>NW_021940620.1:2027466-2242123 GCF_001715985.3 Manacus vitellinus
TCATCCCGTTGGAATCAGCCCAATCAACTCTAACGCCCCATTTGCTAAAATTCCCATTCCCAATATGCTCGTTGAGGGTTGGTGGGTCCCTTCCAACTCACAGCATTCTGTGATTTTCGGTTCTCTGTGATGAATTTTTGTCAGGCTTGCAAACACGGGTGAGGGATTGCCGTGCCATGTTTAGTAAACAACTCTTATAATTCTGTATCATCCTACTGGATTTAGATGGGCTGACAGAGAGAGGAACACAACTTCCAGAGCAATTCCCATGTTTTCTCCCCGAGCTTACTACACTGCACCCCAAATCCCACCTAACTCTGCTCCCAGCAAAGCAAGAAGAAGGGTTCTGTTGATTCATTCCTCAAGGTTGAGGGTTGGTGGTGAGGCAAGAGTGGTGAGAGAGCAGGAGGGGAGGGTTTGAGAGAAGGTCTGTGAGCAGATGAGGCCATGTGTGATGGCTGGTCGTGTCCAAAGGAGCTGTCAGAGGGACAGGGGGCAGGGAGGCAGCAAATTGCCCCTGGTGGGGACTGTCTGCAGGGCGTGGAGATGTTCCCATGAATTAGGGAGTTGACATCTTTCCTAACTCCCCCTCCAGACACATGAATCAGCCCTCACAGCTCAGAGGGAACTGGGGCTGGGTCCAGAACAAAGTTCCCCTGGTGACAAAAGGCCAAGCAGGGACCGCTCTGCTATCAGAGAGGAACAGAGCTGAAGCCAGGCTGCTCTCAGGATGAGATATAAACCCAGAACTGCACTGTTGGAGGCCCCTGGGGAGCTCAGAACGTCACCCACAAGATAAACAGGAGAATCATCCCAGCCAGGAAATTCCTTCTGGTCTGGATAGTCACCCTTCTGCCCCCACCACCCAGGGGAGATTTGCCTTAGAAAAAGAATCATTGCTAAGAGTTCACATCCCACTCACAGGAATTCTTACTCACTTTTTTTTTTCCCTTTTTCTACAATTAATTCTTTCCCACTCTTTCTCCCTCGCACAGTGAAAATGGGTGGCAAGAGGAAGCAGTTTCCTTGCTTGTGCTCTTGCCTGGCTCGTGCCTTTGCTTTCCCAAGAGCATTTCCCCAAAGGGCACTGCTCCCACAGCCATCACAGGTCTGTACCCCAAGCAGGTGACTGGTGCGTGCCCCAGCACAGCCCAGGAGCAAGGTCAGAGCCATCCTGCTCACACACACTGAGCACAATCACACACAGCACTCGTGAGCTTTGGTCAGGGGTCGAACTCAATAAACCCTGCAAGGGACTTAACGTTGAACTGAAGCCTATTCCATGAAGTGGCTCATGGAATTCAGTGAGACCTCAGGAATTTCTTGGCATTATGACAGGTTGGTAGAGGGGGAAGGGTTGTGTGTAGCCACACATCGACCTTGGAAATGCAGCTATGGCAGCAAAGGCTGAAGGAATTGTGCCTGATACCAAATCCATGTCATGATAAAGTGCATAGGCTGCCACCAGGGTAGAAACCCACAAGAGGTGTCTTTCAAATTTGGAAAGTTCTCTAACCACAGTCATTTGTTGATCCAGGCACCCCTACAAGCATGGGTTTCGTAAGCAGAGCACGGGGTTGCAGTCAGGGGGAACTGTTGGCTCTGGGCAGCCTCTCAGTTTTCCCTCTGGCAGTGGCTGGTGCCTTCTCTCTTTCCCTGCATCCTGAGGCCTGTTGGAGCCTGCCCTGGGCTGACTTCACTCACTGTCCCATGAAAAAACCCTAGTCCAGCAGAAAGAGTGGGCAGATTTCTACCGGGGTGCATTGAACCTCCTCATCCAGGAGTCAGAGCAGCAAGGGAGGTGAGGGGGCTGCTGGTGCCCCTGGCAGGACTCCAGAGGTGAGCAGGGACACAGGACATCCCCCATCACCCCTTTGGCTCAGCCAAAGGGGTACATTTCCTCCCTCACCAACTCCTCAACCTGCCCCTGTCAAAGTGCAGCCTCAGCTCTTTGTCTTCAGCGAAGGAAAATCTCCCCACAACGAGTGTGATTTGTAGAGCACTCTCAGCCTTGCTCCCTCCCCTCACATTGTCCTGCTGCTGCCCAAGCTTATCAGTTATATTCTTTTATTACCTGCAGGCATAAAAAACTTCTTTATTGCATGCAGAGATTGCAGCCTGTTCCCTACAGCTTTTCTTTATCTCAGAAGATTTTCATACCAGGATGGAGCAGTGGCAGGGGCAGGACACGAGATCCATCACAGCCAAACGTTCTGCTGGCACCTGCAGCAGCACTTGAGCCCTCACCATTTTATTGCAAATATCCATTTTACCCACGTGCTATTTAACCTGCTTTTGACTTTTTTGTTTTTCCTCCTTCCGGGATTTCGCCCCTGCAGTCTCTGCCTGAGCCTTTTCACTTCACCAGCAAGACCACAAAGAAACCAGCCTGGCCCCTGCCCTGCATTAACCCTTCCAGCCCTGCAGGCACCCACAGGGTTCTCGAGGGCTCATTGGGTATCACTGAGATTAATTTTCACAGGCTGCCCCTGCAATAGGGGCTGAGAGCACAGAATCATAGAACCGTGGAATTGTTTAGGTTGGAAAAAATCCTGAATATCATCAAGTCCATCTGTAAACCCAGCACTGCCAAATCCACCACTAAAGCACATCCCCAGGTGCCATGTCTTTTAAATTCCTCCAGGGGTGGATGCTGCAGGTGGGTTAAGAATGGGCAGAGCAAGAAAATATTTAGTATCTGTGCACAGATATTTTTTCATTACTTTCTGGAATGTGCATCTACCAAAAGATGGCAGCAAATCTCCTCGGATGGAGCTGGGCAACAATGTCATCTGCTCTCCTGGGCTCTATTTTTCAGACAGGCTATGAACTGTAGATTATCCTAGTGTGTACCAGATGAACTGGAGGATTTGTTCACAAGGGAGGAAATCTGTGCTTGTGACTTCAGTTTCAATTTTAGAAACTCCTTCAACAGTGTAAGAAATCACCAAAATGCTCTAAATATCAGTTCCCTCTTTTATTTTGGCAGTCCGTGGTTTTTGGTAATGCCACATCTGCATTTATCAGGTTAAAATGGAATAGAAGGGAATCAATAGTAATAGATCTGACTAATGATAATGCCACAAATGGTTTGGATATAGGGTCTGTGTAAATGTTCCTTGCCATCACAAGCTTTGAGTCTTGAGCACTCAGAGGAGCTTGCTAAACATCAATTTGCTGGAAAAATGTGGAACTGCCCCATCCTTGATTACATAAATCTGTGTGTCAGCCAGAGGATTACTTTTAAGCTCAGTCCCGTATCAGTAATGGATACAGCCATGACCTTGGTTCTGATACTGTTTCATACCAAATTAACTGGGAATGAATCAAAGTCAGTAGAGCCACTGCAGGTACCAGTGACAGCAGATGATGGTCCTGGGGCTCCCACCAGCTCTGCCCTGTGCTCTGCTGGCAGGGCACAGCTTCACAAAGCAAAACACAAGACAAGTGCTTTGTACAGCAGTTAGTGGTGAAAAGGTGGAAGGCATGAGAGGATCAGCCCTTCTGCATTTCAAAGTGTGCTTCTGATTCAATTCCTTCCTAAAATGCAACCAGTAAATACTATTTTCATTAATCACTTTTGTATAGCTAAACTGTGCAAAACTGTCATTTCCTCCCAAAAGAATCTAACTGCCTCAAATGAAGCTGCATGAAAAAAATTGCAGCTTGTGAATTCAACATGAACAGCTAGGTCTAATTCGACTGCAGTTTCATTCACATCACACAACATGTTTGAACAGCTGAAAAACTCATTAGCCAGACATCCAAGATGTATCTGTTCGGTGGAGTTTGATTTGGCCCTCTTTAATAACAAAAATGGTTTCAGCTTGTTAACTTGCAAGGAATCCATTCATAATCAGTCAAGAACATGCTGATGGAATGATAAAATAAGCAAGGAAGCCTCACTGCTGGATGAGCAGCAGAACAGGCTCAGCTCAGAGAGGTCACTCATTGTTCCCATTCCCATTTCTCCAGTCCACCCCCCATCTGGAGTTTCCAGGCACTGCTCAGCTGATGCCTTAAAATCTAGGTTATATAGATTTTAGTAGAACTCTTTTAGCAGCACTTTAGCTAAGTACCTTTCTATTATATTCCTGAAATGTTGTTTAAGATTTCTTGTCAAGAATTCTGATGGACAAAGATTGTAGCAAGATAAAGAACATTTAATTTGTATAAAATGTTCTTCGATTAAGACACAGCAGGCACATCTCGATATAAGAGAGTCTAAACTACCAGAGAAGGCCCAGAATCCTTGAAAATGATCCAAGCAGTTGATGAAGACTTTCATGGGAGGAAGATATGGAGTCTTGGGACCACCAACCCAGTTCTGGGAGGTGTGCCTGTGGGAGGACCTGGAGGATGGACAATTTTTGGGCTGGGTGTATCCCCATGAGGTAATAGTTAGATAATATAGTTAGATGATACTATAAGTTTGTGAAACCTGTGGGTGTGCATATGTCATCTTTGTGCATGTAAGATGTCTTATTAAAGAGCTTTCTTAACCTTTCTATGCTAACACTGTCCAAAGAATTATTTCTTTGATTTTAGGCAACACAGCTACTTAATCAAGATGTGGCCCCACATCTTGTGTTCTACCCTAGCCAGATAAACCAGCCCAGAGCCTGGCTTCCTCCATCTCAGGCTCAGTGCTTCATGATGCTGACAAAACCACCAGAGCTGGTGCAGCAGGAAAAAGATATTATTGCTGGAATTCTGGGGATGGATGATGATGGAGGCATTTCTAGGTTTCTCTGCTGTCTGCACCCAGGCACCATTTATAACACAGCAGGGTGAGCTCTGCCAGGAGAGTAAACCCCAGGCCAAAACACAGAAGAAAGGATTATTTCAGTATTTCTACTGAAGTAGCCCCCAGCAGGCTGGCCAGCTGTGGGCATCCCTGCTCAGTGTGACACTGTGCCACACCATCTGCAGTGGGCTTGGGCTTAGCAGGGCTGGGGCACATGGGGTGTGAGTAGCCTAGAGAGGGCTGTATTGATTTTTAAGAAAGGCAAAAAGCAGCAAACAAAAGGGGAGGGCAATAAAAGCTGAACTCCCCCAGCTTCTTTTGATCTCAGAGAATAACAAAGAGATTGACCTGACATTATTACTCCCCTCGCTCACTCCCTTTGGGTTATGTTTTTATTTACCCTGACCAGCCATGATCAAAGCCTCTCCATCGCTGGATATTTTTCTTTTCCCTCTGAACAAAAGTTGCAAAGGCTGCAATGCTTCCCCTCACCCTGTCCTGGACCAGTGGTCTGCTTCAAGCAGAGGTGTTTGCAGGAGCACCAGCTCCCGTGGGCTCAGGAACCTTGTCTTCACACTGAGGGGGCAAACGTGCCCCTCCCAGGCAGGGGAGAGGAAGGTGTCTCACCCCCTCAGCCTGGGCTGCAGGCTGCCAAAACAGATGGCATGGCTTTTACAACCTGAATTGTTTGGGAAGAGGTGGGAATGTGATATGTGAGGTGAGGCTGGCTGGAGTGGGTGTCTCTTGAGGACAGAGCTGACAGTGACAGGGCAAGGAAGAACGGTTTTAAACTAAAAAAGGGGAGATGTAGATTAAACATTAGGAAGAAATTTCTCCCTGTGAGGGTGGGGAGGCCCTGGCACAGGTTGCCCAGAGAAGCTGTGGCTGCCCCATCCCTGGAAGTGTCCAAGGCCAGGTTGGACGGGGCTTGGAGCAACCTGGGCTGGTGGAAGGTGTCCCTGCCCGTGGCAGGGGATGGAACAAGATGAGCTTTAAGGTCCCTTCCAACCCAACCCATTGTGTGATTCTGTGATATCAGTAACCACAGGGAAGTGGCGAGTGGCACTGAGGCCTCAGGTGTGCCATCACTGCAAGGAGCTGTGCCTGCAGGTACCAAAGGGATCTTAGAATCACAGAACTATTTAAGCTGGAAAAGACCCTTAAGATCATCAAGTCCAACCATTAATGCAACAATTCCATGAAGTCTTCTTCAGGGAAGAGAAGAAGCAGCTGAAGCTATGCCCTCCTAGCATACATTTTTTTCTGCAGATGTTGAAGGATGTGGCAGCCCTCTTCACTTCTTAGAACAAAATCAAACCCAAGGTTTTCAGAAGCCACAGTATTCTCTAAATACGTGATTATCTTGATTTGAAAGCAATGCTAGAGAAGCAGTGAAGATATGGTATGTCAGATAAATAGGTGATAAATACATGCCAAGCAAAATGTTATTTGTAGGCTATTTAAATTCAGGTATAATTGGTATTAATTTGGCAGATAAGTTTTCCAGATTGTGGTTACAGAGCTGCAAACATGATTATTAGCTATTATACAGTATGACACTTCTTTTGCTTCTCCAGAAAAAGACTGATGAATAGAATTGGAAAAAAACTCTATTCCTTGTGTAAGGGTCAAGCAGTGGAAGCTGCAGTGATGGGCAGGAGGATTCAGGGGAGGAAGAAAAAAAAAAGGAATGGTTCAGATCTATTTAAGTGATTATCTAATAAGGTCATGTTTAGGTTGCCTGACCAAATAATCCTGCAAATACAGATATGTAACACTGTTTGTTTGAAAAAACAAAACTGTGAACATCTGTTCATCAGCTGCAGCATTCATTGTATGCAGTTGAACCAAAGGCATGAGATCAAATCTAAATGTGGTGGGTTATGTTTGTGCATCCCAGCCATAAATGCAGCTGCACCTTCAGTACCCAATAAAACAGGACATGTAGGTTTAGGCTACAGATCTTAAAAATCCTTCAGGTAAAACTGACTGTATAGGGACCTTCTCTGAGCACTGTGACAACTGAATTATTGGATGTCCTCAATAGGATAGGAAGGGTGTGCACAGGCTGTCTGGTGGAGTATATATTATCTGACATACAGCTTTTCCACTGGAGCTTCCTCTTCCCATGGCAGAAAGGGGCATCTTTGTTCAGGGAAGAACAGCCCATGCCAATCAGCTGCATTTTTTGGTTCCCTGCCCCTGCAGAGAAGCAAAGGGTCCTTCCCACCTCACTCAGGGTTTAGACCCATCCTTGGTGTTACCAGAAGTAGTCAGAGTTCTCCTCTCCATTCCACAACACGTGAGTTTTCCTCTTCAAAAGATGCAAAATATTAGGACTGGCCAACAACTGACTGGCAAGAATAGGAGGGATGTGATACCAGAAACTGGAGAGGAAGGATGACATGGTCAGGAGCCTGCAAGAGAAAAGACCCTTCACAGCCCTTCAGGCAAGTCCTGGCATCAAATTAAAGATGGGTATCAGATGCACTTGTAATCCTACCCCTGGCAGAAATGGGAGGGCTGCTTAGCACAAGACAAATTGCTGGTTGCAATAGAAGCTGGGGCTGCTCTGGGAAAGGGGGTTGTTTTTCCTGGAAGATGAAAGAAGATGGCTCAGCTCAGAGGATGTTCCTGAGGGGACACGGGTCCTGCTGCTGAGAACGTCTGTCACCACATCTGCTCCAGGCTCCCCAGAAAGGGGCTCTTTATGGTCCTTACAATTCACACTTCCCAGCCAAGGATCTCAGGGAAGGTGCTGCCTGGGAGCTCTCCTTTCCAGCCTGCTTTACACTTACAGAAACAGCTAAAAAGAGATTTATTCCTAAAGAAATGTTTTCTACAGCTGGTGACGAGCATTGCTGGCTGCCTTGAGGTCGCCTTGCAGGGAGGGGCAGTGGGTAGTGACTGGAGCCAAAAATCCTGAAAATTTCTGGTTTGGTTTTGTACAAAAATAAAGGCAGGTGCAGGGTGCAAATGCTGCAAAATGATCGTGCAAAAGATTTTACAAATGAAGTCCATGTGGGACAGGTGAGGAGGGCTTCCCTTCCACCTTGGAGGGAAAATCAGGGCAAAACCTTCACCTACTTGGAGGTGAGAGAACAGTTTAGGTGCTTCACTGCACTCAGCTGAGCTCAGGGCAGCCTTTTTGTGGATCCTAAAGGAGTTTGGAGCAGATATTATTTCCTGAGCACAAGCCAAAGCATTACCCAAGGTCTGGCACTTCTGGGAGCAGCCCATCTCCCAGGAATGTCAGCCTGGGAGCTCAGCAGATGTTTGCCTTCCTTGCTGCATCCAGCCTGGATGAAGTGCAGAGAGCAGGACAGTAACAGCAGCTTGCAGAGCATCCTGTAAGGGTATGGATTTCCTCTTTGGGAAGGAATTCTGCTCAGGGATCTACTCCACCTTAGAGAAGGGAAAGCCAATTTCCCTCTTAGCCTGAGATACATCAGTCACAGCGTGGAAATGCAGTTAATTATGAAATAACAAGGTAGAAGTTGACAATAAACCCCAACTCCCTACACACACATCAGTCTCTATTTCACTGATTGCAATTAGTGCTACCATTTTCTATTCTCTTTTGGTCAAAGTGTGTTACTTCTGTCCAAAAGCCTCTTTTTGATCTTTGGTCCCATACTTTGATTGAAAGCTTTAGCAAAGGAAGTTCCTGCACAAGTTCAACACTTGGCACACCAAGCCCTGAACAAGGCACCCAATAAACAGGATAATTCCTTGCAGTGGACGTGACAAAGGTCCCATAAAGCAGCAGATGTTAACACAAGCCCAGGGCTCTTTAGGAGCATGTTTGTCACTGGGTTTCAGCTGTTTTAGGCCATAACTTAGAGGTGTGTCACCCCTGCAGTGACAGCAGGGGGACAGACATCCCAGAGGAAGGGCACCAGCTGCTCAGGGCCACGTGGTGGGACAGCCACCACCCTGTCCCCTGCCAGCACAGACCATTAGACAACTGTCATCCTGTATTTTTAGGATTTCATCGTCAACTGGCAGTTATACAAAGACAGAATTCAAATTCATAAAATATGATAACAGCAATTATTTACAGAAATAAAGAATTCATAAAATATGGTAAAAGACCATCTTTAAAAATGTTGGGGTTTTTAATTCATTTTATGATGTTTCTTGGGTTTGTATTTCACTCTCCTGAAGGGTGGCAGAGTAACAGCTCTATCCTGAGCCATCCCTGGGATGCAGAGGGCAGGAACAGGGAGGTGGCAGAGCCCCACTGCATAACAGGACAGTATTTAACAGGGCTATAGGGCAGGTTTGGATGCATTAGATGCATCCTGCTGGCAGAAGCAGCCACAGAAGTATTTTTAAAAAACAGCAGTGAGGGAAGAAACCTCAGTGCCTGGCATATCCTCTGTTAGTCAGACAAGAACAGCTCACATGTGCCATCTAGTGATGTGATATTTCATATATTGGTAGTTCTCTGCACAGGACCAAAACTATTCCAAAATATTTGAGGGTCCATAGCCACAAGGGTCACAGGCAGCCCTGTCTGACAGCCCCAGGACAGCCCCCTCTGTGCACAGGCTTAGGAGTGATATGAACCCAGAGCAAAAAAAAAAAAAAAAAATCCAAAGCAAGGCTTGTGTTCAAATCCATAAACTCCTTCATACACATGTACAGAAAATACACCTGGCAAAAGTAGTATAACTAAATACCTAAGAATAATATCCACTCTATAACTAAATTAACTAATAACTTGGAACTCAATAGAACAGAAGGCACCAATGCTTAAATCTGAAGAAAACCCAAGATCTTAAAAACCATGTTAATTGAAGATGTCCTGGGACCATGATCCCAGTGTGGAGCAGACGGGCAGATCAAAGCCCTGGGCTTGGGTAGGATTTATAAGGGCAAAGTAACAGAGGCAGCAAATGAAGGACAGACATTTACCATTTTAATTACTGGAAGTGGGTTTGAAGGGCACTGACTGAAGGAGGATGTGGGAATAACCATTAAATTAAAAATGGAAATGCCTTGTGCCAATTCACTTAGTGCTGCATTTGTCACTGGGATGGGGAACGAGGTGTGTGGAGTTTCCCACCCGGGCTGGGGAGGAGATGGGACAGGAGAGGCCTCAGAGCCAAGAGCCTCTGCTGTGCCCACGGGCTTGAGACCCTTCCATGCTGCTTTGGGGAGGGATGGAGAACCACAGCACTCAGTGCTAAGTGCTGGGGAAGAAGCACTTCCCCAAGAGCTTATTAAAAATCAGTGGGGCTCACAGCGTGGTCCAGAGGGGCTGACAGCAGAAAAAATGAGATGGAAGGTCAGGGCAGAGAGTGACCAGTCAGGAGCACAGGCTCCAAGGGGTGCAAACCCAGCTGCCAGCTCGGGAGGTCTGGGGGTGTCACTCAGAGCAGGAACACCCCAGGGCCAGAGGGACTGACCAGGCTGCAGCCAAGGCTCTGCCAGTCCCAGAAACTCATTGAAGCTGTGACACAAGTATTTGATGTCCAATCTGTCTGGACAAGTTTCCATATCTACCTATAACCTCTCTGTCTGTCATGCTCCCATTTACCCTCCTTGATTGCAGGATATTTTCAACCCTTGTCAAGGCAATTACATCTCACACAGAGTTGTAGCCACCTACAGCTCTCAAGAAATACCTTCTTAAAGCGTGAGAGGCAGGGAGAGGAAGGGATCAGTGTTTGCCTTCACTGCAGGCAGTACCCCACTGAAATCTGCTCTCTTCAGCCACCCCAAGGGCTTGGCTCTTGGGACAGTGGCTCTCAGGGATGTCACCTGACTTTTCTCTTTGCTGTTGCAAGTTCTGCAAGTTCTGCACCAAGACCTTCCCCGGGATGTGGAAGGCACCCCAAGATCCTTCCCAAACTGTTTAATCCCCTGCTCCTTCAGCAATAAGATGAATGGTTCAGCTCACTTTCAACTCCCAAGAGATTGCCCTTTTCCCTGAAATAACTGCAGATTTTATCTCTCATTTCCCTATACACCTACTCCCATATTTCTTTAAGTTTATCCCTGAAAGCCCTGAGTTTTTCTTGCTCACTTTTCATGGCCTGCAGCTTTTCTTTTAACATTAAGAGCATTGTTTCTGGCAAGACATTAAGGTGCTCATCAAATGCCAACATGAAAGCCATAAATACCCCATTTGCATTCATATTTTTGATAGTCCCTCCATGTCTGCTGTGATAGTGTCTCTCCCTCTCTGGAAAGCCTGCCTGTCTCCAGTCTCTTGGCCCAGGCTGGGATCCCTCATCCAGGCTGAGATCACACCTTTCCTCTTCCATCCACCTGTGACACGTGTCCACTCAGGGCAGCAAGAGGAATATTGCTTGGCTTGGACTTAACCCTCTCTTTTTCACTTGCAAAAATCTCATCTCCTGGAAGAGATCCTGGAGGGTTTGTCAGGCTGCAAACTCAGAGCCAGTTTCTCTTTCATTTTGTGTGCTCCCATGAAATGGTGCTGCTGGTCCCCAGGGGTGGCTGGTGTTCCTCCAACAGCTGCACTGCAGGTCCCTTCAGCACCACTCTGAGTTAACTGCAAGGTTTTAAACACACTGAATGCATCACAGCCTGGCTCCACATCCACAGGCACCCACCAAGTGGAGTATTGCTTGAATGCTTTCAGCTGCAGACCATGTCTCTGCACAGGTTTAAATTCAGCAGAGCTGTTGTCTGGTCCCTTTTCCCCCCACTGACCTCAGAGCTGCTGTCCTCTCCCAGGTTTGCACCACCTTGCATGTTCCAGCCTAAGATTTGTCACAGCAGAGACAAAATCTCAGCCTGTCCTTATTGCCAAGCTATAGGAAATACTTTAAAGCAGGCAAACCCAGATCCCCACTGGAGGATGGAATGGGATGAGTGGAATGACTCAGAAAACTTGTCATTATCAGCTGACAAAACAAAGGTCTTGTCCCCTTTTAAATCAATTTCAGGACTTCAGCAAGAAGGTTTGAACTTTGAAGTGCAGGAATGGGATTAAGAGAAGCCATGAAAATGAGCAAAGCCCTCAAAAGTTCTGGCCAGCACCACATATCCTGCCAATTAACAGATTCTTAGGCAGGGAGGAAGCATCACTCAGCTTTAGCTTTCCCCCATCCCTTGGAGAGATTGGTTGTCATAGCTCTCCCTCAACGCATTCTTAGTAAATAGAGACATGAGTTAAAGAAATTAATTCATTCCCATTTTAGGACCAGTAAGATTTGCACTGCCAGCTGCCCACATTTAATGGGTATCCCTGTAGCTGCTCTAAATTTAACCTCGTAATTCAGACATTAAAAGTTAGAAATTCCTCAAAGAATAAAATTCCCATTTATCACTTCCAAAGCCACGGATGGCATTTCCCAGGTTGTGAACTCCTCCTTCTCTGAGCCTGCAGAGTGCAGGGGAACGAGGGAGAAGAAAGACTAAATTAACTTTTCTTTTTTTCTTAATTTTGCTGTGGAAAAGGCACTTTCTGAGACCGGTTTTGGAGATGGGTACCAACACCAACCCTCATGCCCCAACCTTCCTGGAAGGTCTCCTGTTCACAGGCTCTCTCAGATCACCTGTGGCAGCAGCTTGGCTGTGAACATGTGCCGTGCACAGACATTATTGTCTGAACCCCAAAGTGGAAACAGGTTGTGAACCCAGCACAGATCACACCCGTGGCATTAACATTTGGTTCTTTGAATCCAAGTTCAACCTAGTTTAGGTCTTTCCTTTAGTTCCTGTGACCTAAAGGAGCTCATCTGGAGCAGCTCAGCAGCTCGGGGGTTGTCCTGTTCCTCTCATGCCTTTACCCTTCCTGTCCAGCTCGAAGCCTCAAGCTCTGGGGAAGGCTTTTGAGCTCTGCCACATCTCCACTCTTCACACCTCTGCCCACACAGCAGCCTTTAGCCTGAGACTGTGCCATGAGCACAGCCCTGGCTGAGCCTGAGCAGCTGAAGGGCTCAGCAAGAGCCACACAAAAATTCCCCCAAACCTCCACGAGCCGTACAGGCAGCAGAGCAGAGAAGCCAAGGCGCAGGGCACTGCTCTGCTGGGAGCCTCTCACGCCCAAGTAGGTCACAGGAGACAGAACAGAAGGTTTTCCCCTTGGTGAAAGAAGCATGCTGTGCTCTTTATGTGGGCAAGGAACTGGCAGTGGGGGTGGCTCTTGCAGCCCTGCTGTGCAAAGTCACACTCACGACCTTTTTCGGAAACGGTGTCATATGAAAACAAAGAGGCTCAAACCTTTCAGCTTTATGGAAAGGAGTTGGGGGTTTTTGGGGGGGTTGTTTTTTGTTTTGTTTTTTTTTTTAAGTCAGACTAAGAAAAAATAATTCATTTTAATGATGGCTGTTTAGTGGGTTTCCTCATCAAAGGCAGCAGTGTCTGTGCAGAGTTCCCTTAAAAATACTAGGTCTCTCCAGCCCCCAAATAATGCTGTGTTGGTGAAGCTCTTCCTCAGGCTCAGCCTGCCAGCCCTACCCACATGAGCTGGATGGCTCATGTGTGACTAAACTGGATCCAAACCCCTGTTCTGTGACAAAGCAGGCAGGGGCCAGAGGAGGTCAAACAGCAGAGCTGGAGCACTGCCAGCCAGTACCCTTCCCATTGAAGTTGGTTGTTTTGGGGGTTTTTTGTGGGCCAGTCTGATGGTCCCACAAGATTTAAAGGCCCTTTTGTTCAGCCTCTCAGAAAAAAGTGACTTAGTGGCAGATCTTGCCCAGATCTCCCAGAGACTCACAAACATCCTCTAATATCTCTAAAATCAGGGAAATCGGTCATGAAGTCCTACTCCTTCACAGTATTGAAAAGGCAGCAACAACAGCTTCTCCTTCCAACTCTGTGCTGGTCTCAGCTATTAATGCTCTTATGAGCAGGAACAATGATGGGTTGAGCCAGGCTGGGATGGAGAGGGGTTGGGAAATGGCACTGACAGCAGCACATCCCAGGCTGTGAGTACAGCACCATATGGAGGGCTCTCCAAAAGAGGGACACCAACAAGCTCTAACAAGGTGCCCCCATATTGCCCAGCAGCACCACAGTGTTACTTTTTTTTTTTCTTTCCTCTAATGAAACCAGAATTAATTCCACATCAACAGCCAGACTACAGGCAGCTATTCTGACACTGGTAAAAACCAACCTCGCAGTTCTTTGAACATTTGCTTGGCATCTTCCTGAAGCACTTGACCTACATCTTCCTCCTACTCTTCCTTTTGCTTCTGTACATTCAAATTAACTACTTAAAGGAGTTATCTGTTTTTCTGTGCTTAGCAGTAACACAAACTCTAATGATGTGGAGAAAAGCCTCGTGGAGCAGTCATGTGGTCAGCCCGTGGCATCTGCCCCACACCTCGTTTGTAAAGCAAATCCCCCCCTCCCTTTAAGTTTGCTCATGGATTGCTGAGGCCCTTTTATAGTGCTCTAGTCAGACTGGAGATCTTAACTGAGAATTAACCAGTACATGGTCTCTGCAGGCTGTAGGAGCTAAGGAGCAGTTTCCATTCAATTTGATCCAGAAGTATTTAAGCAGAGCTGGACACAGCTGCAGTCTTTGCAGAGCGGGGCTGTGTATCAGGGTACAGCTGCTTCACCCGACTCAAAACATGTGTGCTAACAGGAAGATGACAAGGGCTCCTTTTTTACCCCCTTTATATGTTACATCAGTCAGAGTACTCCTGGCTATGGCTACGTGGGCTTGAACCAAAACCAGAGCTCCCAAATCCAGTGCAAATACCTGCTGTTACCAGAAGAGCTTCTGCTGAGTCCCATGCTGCAGTGCCAGGGTCTGTGTGCAGTGCTCAGCTCCCATTCACAGCTCAGCCATGGTCACTGCACCCCCTGCTTCCTGCATGGGAAAGGTGTAGGTCCTGTTGGCTTTTTGTGATGCATCATGGGCTTCCTAACACCTGTCGAGAGCTCCCAGCTCACAGGATGGCTTCTGGTAAGACCTGTGCTTTATTTCTACCAGCAGGGCATTTCCAAGGCCTGAGTGGTTCACTTCAGTGTGTGTGACAGTGACAGAGTGAAGACCAACCTCCACTACAGAGGGACTGGATCTTTGCAGCTTCATCACAGGCAGAAGAACCACGTTTCATCCTGTCTCTGCCCTGGACACAGCCTGGCTCTGTGGTTCATATCCAAGGGTGGCCCCAAGCACCAGCCTCACCACCACCTCCTGGGCTGCCCCTTTGCCCCTCTATCCCAAACATGCCCGTGACAGCCAGGGAGGAGCAGGAGCAGGGCTGTGCAGCTCCCAGTGATGGATGTGGGCACAGGATCCCCCTCCAGCAGCAGCATCACAGGGCACTGTCCATGGGATCTCCTGCCACTGCACATCAGGAAAATACACAACTGCACCATGGCAAGACCTGCTTCCCATGTGCTCTGGGCAGCCAGGAGCCTGCTGGTGCTCACACTGGGGCCTGTCCAGTGCTGGTTCCTCCGTTACAGACAACCAGTTGGCACTAATGGTGTGCGTGGCCTTAAACAGCCTTTAAGGGTTCTAGGAGCATTTGGGCTAATTAGCAAAATCCACATCAGAAAGTGCAAGTTCCTGCTATTCCTCCAGTTTCATTATGAATACAAGATCAAGAGGTTAAGGACCAGTCTTTCAAAGGTGACCAACACCTAAACACCTTGGCAGCCTGGCCCCAAGCAGTTTGCATGGGGCTATGCAGCACCAGACCCAGAGCCAGCATCCCCTTGGAAAGACATTTGCTGCAAATTCTGGGTTTGTTCTTGCAGACACAAACCTCCCATGCCTTCGGTGGCAGCCCAATTTGCTGATACACAGAGAAGTCACCTTATCAGGTGCCAGAACAGGGTCACAGAGCCTAAGAAAATCAGATTTGATCTTCTGAATACACCTGAGGAGTCCAACCCATCTCCACCACTCACTCTGAACTCGAAGCTCAGCCAGGGCCAGGGGACGGGACTTAGAAAAAGACAGGTATGATCTTTTTAGTTATTTCTCCCAAGCTACTTCCACGAGATGGAAACCCAGGATACCACAAAAGCCATTAAGAGCCCTTACGTACGGCAGGAGAGCTGTTCCCATGAGAAGATCGTAGGTGTGCACATTGCTCGGCCCAGACACGTCTTCTGGGTCAAGCAGTGGATGTCATTCCCTGTCCAGTAAAGGTTTCCCATATTCCCCCTGGCCTTCAGCTCTGTGCATGACAATTCTTGCCTATGCCACCAACTGACCCCCTCTGGAGAACAGGTAAATCTTTGTCCCCAGCACAGAGTGACGCTGTTGGACCCTCCTCCCGTGCACAGAAGGGGCAGAGGGGAATTTGTGCAGCTGCTTTTGCAGACAGAAGCAGGAGGCTGGAGTTAGCCAAGCAGGCACTTTGTTATGCCAAGAACATTTTCATGTGAAAATGTTTCATGGTCATGTTAGTTTGAACTCCAAGCACAGTGCAAGGGATGTGTTGTGCCAGGGTGGTGATGATCTCCTTGCCAGGTTAATTGTTATTCAGGGTCTTGGAGAGAAGAGCAAAGCTACCCACTGTTTCCCAAAGGAAAATATAAAAATGCCCTTTAATTTTGCTGTTTCAATGTTCTTTTTTTCCAAGAGAGATGCACTTGGAAATACAGACTCCTCGGAGTTCTCTTTGCACTTTGCAATTTGCCCTTTTGTGAAAGGATTTGGGATCTGTTACACAACAAAACAGATCAGCTTCCTTGGCCATCTCGATCACCTCCAGAGCATGGGAGCTTCCATGGCCACTGGCACAGAATCAGCATCCCTTGTAGGTTCTTCCAGAGATCCTGACACTTGTGGGATTACATGTTCAGTGGCCACACAGCCAGTTTGATCCTCTTTCGATCAGTTTGATGTGCTTATTAAAGCTTGTAAGTGCAGCTGAACGCTGGATAAAGTACATGAGTGGACATTGTCGTCATTTTGAGTCATTTTTCTTGTGGAAGATTCTTTCACAGGTATCCTTAAAAATGACATTTAGGTAATTCTCAGTAAGACCTCTATAAATCCCCTGATTACTTGCTCCTGGCTGACTTTCTCACTGCCAATAATTATCGTGGTTTGCCTGTCTCCCAGCAGAACCTTTCTTACTTTCCTAATTAAAATTCCTTTGTGGGCATCATCTAAGAACTCGTAATCCAAAAAAACTCAAGCCATTGCACAAACCAGATCCAGCTCATACCTAATGTAAGCCCATTGCAGTGGAGTCAACAGTTACACCCAAAACCAAAGAACCAAAGCCTGTGAAGAGCTCCTGGGCTCCTCCAGCCTGCCTTTCTCCCACTGGGGTTGCTCTCCACCAAACCTTCCCGAGGTTTATAGCAAGGTAGTTTTCAAGGGACTAACCTGGGCTTTAAAGATCTCATTTTTGAGGGCACATCCTGATACTTCACCTGCATTTTGCTTCTCCCCAACTTTAAGTGCCACTCCACACACTGAACGAGTGAATGGTGGCATCTCCAACACTGAGTCCCACAGGAATCACAAGCCAGGACCACCTCAAGCATCTCTAGGCTAAGCTTGCCATGTTTTGCTGGTTTAACCTTTGTTCTCCAACACCCCAAGTATTTTTGCCCTTCTCACAAGTCTTAATTAGCTAAGGAAAAGCTCCAAACCCCAGTGATGCCCAAACCTGAGCACAGCCACTGAGGAGCATCATGTGGTGGTGGGTAATACCATGAAAATGCCCATTTGTCTGGATACCCGAGATTCATTCCAAAATCATGCCTAACATGGAAGCTAACACACCACCCCAATGCCAATTAATAGCTTCAAAGGCAGCAGCACAGACTAATGCTGTAGACAGATAATATCAGACATCCCTATATTAAAGCAAACACAAATTATTTAATTTCGTTTCAGATTCCCCTGGAAAATTCTGGCTCTCCCATTTCTTGTGCCAGTCCCCCCCTGTGTCATGGGAATGGCATCAGCTGTGTTCACACATCCTCGTTCCATCCCAGATGCCATTGCTGCCCATTTGGGAACCTGGGCTGGTGGCACCACACCTTGGCCAACAGTCAAGGCCATCCCTGCAACATATTCTAACAGCAGTTCCTGCCTTTATTAAGGTGAAAATAACACTCTTGGGGTAAAGTTAATGATTAACTTCAGATATTAAAAACCCCAAACCAGTCTCTCACCCAAGTTACAATGGGGTTCTCGTCTGATTTTGGATTAATAAAATGAGCATCAGAGAAGTTTAAAGTGATCTGGGCTATGCAGTAAAGTTGCAAGGTATCTTCTGGTTCAATCCATTTTTTAACAAGGCATTTTATTTTTCAGTTTAGGAGCGTTTTAGTAGCTCTCAGAGAGTTTTAACTAGCTTGTTTCGTGGAATAACATGTTGCAACATATGCTGGTTGCCTGGTGGATGACGGGCAGTCTGTACTGACTAATCCATGTGGGTCCTGTTGGAGAAACCACTCAGGTCAGTGGGAATTGTCCAAACTGAAACCAGCTGTTTGTGCAAGCTTTTATATGGGCCTGGCCCATTTCAAGATTTAACTCGCATTTACTCTTCCTGCTCTCAGATCCCATCTTCCCAACTCCTTGTGTTTCTGGATCTTTCTGTTCTGTGAACAAAACATCCAGGGAGCCTCTCCCAGCCCTGTTCCAACCAGGGTGCCATGAGGAGCTACCCAGGGTGATGAGGGTCAGTGCTGGAGTCCCACATGAGGTCCTGCACCATAGAGATTGTGTGGAAACGTATAGTGCAGTTAAAAGAGAATATCTGCATAATGCATATTTACCTTTAATTGCCAAGAGTAAATTCCAGGAATGCTTTTAGATGCCTTTTCCAAGGTTTCTGGCTTGAGTTCTATACAAAGTATCTGTAGGCCTTTCAACACAATCTTGTGCATCTGGTTTCATTCATTAAAGAGTTTGTTTCCTCATATGATAAAAACAAATCTGGCAGTTGACGTATCTGTGCAGAGCAAGAGCAGTGCCAAGGCTATTGCAGTTTGAGGCTGGATCTAGACCTCACAAGGTACTCCACAAGCTTTTCTCCTCTTTCTCAGCTAAGAATTCATTGCAGCAGCCATAGCAGTGCCTCCAGGATGCAAAATCTGAGAGGAAAGTGCAAATTCATGGGAAACTCCAGTGGGATGCAGGCAGAGGGGTGATAACTCCATAAACTCATGGATCAGCTATCCAGCTCCTCGAAGCCAAAACACTGAAAGCCTCATGCCATGGGGATGAAAACAGAGCTATAAAAACATTACAGGGCTGTATATAAAGTGCTGCAAAAACATGGAGTTGTGTTTGTATTGTCTCCTGATGCATCCTGTAGAATTCTGGGGGATTGAATGAGCCTTACTCATGCAATGGTTGTAACACCAGCAGAATCTTTGTACCTGTATTAAACTCTAAAATTCCCACTTGCATGCCAGAGGGACTCCTGGGGGTTGCAGTGTTTGTTAGGAGTGGGTAAAGTCTCTGTCTTTAGCTATAGGGGCTCACTTGGAATGAACCTCACCACCGGACAGTCAACACAAGGGCTGCATTTCACTTAAATACCCCTTAAACTGTGTGGGGGGAAAGGGTATTTATTGTGACTTCGGCAAAACAGCAAATTTCACTCTGACAGAAGTAAAACCAACAGCTAAAGGCATGTACAACCCATCACCTAGACCAGCCCATGGAAGAACTGAATTGGTATTTCCATCACTAACCTGATGTCTTCCCATCAGTTTCACAGCCATTTGCACTGGTTTTGTCCAAATATTTTGGTTAGAGGTTTTAGCAGACCCTCAAGGAATTACTCAGCCTTATCCCTTGGACTCATTCTAGAAAGGGTGGGTAAGGGGAATATTTCCATTATGGGGACCTTGCTCCATTAAGACCCCACAAAATGCCAAACCTAAGTGTAAAAGCCACCACTGGGAATAGTCACCAAGACAACAAATTGTGATCCTATATGTCAGGAGAAGAGCAAAATGCACATTTTGCAGCTCATCAAGTTGAACTTCATAGCAGACACTGAAACCTAGAAATACCTGCTCCTGAAGAGGGAGCAGAAGCACATTGTGCAACACATCCACCCAGTGGGAAACAACGTGGATTTACAGTCCAGAGACACCCATAAATTGCTCAGAAATAAATCACTCCCAGAACTGATTTAGTGGCCAGTGTGGAATAAGGACCACCCCACAAATAAGTGTTAGGACCTGAGTTAGGCTCTTGCCTGTGCCCCCTCCTAGAGATGGAGGAGAGAGCACGTTGTGGATCTGCTGGCCAGGGCAGCATCACCACAGCACAGGGCATGCTGGACCACTTCCCTGGAGCAAGAACAACCAGAGGAGACAGCTGCCCATTTCCAGACAGGCTGAAGTGTCAGCACAGACATGCCCCAGCCCTGCAGGGCCGTGCCCAGTCTTGTAGCAGCCCGGGTGGTGATCCTGCCCAGGACTGCAACCCACTGCCTGTCCTCCCTCCTCTCCTTTTTAATTTCCCAGTAAATTGCTGGGAAGTCTTTAAAATAGATCAAGTCCATGCAGATTATTTTTAAACAAACATTTGGCAAAAAGCTGGACTGCAACTTAATTGATGGGCCAGGATTTGGTCAGTATGAAACCCTATTTCCAAGTGTTGGGAGAAAACAAGAGTCTTTTTTTTTCCCCCTTCATTTCACAAGCACTGTGGCAAGAAAGCTTTCTAAAAATCATAGAGTAGTTTGGTTTGGAAGAGACCTTTGAATATTTTCTAGTCCAACTCCCCCTGCCATAGGCAGGGATACCTTGCAGGTTGCTCTAAGCCCCATCCAACCTGGCCTTGTGGGTGCCCCATCCTTCCGGGGTTGCCTTCTCTTGGCAACCTGTGCCAGGGCCTCCCCACCCTCACAGGGAAGAATTTCTTCCCAACATCCCATCTAACCCTGCCCTCTGGCAGTGGGAAGCCATTCCCCCTTGTCCTGTCACTCCAGGCCCTTGTCCAAAGTCCCTCTCCAGCTCTCCTGGAGCTCTGCCAGTCCCAAAAAGCAGCCCCTTATAACTCTCAGCTGCCAGCTGAAAGCATGTCACGGCAAAACACATCTCTTAACACATCTTTTGACAGAAGGGTTTGTTACGTGAACTCCAAAGCACATGAAAATGTTTTGCCTCCACAGATCTCAGCAGGAGTTGCCTTATTTTTGTTTCCACATCATAAAATTCTGCCAATTATTTTTAAACCGAAAATGAGCCCAATTAGGAGAATGAGAAAGGAGGAACCCGAAGACTGACACACTTGGGTTTGACCCACACTGTCAGAACTTGCATTTAATGGTTGAGGTCCATGACCCATCTGTGCAAGTCCTGACCAAGCCCTTCGAGCTCCAGCTCTCCAGGAGATGTACCCTGGCTCTGTGGCAATAAGATCTCAACTGAAACCAAGCCAAAGCCCCAAACTTCCTTTCACAAGAGATATAAAACCAGATTCTGCAGAACACCTGTGTAAGATATTATACCCCCCCCCTTCACTTTGCTGTTCTCGTGGGGCACAAAGGCGGAATTTAAGTCTTTGTCTCTTTATATATGGATTTAAGACACACCAGTGAGAAGAATCACAAGCTCAGAAGCAAGTATCAGAGCAGGGGTTCAGTTCCTCTTTCAGATAAAGTCAGCAGAAGAGGTAAGTGGATTTTTCCCTATGCACTGGGTGTAAAGGGTGGCTGAGGAGAGAGATCAAAGCCTGACACATTATACAGAGGCATTAGCTGAAGGTTTACCAGACCTGTCATGAGATGCAAACCCAAGTTCCTGTGGTCACTGAAGACCTTATAACCTCTCACAGGAGCTAACCACAGCATCCTGGTCAAATACCAATCAGTTAATTACATTTTGACTTAAGTATCCACTGCTGTGGATCCAGCCAAGGGAACCTCTCCTGCCGGGTCCAGAGCGCCCCACCAACCCTCTCTGCACTTGGCTTTCAGGGAGGAACAGTGCAAGCTGTTGGACTTCAGCTGATTAGCAGCTATTTAGGTATTTAAAGCAACCTGTAGGTAGATTTGGACCCCACAGGAACAAAGCTGCAATGGAGGATGAACATTCCCCTTCTGTGCCACTATACCCACAGGGCTGGGGATCATTCCTGTGGATAAACTGACCTCCATTTACTGCTTTTGAATCAGGACTGAGCTCACCAAATATTTTGATTGGCAATACCCCAGAAGCAGGTTTCCTGAACACAGTCACTTTCTCTTTTTTTAAGTGTGTTAATAAAGGGAAAATGAACTGCAAGTTCTTACTTTGAAGCTGAGATTTCGAGGTGAATAAATATGAACGTGCTATCAGTGCTGTTAAGACACACATTCCTCCCAAATATTATGGCTGCATAAGAAGAAAGGTCATTTTCAGGGTCCCTGCACCCTGCCCAAGCACAGGTCTTGTCCCCTCCCCAGATGGACACACAGCACCTTTCCCAGGGGACAGGAGGTGACAGCCAACAGCTTTCCCACTGATTTCCACCAGGTTGTACTTCCACCTCACACGGTGCAAAGCCTCAGCATTAACACCACAACAGAAAGTCAGTTGACACTCAAACTTTTCCTATATTTGCACATATCCCACTCTGGCTGAAGAGAAATTCATGCATATCCTGGGAAGAACTAGCATTTAGTGTTTTAGGCCATCCTTAAGACAAACTCCCAGCAGCTTATCCAACCCTGGCCCCAGGGAGACACCAGTAACACTATGAAAGGTCTTCATAGAATCATTTGCCCTCCTCACTAACAATTTCATTTATTTATTTCCTTCCCCCCCATTAAAAATATGCTCATGCCAGAAATGTACAGCTGCTCCATAGAAAGATGTGTGCTACTATGTTCCCCTTTAATAAAAAAAATAAATAAAGCACAGGTTCCAGCTCTTGGCCCTATAAATCATATATACAATATAGATTAAATTCCTAATAGCTCAGGTCTTATAGCTTCACTCAATTTTTGACCAGAACTCACACAATTCTTACAGTAGTTTGTATCAAGTGATCATAGAAGGAGCTGGGAGGTGTCTCTAAGGAAAGTATTTGCTGCTTCACTGTGCTTCATTAGCTCCAAGCCCCAGCCAGGAGTAAGAACAAATTTTTTAAAAAAGACTGAAGAAAAAAAAATACAAAAGAGCCCCACCAGTTAGCTTAATTGGTTTAAAAGCAGTCATTTTCATTTTCTGTTCTTTGTGAGGGTTATGCCCTGTGTTTTCAGATGTGGTTACCTTCATTTTTCTTAGCCCAGCTCCCCGTTTGCTCTCCCCTGCTCACGGGGCACTTGTGAACTGGAGAGGCAGAGGGATAGGGAAAGATAAATTAAATCCTTTCAATTTAAAAATAAGAAACTGGAAAACCACATGAAGTTTAGCTCAGTGCCATGGATGAGGCAGGAGCAGTGGCAGTGTTTGAGGCTGCAGGGCTGTTCTAAGCTGAGCCGGGGCAGCACACGGGCCCCTCCATGGCAGGATGAGGCTCTTCCCGTGGTGACCCAACCACATCACCTTTGCCTGCCTAAAGCCAAGAGCTTTGTCCTCCAGCTGCACAGGTGCTGGGAGCAGGAAAAGCTACAGAGTGAGGCCCAAGTGCCACCCAGTTTCCTGAAGGTCTCTCCTACACTGAGCTACGCACCCAAGGGTGCATGTCCAGGGCTGCTGCAGAGCAGGGGTGGCTGGGGGTCTGCTGAGGCTGCCAGCTAAACCAGACTATGCTAAAGAGACCAGTCTTGCCTTTTTCCTCACTGCTTTTATGACTCCTTCCTCTCTAAAGCAAGGAAGAGAGTGCCTTGCAAGCAGCTCAGCTCCACGGGGCTTTACATGTCCATGGGAGAGGCAGAGCCAGGTGGATCCACCAGCTCAGGCTTTGCTTTCACGACACAGCTGATGGGTGGATTCCTTGCTGATGCACATGCTGTGGGCCACCAGTGACTTGCAACCAAGAAAAACTCAAACCAAAGCTGCACAGGGGGAAGAAATGCCCGAATATGTGAAGTGAACAGGTCTGTAGTGCTGAAAATAATTTCTGAGACACCCACAATGCCAGACAGAGTGCCACAACCCTCCTCCTGCCCAGTGTGCCTTCTCAGCCTCAGCAAGGGGAAATTTCTGCTGTTATTAATAGGTCCATGGCTTGCTTTTCTGCACAGAAACAACCCCTGTAAAACCAAGGCACCTGTAAAACCAAGCGGTGTCACTGTCCAGCTCTTGCAGGGGAGCAGCTGTGAA
The DNA here is from genome assembly GCF_001715985.3 of Manacus vitellinus. Taxonomy (NCBI): domain Eukaryota; kingdom Metazoa; phylum Chordata; class Aves; order Passeriformes; family Pipridae; genus Manacus; species Manacus vitellinus. The sequence goes on from NW_021940620.1 coordinate 2,051,345, forward strand.
CACATCACCCACCCGTGGGACACCACAGAAACCCACTGAGGGCTTCAAGGACACAGCACAGGGGGGAAATCCAGGACAAACACTCAGTATTGCTCATCTCAAATTTTTTAACACTAGGCAGAATAATGAGAGCTGAGCTTTGATCCTGACGAGTGACTGTTTCACACTGGAGGGGATGGCACAGAGACCTGAGCAGCAAGTGGGGGGTTTCTTCACTCTACATTTCCTTTATAAACCAAATCAAAACACTAAATAACATAATCACGGCTCTATGATTAATGCACACACCCCCACACCCATCCACTGTTACTGCCAGTGATTATTTTATCTAGTCACAACTCACAACATTCCCACTGAGCGTTCAAGAGCACAAAACTCTCCCCCGAGCTTTTCCTCCCTCACTTGAACACCTTCAAACACAACCCTCCAGTCTTCCAGAGCCACCTTACCATGGAAATCCTCCACGTTCAACCAGGCTGAGCTGCTCCTCGACAGGAGCAGAGGGAAAAGCTGCCGGATAAAGCTGCCATCCCACCTGAAGGCTTTTTAACTTGCAAATTGGTGTAGCCACAATGATAAGGGGGTGAAATGAGTGACCAGAGGGCAAACCCCGCGGGAGGATAACGCGGCAGCTGCCCCTGCAAACCGAGAGTGAGGTGCCACTAGATGGTGACAGTGCTCACAGAAATTCAAACACCCGGGAGAGAACCCACCTCCAGCACCAGGGCACCGTGAAACGAGCTGGAAATAAATGGTTAGTGCTTCTTGTTTGTAAGGAATGAGGATTTATGCCATCAGTGCCATGGTCAAGAGAACCAGGAGGTGTTGGTCTAGTGATAAATAGAAAAGTGAGTGAATTCACCTGTTTGGTGCAAGTGTGAAATGAGCTTTTTCTACATCATCATCATCATCACAAGTAGATAAACCCTTTATGCCTGCTCCCCTGCACCTCCAGCACTCTCAGGCTGGGATTTAGTGTAATCTGGACTGAGGGGTCCACCCATCATTCCCAAATGGAGCTGATCATCTTCCATGGGGTGACTTTAGTTGCTTTGCCCCTTGTCCCAGCACAGGAGGAGCCCGTGCTGGTGACCTGCCTGGACACTGCCCTTGTGCTGCTTTTCCAACACTTTTCTGTTCCAACTTCTTGCTTTACAGCACATTCAAAGTAACACCTCTAACAGCATTTTTCCAGCCCACTAAATAATTTTGGATTCAGTAAAAATGGGTGGTTGCAGATAATCCATAAAATCTATAAGAACTGGTAAACAGGAATTTGATTGTACCTTGTTTTGTTTCCTATGCAAACACTCGTGTAAGGGATGTTTTATACCTGCAAAAGGCTCCTCCATCACTTTCCTGAAGTCAGAGTTGTGTGAAAACAAACTATTTCGTCTGCAGGTGTGACACATCATAAAATACTGGATTTGTCTTTCATTTTTTGTTAATCCTCTAAATGATGCACTCACAGAAACTTAAGTTTTTCAATAAATGGGTGGCAGAGGAGAAACATTTTCCTGGCACTTAATTATCTTTGTCATCTCTGATGAAACGAAATCAAGAGCTCATTTACAGTTGGCTGGTTATCTTGTTGCTGTAGCACTCCCATCCAAAACACAGTTAAACATGAGAGGGGGCCCAACTTGAAAAAACCCTACAATACCCAGATTCTTAGAAAATCCACGTGCATGTTGTGACCTGCTCTTTATTAGACTTGTGCTGAGCAGCACTGAGCAAAGCTAAAGTGATCCCACAGCAGACAACAAATCCACTATTTTTTGTTCTGTTAAATAAATCCACAGCCTGATGGGAAGAGGGGGATGTCTGGAAAGGACAGAGGACTCACAGAAACAGAGATGAGATTTGCAAAAGTACAGGAAAAATAATGTTTTTTCACAGATGGAAAGATAAAAACACCCTGTGGGTAATTCTGAAAAATGAGGGTTATTGACATGTAATTTATATCTGACTTTGGGCTTTGTTTAGCTCTTTGTTAACCCAGGAAACACGTTGCCCTTCTCTGGACAACCTCAGTGTTGAACTTGATGATCTTAAAGGTCCTTTCCAACCTTAACAATCCTGTGATTCTACAAGTGACTTTCTTGTAAGTCAGGGGCCCAACTGCCCAAAGAAAAAGCATTTACAAAACTGCAATTTAAGTGTCTAGAAAGGAAAAGAGATCCTCTCTGACTTGGCAAACAGCTGCTAAGTGTGCCTGCAGATCATCTGCACCATCCCTTCATGAGTGATGCTCAAACACCATCACCCAGCCTTGACTGTGTTTTGTCAAGCCAAGTTCTCACATGGGAACGTGCACGCACATATATAACAGCACAAACTGAGATATTCCCATTGCAAATCCCCTTTGCTTAATGATAGGACCAATTTTACTCATTTATAAACAAAGCCTCCTCTCTTTATTCAAAAATCACTCATTTCTAAATGGAAAAAAAAAAAAGAAGGCTAGTGAATTTTTAAAATCAAGTTTCAATTTTACAGTGAATGTGAACTACCCAGTTCTGTCTGTTTTCACTTTTATTAGACATGGCATTAATTTGCACAGCCTTTCTCTTACCCAGGCCAGTAAGTGACTGGAAAATCAAGGTCTCACCTCTTCCAAGGCCATTTAACCCATGAGAGCAGACACTGCCAATGCCCCAGTTCAGTACTAGGTTCCCTCCCTGGGAAAAGCCACCAAGGGTCCCCTTAGTGGACATGGGTGGGTCCCTGTGAAGGGGTAGAGGGTGCTCCAGGGGAGTCCCTGAGAATGGAGAGTGTCCTCAGCTGCCAACAGTTGCTCTGGTGGAACACAGACCTGGCTGTGATGGGATGGCTATGGAAAAAAAGCTGTGCTAGAAGGTGCAAATAAAAAGTATTCCTTTTCAAAGCAATGCTCTGGCTTTTTCTCAGCTGTTTTTTGTGAAAACCAGAGATCAAAAGTCCAGTCGTGTGTGGAGCCACCTTGGAAACAAAGGCAGCGAAGAAATTCAAATAGAAAAGCAAATTGCCTTCTGTTCCCATCATGGGGCCTTGCTGGGGGAGATGGGGGTTCCCAGCTATAATATTTATTTTGTGTTCCCCAGTTGGTGCCAGCCACGGTGGCATGGGCTGGGAGCTGAGAGCCAGTGTGATCCCAAACCATGGGATTCTCCAAATCCCCCCTGACTCCTGCTGTGCTACCTCTGCAGCTCATGGACCTCGACAAATCACCTGATTGCTGGAGGTGACACCCCAGCTTGTCCTCTGTCACAGCAAACATTGCAGTGGCTCTAAACCTGATGCAAAAATACCATTGGTACTAATTTACAGGTGGGTAATCAGTGCTGGGGGCCGAGGCTGCACCACCCTCCTTGGGGAGCCGGGGTGGGAAGGAGCTGGTGTCCCCAGGGGGGCAGCCAAGCCTGGGGCCAAGCAAACACCTCGTGGAGGCAACCAGGGGCTTGGGGAAAATACCTGCAGTCTTGCAAGATTAAAGGCAGGGTGTCAGCCAGAGCAAGCAGGTGCTCTGAGCATCTGCAGCCCCTGGCCTGGTGCCCCGGGCTCCCCCAGCCCCAGAGCCCACGGGGTCGGGGCTGTGCAGCCCATAACAACTGAGGTGCTTGAAAACAAACTGCCTGTGGTTAGTTGGATGGAAAATATGCAAGAATGTTCCCTTCCCCTGTGCACACTCGCCCTGAGCCTGCTCCACAGCCAGGGCTGAGCTGCTCCCACAGCGCTGGGTCCCCGCGCTCCCCATCACCCGCCCGTGAACAAAGACTGTGGGGCTTTTATTCCAACTATCAATCCACGTTGCCTACGTCATGGCACACTCCAAACCTCGCTGCAGGACCACCTGGGTGCTGAGCAGCCATAGGAGAAGCCTCGTTCCCACACCAGTGAGTGCAAACACATCTCTGTTTTGGAGAAAATGCTTTCCGTGGCGGCCCAGGCTCACCCGCCACAACGAGAGGGCTTCAATACTACAACCAGTGGCACCACGATGACAATACTTTTCCAGGCTTATGAAAACCAAAAATCATTTAAATATTGCATCATATAAACAACCTGATTCTCAAGCGTGGGCTCATTTATTCCATCCCAAACCAGATGCTCAGAGGAAGATGACAAAGCGAAGGAAAGAGACCACCAAACAAATGTTTTCTACAGGCAGAGAGTTTATCTAAGGTTCACTGAAATAATCTGCTGTATCTCAGCACTGAATGCTGCAAACTGTCAATGATTTCCATGTTTCCCCGACTTTCTGGCATGCATATGGAAGTATGTTGCTATAAAACATAATCAAAAATTTCAGACTAATTAAAGGGATTTTATCTGGTTAAAATCATATCTTTTCTTTTTTTGTTGTTAACAGACATCTCCTCGCCGTGTGTTCCAAACAGCATCTTAGATTATTAAAGTTTTACAAAGCTAATTTACATCACGCTGTTTGTTGTCTTCTGTGTATTTTTGCATGTCTCCCTGCACAGTCTAGTCAGCCCTACCTTTCTTCCCCAGCACTAGAAAGTGCAAATCAATGGCGTTTTCAGACTCTCTCGCCCCAAAGCAGGAGACAGGACGGATCAGTGGTTAGGGCACTAGACAGAAGCACAACTCCCTGCTGCCAACATCCCGTGGGATCCCGGGCAAGGCGCTCACCCGGCTCTTTGTCTCTCTCCCCCATCTGTAAAACACACCATTTTCCCAACTCACAGGGCTGTCCCAAAGCGCACAGCGTTTCATTTGAGGAAGGTGATGGGGTGCAGACGTAGCTCGTGGCCACCTCTGTGCCTGCCACCGCTGTTTATCAAAAAGAAAAAAAAAAAAAGCTACAAAAGGACTGACGGGAGCTGCCTACTGTAATTGCAGGCAGGAATGAAGCTGTAGGTGAAATACATGACTTTGAAGAAAGGAGATACATGAAAGTGTGCAAGGGCGCTTCAGTCCCTGGGGTGGAATGTAAATACAGCTTTCCCGGCAAACACCCTGCTCCAAAATTGGAGGAACTTTATTCAGGCATAAATGCTGTGCTTTAAATAGCACAGCAGTGCCTTATCTGCCTATCTCGACTATTAAGGAACCCTTTGTTTTTCAGCAGACTGCCACTGGCCTGAGTGATGGGCTTGTGACTGCTGTGGTGGATATCAGCTGCCACAGGATCCAGCACAGCAGCCAGGGATGCTCCTTTTTCCCGGGTGGAATCCTCACACCTTGCACACAGCCTGTCCAGGCGTGGCACGTGCCCATCTCCAGCCAGGGAAACCATTTGTTTTCTAAATGTTACAGAGTGATCAGGTCTCCTGTTTGCAACAGAACCCCTCAAAAAGCAGCAAAATTATCAGTCTTCTCCCAGATACACAGGCTGGTAGCAATGATCACTCACTCAAGTACTAGTAAGCTTTCATAACCATAAAAATACACCCCTCCACACACATACTGGTACCAGCAATGCCTACAATTACTGGGTAAAGCCCAGTTTGCCCTAAAACAGTAGTTGACTGTAATTACTTATATTTACCTAATTGCAGCTCATGACACCCCAGACTAAGCAGGGATCAGCAGCACTTTCATGAAGATCCCTCTGAACACAGGGGTGCACACAGAGCGTCGAGCTGCCTTTGGGGAATGTGAGCACTGAGAACTAAAACCCATCCAAGCAGTAACTCAGGTGACACAGGCTGGCTCCCAGGGTCAGCCCCTCTCCTGCCACCCTGCAGCAAGGGAAGCCCAGCCAGCCACGTCTGCAGAGCCACGTTCATGCCCCAGCATCCTGAGACACCCGCTCAGCCCCAGGGAATCACAGATCCCATGGATTCCATGGGGTGTCAACCAAGTGGACACACAGAGATACTTTGTAAAGCAGAAGGCAGATAGCTAAAAGCCTGTAAATGCTCTAATACTCATTTCTGATAGGAGCTGCTGATTTGAACCACGGGTACTTATTTATTCAGCAGGATGTTTGTTACAGCATGAACTCGACTTTAGCCATGTGCCCTATGTACGTGTTTCTTCTCTGAATCAGGCTTCTAAGTAGCCCATACTTTTTCCCACTGAAGTTTCGTGAAATATTAAGACTTAAAAAGAAAATTAGAAAGCAAGCGTTTCCTTTACTGAATACAAATACCTCCTTTCTTCTTGCCACTGGTTCATAAGCATTTGGAGGCAGAGATGGGTTGAGGGAGCCAGAGATGAAGCTCTTTCCAGGCCTGCAGCTGCTCAGTGGGAGCACACAGAGCACCAGCACTGAGTGTCACAAGCAGCATGACAGTGCCATTTTTGATAGTAGATTTTATATAAAATGCTTTGGTTCCTGAAACAGCTACAGATGGAATCAAAGTAACTCAATCATTTGGGCAGAAATTCTACTTTATAGAAATAAAGAGCAAACAAAGCAAATTACTGGAATGGTCTGTGGGATTTCAAGGGTGGCTGGTGGTTCCCCAAAGGCTGTTTTACCTGGTGGTTCCCCAAAGGTGGTTTTACCTGGTGTTCTGCAGGGCAGCTCAGGGGTTCCCACTGTCACACGCTCGCTGCTCCAGCTCGTCACCAAGAAATTCCGTGACACCTCTTTGCCTCTTCATCTTGTGAGCCTGTAACCAACATTTCAGCATGTGTCACTCACAGTGACTATTATCACTATTATACTATTATCCAGCTGTTTGTTTTGAGAGTTTTATTTTAAAAAAAAAAAAAATTCAAAAACCAAAACCAAGCAGAAAATTATCACATGTAACTTTATGGACACTTCACTGTAACAAGACTTTTCCAGATGTTCTGCCCCTTGATGATGCAAAAGCCACAAAAGCATGTTTTATCACGACATAAACACAAAGCAAGATGAAAGTCATGGAAATGTCTGCGTGTTCTTTTCTTAACACAGCTGTATCTGAGAGGGTTTTTTGCATCTGTCAAGCATAAATCAAACGGGGGAAGAACAATCCTCACAAGTTGCCCATTCCTTGACAGTCAGTGTTTTCTGTCACAAGCATTATCTGTGTCAAGGATTATTCTCTGTTGTTAACTTCCACTTCCCACATTCACAGGGAGAAATAAATGAAATTAAGTGAAATGAGAGAAATTAGGTGAAATGCTATTAAAGCATTTCCAACCCTGCAATGGAAAGTTCTGAAAGTTTCTGAAAGTTGCCACATTTCTTGATCAGCATTATGAAAGATAAGTCATGCTTAAGGGGGATGGATGTCAGCTAAAATTCCTAATTTGTATTCTCAGCAGCACCAAAACATTCATGAGTGGCTACAGCCAAATCTCTGACCTGGGCATGAGGGTTTTCTCGTTCTTTTTGGAGACATTATAATTAATTAAGAGCTGAGATGTTCAGCTGAAAATTCCTCATCACCAAATACGAATATTTCTTCGCTTTAAAAACTTTCCACATGACACCGTTGGGGCACTGGCAAGCAGGATATCAGAGACACGACAAACAGGTTGAAGTGACAAAAAGTGTTACTGTGTAAGCACAAAATGCAGCTGCACCAGGAGAAAGAGCAGCCAGTTTTGTCTGACGTTTCCCAAGCAGAGCAGCCCTTGCAGCGAGCCCCGGGCTGCGCATCACCGATATCCTGTATGAATGAATCCCTTTCTGCTGTGGTTGTTCAAAGCCAGTGTGCCCGTTTCTACAGAAGCACCCACAGGATCACCGAAAACCACACATTCAGTTCTTGTTAATGTCAGCAGTGACGTACCAGAGCAAGGACTTGTTTGTCCCGCAGAAATGCAGGACTTCCACCGCCCCGGGCGCGAGCCCGCTGCCGAACGCCTGTTCAGAGAGAGAGAGAGAGGAGAGAAAAAAAAGAGTTGTTGACATGAGAGGAAAAACCAGGTTTCCTGTTTGAACTCTGACAGGTACTGGAAGGTATGAGTAACATCAAATCTTGGTCTGCTCTAAAGGCAGTCTGTGGTCAGGGGGTTCTCACATTTGTTTGTGTGGAACAGCTTTGAATTGTTTGCAGATACCGCGCACAAGAAACTCAGAGATCCTTATCGGGGCGCAGGGCCTGTTATGAAACGTGTGCGTTTGTGAGCAGGTTACAGGAGATCAAAACGGCTCCAGATGAGATGCCTCACATGCTGTAAATGTGGTAGATGCTCCCGAGATACCTCCGAAAATATCACATGTCGAGTGTTGTCGAGTACAGGCAGTGGCCACCCCTATTTCCATTTCCCACTGCCTGGCAGGCGAAAGGAGTTTGGGGGATTTTTTTTTTTCCAGATCATTCTTCGTTTTTTTGTGTGTCTGAGTCTGTTTGACTGTTCAGGTTAAAAACTTCCCTCGGTTATGATTTTCACTGACAGAACTACCCAAATGATTTCTGAAGGGGAAACCTGCAGTGGGGACAGCCAGGAGGGATCCTGTGTGACTGTTCTGGACTGTTCTGCAGGAGGAAGGAAAGGGAATAGACTTGGATGGGGATGCTGCAGTAGAGCCCTTGGTGGGCCAATGGGACAGAACCACAGCACCCAGCCCTGTTCTGAGAGGGGCTGGGGAGAATTGTACCATTTGCAAGAGACTCCCCAAAGTGCCCTGCCAAGGGGATCAACCAAAATTGCAGCCAAACCCCCACATCCCTCACAGCACAGCCAATGGCACAGTGCTTCCTCCCATCTCAAACCCCTGCAAATCCCTCTGTCCTCACCCCTGTGGACAAAGTCCAACTGGTTAAACCAAACACTTTGCCAGGAGCTCAGCCATCCCTGGAGCAGCAGCTCACCCTCCAGCCCAGGTGTGAAGAGCTCCAAGGGCCCTGCTTGGTCCCATCCTTGTGGACAAGCAGCTCTCCCAGCCCACCATCCACGTCCACGCTTGTGATGCCTCCTCCTTTGGTCCACCCCTGACACCACAGCACAGTGTCTTTGTATACAGAAAACTAAGCCTGGTTTCCCCCACATCCTAGTGCCAAACACCTCTTTCAAGAACTCTATTAAAATGAATAACTTAGAGCTGTTTTGGCTCAGTCATCGGGGAAAAACTCTCCTCAAAACTGTGGATCATGAATTCACGGCATCAGAGCTCTTGCAGCACAAACTGAGCCCACACAAGGAGCTTCCACCAAAACCAGAGGCAGTTGTGCACACACCCCAACGAAGAGAACATGGTCCTGCAGGAGGAACTCTCTCCTTGGAGAACATCAGCACCTTGATCCACTGCCAGGAAACCACCATGTCCCTTCCAATCCAAACCATCCAGTGATTCTACGATTTATCTCTTATTTTTTCCAACTCACATGTATGAGCCTCTTCTACTACAGTGAATGCCCACAGAAGGCAAGTTTTCATTTTGCAGGCCACGATACACGTGGTAAATTGAAAATTAAAACCATTGAATCGAGAAATGAAACAATTCCCTGAAGCAGCACCAGCCAATTGCAGCTAAATAAGAGCTCAGATTTTGTATCTGGGCTAGACATAGATTCACTCAGCTTGCAAAAGCCTTTCTTGAGCTACTTGTAGGAACCCATAAACTTGAAGCAGAAAAAAAGCTGCCAGTTCCTTAAACACCTGATGCTTCCCTCAACCCCTCAGAGCACACAGTTGGAGCATCAAAAACTCAGCAAGTAATTTTCCCCCTGAAACACTGAGTAGTGTGTTTGTCTTCATTTCCAAGTCAGAACCCTTTCAGAGAAATTCAGGATTTTCTATATTAATCTTTGTAAACTTAGTGAAGTGAGTTTTTTTCCCCCCTGAGCCTGGATAGACTTTGCCAGCTGGGTTTGAATTTGTTGTTCTGGCTCGGTAGACACAAGTGCAATATTAACAATGTGTTCCCAATTCTCTGACACTGAAATTCCCCTGAAATCACTGGACACTAAGTGGTTAACTTAATACCTGTGCTTAAGAGCTTTCATGAATCATGTCTGTAAATCCTCCTGATACCAAAATCGTGACCATTTACTATTTATTTGAAGATATCAGGATCAAGCCATTAATTTTTTTGCAGTAATTCACACCCATGTCATTCCAAATGGACTTACATAATTAAAAAGTGCATAAGATAAAACCTAACAGCCTCAAGAATAAGAAAATCCAGTAGAATCATAATAAGAAATAATATTGAATAATCAATATTACATGACAGCAGTGAAAAATATTAAAAAATGGGAACCCTGGTTCTTCCCCTGCAGCACTTCAGCATTATAAATTTACAAGAGTGAAGAGTTTGTTTTAAATGAATGCTAATCTATGGTAGGGTTTTTTTAATAACTTTCGAAGTGAAAATGTTTAAAATAACACATTACAGATCTTTGAGTCTCCAAGTGCTGATGTGAATTACAACATTCAAAGTGCTGTTCCCATCAACTCAGTCTTCGTTTAGCAAATTATAAGGCCAGGTGTGCACATAAACTTTGGATATTTTGAATATTACGGGGCAATCAGGAAGATAATCAAATTTACCCAAGAGAGAAGATTAATTCAATTGTTAAATATTACTTCTGTTCATTATGTTTCGTTTCAATAAGGAATGTTCCCTTTTTATTTAACTCTTCATGCTTAAGTGCTGCTACCAAATGTTTTCTTATTTGAATAAAATAATTACAGGAGTCCTCTAAATCTTATTTAAATTTCTTCTTTCCAACTTCTCCTTTTAGTTTGGATTTTGAGACAGTCGATAAGATGCAAGAGGACTCTGTGTGCCCTGAGCAGAAGCTTTATTTCTTATATTCAGACTTTCCTGATAACAAACACATGATCCAGTCCTGCTCTGAAAATCCCACCATATCACTCAAATTCCAGCCTTCAAATGCCAAACACACTGTTCACTTCTGCAGCTCTGAATTATTATTTATCAGTAATTTTATCTGATTTTACGTTTTCAAATACGACATGCTGAGAAATTAAATAGTTTGTCGGCTTATTAAAAACTTTTTTCAAGAAAAAAAAGCTCATTTTTAACAAAGCAACTCTTTCAAAGCGTCGAAATCTTTTTGTCTTTTTCTTTCTCTTTTGCTTTTTTTTTTTTTTAAATTCTATACTTTCAGAATATCTAACCACAAAGCATTTGAGCAAACTAGAGAAAAGAAACTGTTGGTAATGTTCTGTACGTTTCAAAAGGCAGCAGGATATACACACCAGTTTATGTTTCTATCTATAGAGACCTGCAGGCAAACGTACAGTGGAACAAAGATAGACAGAAGAGATATATTTGTACCTGCCTCTCGTGTGCCTGCATGGAGAGAGATTCTTAATGAGATAAGTAAACAATGGAAACTTTTAAAATTCATATTTTGAGTGTGCTCAGCTCTGTGTTTCTCTCTTACCTCTTCAACAATAAAATTGTCACGCGCTTTCCGTGAGTTACAGCTCATCCAAACACATCCAGCACTGCTCTGGGTCTGGCTTTGACCTGCACCAAAGCACAGCCAGACATAGAAAAGTGAAATAATTATCTTTAATTCAAACGCTGCTTTGGCATTTAGCACACGATTTTTTTTTTAATTTTGATTTTTTTTTAGCAGAAAAATCATTTCTGAGCCCCTGAGCGAGGCAACTGCAACGAGGAAGATCTGTAGCAGAACTCACTCGTAGCCTTCACATTCCACTGCTTGTCCCCGTGGCTTTGGGGACTGTGTCCCTCTCTGCTCTGGGGTCTGAATCCAGAAGCCAATGAGATCCCTGTGCTGGTTTTCCAGCACTGCTGGAAGAGCCATCACATGTCCACAGAAATCAATCACTTCTAGCAAATTAAAAGTAATTTGCTTCTTTTTTAATCAAGATTTTTTTCCCCCTTTACTGGCAAGGCTTTAAGGAAGCAAAAGATACATATATAAAAAAAAAGAAATATTTAAGAGAACATGCATTAATTTGCAATGGTTCTGACATCAGGTGTTTCAAAACCCCATCTCTCTGGGAGTCCTGTGTTAAATATTCATCCCAACACTTAAACAATTCCAAAGAGGATACACATTTCTTTGCAAACAAACTTTAAAAATCAATGAAGTGAAATAAATAAATCCAATAAAATCTAGATTCACTCTAACTTCACTCTCTTAAAGAAATCCACTGGCTTCAAGAGCCTTCTCCTTCCCTCATGGTTGACAGAGTTCAGTTGTAAGCTGATGGTTTCTTGGTCTCTGTAACAAAGGATTTAAAAGCACAGCTTTGATAGTAAAACTTGTCTGCAAAACCAGAGTGTGAACCAGACATGAAGTAACAGGCTGAAGGCTTTCCCAGATTTATCCCTCCCTTCTCCAGTGAACATCCCCCAAGTGCCCAGGAACAAGAAGTGCTGTGTGGCAGTAAGTTTGGGAAGGGAAAAAAAAAAAAGATATTCCCAGAGAACACCAAAAAAGGGCATGTGAACTGAAACACTGTAAAATCATTAACTTACCATAGGTTAAAAAAAAAAAAAAAAAATTACCCTTCCTGGGGGTTTGAAGCACTACACAAATCCCAGTATTTCTTGGGCATCTAAAATAGCCCCTGAGTGCAGGAGAAAATCTAACACACAGGTAGGTGCACAAGTAAAAAGGTCAGATCTTTTAATATAGCACATATTTGTGTTTCATCTTATGCAAAATCCAAATTCTGAGTGTTCACTAGAAGGGAAAGTTGGCACTCCAATAAGGGCAGCTCAGTATCCCTCATTTTATGCCTTTCCTCAAACTTCACAGGAGTCATAAAAGCTGCACAGATTTTGTGACAATCCCTCACTTTATTTTATTCCAAGGTGGAGAAACAATATAAAGCATGAAGGAAAAAAAATTAAGCAATGATTCATTAAAAAAAAAAAACACCTTGCTCTTAAAAGCAAAAGGTTCCTCTCAGGTTGCAAATGTCATTTTTCAGTTGATGAATTTCTCATTCCTAGTAAATATTTCTGTGATTCTTTTTCACTTTCGGGGTCTACGTTGTGTAAATATTTTATTTTTGGCCACAACAGAGGCCGTTCATAACCCCTTGTTGTGTTCCTGGGGCTTCTTTTGATGCCATTTCAAGATTCTCTGTAGTGACACATTTCTTGCTAATTTTACCAGTATCAGTTTTATCCAGCCTGTGTGAGGCTGGTAAACTTTAAAGCACTGGGAAATAACCATGGGATTTACTTCCAGATTTCCACACCGACTCTTCAGTAGCTCTGGAAATCCAGGCCAAGAGCAGTAATTCTGTCCCTGCAACACAATACAAATCTGTAAGTGGTTGTAAGTACCACTATTTTTAGCCAGGACAAAGCTTCTACTTCCCCAAACCAAAAATAAAAGGCATAAACTAACGAGAATCATCTGCAAAGTGGGATAGTGCTCTGAGTGCTTTGTGAGTGTCAGGGTGATTCCAGCTTTTTGGTTAAAATCCACACCACCTTCATGCTCCAGGGTGGAACAACTTCCCCTTTTTAGCTTTCTGGTCACGATCCAGGTCCCAGCTGTGCTTCTTTCTTGGGATATCTGGAGTTCTGTTGACTTTCTGCTTTCAATCTCAGTCCTCACCTGACCACAACCACTGAGCCCAGTGCCCAAACCCAAACCATGCCTTGCCCATCAGCTGCTCTCTCCAGCACAGCATTTCCCAGGTAGTAATGGGCACATGTATATGTGCATCAGTGAAAAAAAAAAACCTACTCTGAATGCAAACTTTCCTAAACCCTTTGAAGACAGCAATAGAAAGTGGGCCTGCAAGTGCTGATGTGCTGCTCCTTACTTGCATTTCTCATTATTGTAACGAGCAGTCATTCTGCAGGCTCTGGAAACCAAACCAGGGACTTATTCTCTTCCAATTGCTACCTGCTGCTGATAAAACGTTACAGCACAGACAAATTCTGCCCTCAGACTTTATATAAACACACACACACGAGCTTGCAGGCTCACAAAAGGCACCGACAGCACCGCTTTTAACAGCAATTAGAAGGACAAGGCAAAAGGCAGAGCAATTATCTGTCTGGGGAAAACGCTGCATCCAACCTGCAGCACCTTTAATTGAATGGGAGGAAAATGCACAAGCAGAGGGAACAGGAAAGAATCTGCATGGCATTGGTGCCAAGGAAACCCAGAGTCCACGGTGCCAGCATCCCCCCTGGCCCTGGAGCTGCACTGGCAGCAGCTGGGCAGCTTTCCCTGTGGCACCCGTGCTCACCACCCAGACAGGAGAAAGTCCATTTTCAAAACAGAAACCCTGGAAGGTGGGCAGGGTGGCACACACACCAGTCAGAGTCTCAGAAAGCTAGCAGTTTGTTTGGTTTGATTTTTCTAAATTCGTTGTATTTCTGTTTTGTTTTTGTTCTGTTCCACCTCCTCTCTCTCTGTTTCAAGTCCTGTGTTATCATTATTATTTAACTCAAAAGGGCTTTCTCTAAACATTTCCAGGCAGCCTTTGGAAGGCTGTCTTCCCACAGCCCTCAAAGTTTCTACAGAAATGTATTTTCCTCTCCTATCTCGACAATCTCTTTGCTTCAACAGTACAGTTTTTCTATGCTCCCCTTTACCAGCCCCCCCCACATGGCCACGAGCTACCAGTCAGAGAGTTTCCATTGACTTCGCCCAGCTTTGGTTCACAATTTGTTTGAAAGTTTTCTGCCCCTTTTTATCTTCAGCTCCCTTTACCACAACGCTTCCTACCCACACAGAAGCTGGTTGTACGAGCTGGAAATCTCGTGAGGCCGTGGCTCTCAGGCTGCTTCCAGTTCCCAAAGAAGGCAATGCTTCAGCCCTCAGGAGGGCTCAGTAGTTCCTGATCTGAGCTGTCTACAAACAAAAGTTTTTCAGCCATAAAAAAGCCTCAGATTCAGTCATATTTAGATAAAACAGGTGGGGGTACTTGACCACTTTTAGCCCTATAAAGTTTGATTCTTCAGCTTCAACAGGGCGCCAAAGTGGCTGCCCCCATTCCCCAGTGCCCAGGGATCCATCCATAGCCACAGTCAACCAGCAGCTCATTATCACATTAATTCGTCAAAGATCTGCAGGAAACTCTCAGATCCAATTCTGTTCAATGTTTTCCCTAAAATGAGGGGTGATAAAACAGAAAGGGCACATTTAGATTTGCAGATGATGTGAACGTGGAAGCCTTTGCAGACACATCAGAGAACAAGATGAAGTTCAATGTGATCTTTGCAATAGAAATAAAAATGGATGAAATTCAGTATGGAGAAGTATCATAAATGAAAGGAGTAAGCACTAATATGCAGCTGCAGATAAACCTTGTGAAAGTGTGATAGCAAAAAACCCCAGAAGGAATATGCAATATTTCCTGTAGGATACCCAATAAAATGCAACAGCTGTATCAGCATCAGTGTGGCCTCAGCTGTACCACCAAGCCATTCTAGGGATTCAATTTGGATTTGGAGCAGTTAGAGAGAGTGCAAGAGTACAAAAGCCAAAGAGAATAATGATCAGACAACCTGAATATATGGCTCAGAGGAGAGGACTAAAAAAATTGAGGTTGCAGAGCTCAATGAATGGGCCACCAGCAAGGGAATGACGTGATCACAGTCCCTAAAAGGCATCCAAACAAGAAAATAGTTTATTTGGCACATCCACAGATGATTCAGTGAGGATGGGCTTAAGCTCTGGCAAGGAAGATTCAGGTTAGATATCAAGGAAACCTCCTAGTGAGAGGAAAGCACTGGAAGAGGCTGAGTGGAGAAGCTGTGGAGCTCCCACACAGGAAGTTGTTAAGAGCAGATTAAAGAGTTTTTCACCTGAACGACAAAGGTAGTTCTTTCTGGAGTGGTTCAGGGGATGGGTCAAAAAATTGGAGAAGTCCTTTCCTTGCTTATTAAACAGCTGCCTATGGTCAGATTCTCTGGGAAGATCAAAGTGAACACTTAAGCAAGCACAATGCAACTGCAGATTCAGGGATGTTGCAATGATACAATTTTCTAGATTTTTAAACCCTCAGCAACAGTTAGTGGCCAACCTTGCCCAGAATGTCCACAGGGATGATGCAACTCCACTCTGCTGAGAGACCCATGGTGGGAACAGAGAAGAATTCACCTCAATTGCTTTTCAATTCCAGACCAGCTGAGTTCTCCAGGAACAGGCTTGGCTTGGGTGAGGAGGAGGGAGCACTTTTCCACAGGAGGATCTCCATGGCATGCTTGGGCTCATATTTTCCTTTGTAGCCTCTGTCTAACAACAACAAAAGCACTGACAGAGTTCTCAGATCTTATGTCACCCTGTTCCCACTCCCACCCACCATCTGGCTGTCCCTTATCCTCTCCCACCACCTTCTGAGCTCCTCCATCAGTAGAACATCTGAGCATTGACAGGGACATCAAGGTTTGGTCATTTCTGAGATCAGCATTTCCAAACACTTAGGAGACAAGAGGAAAATAAGCAGGAAAAAGATGAGTGACAATAATTGCCAGCCAGGCAGCAGAATTGGACATCCTTTGAGCAAAGGCACTGCTGTCCCAGGAGCTCCTGCCTTCCACCCATCTCCTTCCCTTATTCTTCTCAGTATTGGTGAAGGCAAAAGTAAACTCAATAGAACATCCTGCACTTCAACCAGGAGCAGGACATTGTAATCATAAACCCTGGGCCAAATCCACACATTACACTGGTGATTTATCCCAAAGGAAGGTCTGGCCACCCGTTTCAGTCACAGTCTTATTGTTCACACACGCTGTGTGCACGAGGTTCACCCAGTTTTGCTCCCTTAACTAGCTTGATATTTACTTACACAATTATTTCATGTAGACTTAATGTTCAAGCCTTTTCTTTTGTTCTTGTAAAGATTAACTTCCTAGAAAGATGTTCAGTTGACAAAACACTTCAATATATACAGTTCTCTGGGGTCTATTTTCAGAAATTAAATACTTGGTGGTCACTGTATTTCACTACTAGCACTTAGTGGTTTTAAAAGTTGTTTTCTGTTCTACATACCAACATGGTTTGTTTATTATAAAAAGACTCCTAAACATATACTTCTCCAAACTTCCTTGTCCATTACAGAATGAAACCTGACTGTTATATCAGAGGCTAAGGCTGAGTCAAGTCCCAAAATGTTCTTACCCAAAACCAATTTCTCCTGCAGACTCTAACTGCTTATTTTCCAGATAAGCATAAAAGCCCTTAAAACAACAACACTGGCACATGTACCACACCCAGTCAGAAATCATAGAATCATGAAACAGTTTGGGTTGGAAAGGACCTTGAAGCCCATCCATGGGCAGGGACACCTTCCACTATCCCAGGCTGCTCCAAGCCCCATCCAACCTGGCCTTGGACACTTCCAGGGATTCTGGGGCAGCCACAGCTTCTCTGGGCAACCTGTGCCAGGGCCTCCCCACCCTCACAAGGCAGAAGAAATCCCATAACAGCAAGAATGCCAGAACTCAGGAGACAGACACACTGCAAGCACAGACTCTGGTCTTCTGCACTCAGTAGATAATACTGGTGGAGGATAAATAGTGATTTAAAAAACAAGTTACAAGACCTGTAAGCTGTATCTCACTGATTGCTCCTGCCTACAAAAAAACCCAGGCAAGCAAAGATCTCAGACACTAGAAAAGTCCTCAGAAAAGGATTTTTAAGTCATCAGAAAAAAAAAAAACCCTGTCCTCTTCCCTCATCAGTCAAGCTTGCCATTAATGCTTTATTCCAGGTAGATATTTAACTGCAAGTAGCATTTGATGTGCCACACTCCTGTTTGCAGAGCAGATGGTTACGTGGTGGGACAGGGTGTTCTCTGGCTGTGAAAGCTTCCTTAGCTGAGAGAGAGGGATCAGCCAGGTCTGTCCCCAAAACATGACCTCGGTGGGTGGCGTGGACATGGGCAGGGGAGAGAAGGATGGCAGGATGAGCAGTTCCTAACCCATCATCAAATAATATTGATAAATGGGAAGCAGTTCAGAGCAGGGCTCAGAAAATATGAAGAGCCTGAGGGAACAGGTGGCAGAGGGAAGATTAGAGGAATTGCATATGTATATCTTTGACCAAAGGAAACGGTCCAGGGATGTCTGACAGGCACCCAGTCCACAGAGGGGAGGGCAGAAGGTGGGGTGGGATAGGATGGATAGCTGGGAGCAATTATAGCAAACTGAATAAAAAAAGAAATTTGGGCTCAAGATGAGGAAAGAAAAATCAAAGAAGAAAATTATAATGTGAAATAGTTTAGTGGTAAAGGGGTCATTTGTAGAAACTTTTGCACTGAAGAATTCAAAAGCCAGCACAATAAAGCCCTAATAATTGTTCAGCAGGGAGAATCATCCTTTGTGAAGGAGGGAAATTGTGTAGGTGACCCACTAATGCTTTGCCAGCTCTAAGATCCACTGTTCTATCTACACCTGACCACATCATGGGACACAACGAGGTAAAGTCCAACACACTCACTTTCAGGGGAGACTTTTCTTGATATCTCAGCTTCCACACAAGCAGTGTTTGATGCAGCTCCACAGACTCGAGCTTTTGTTGTGCTCCAGGACATCAGAGCACTGCTAGCAGTGCCAGCAGGAGCCAAGTGCTGCTGTGAATGGCAACCAAAGAGCAGGGAGAGCTGCCAAACGCTGCCCTCTCCCTGGAAGGGTAAAACTCTGGAGCAATGCACGCCGTGAGGTTGCTCTCCCTGTGCCAGAGTTTACATCTATGACACAAACACAATAGTCTCACCCTGACATTTATTTCAATAAACACCGGGAGAGCTTCCAAAAGCCTGTTACAGCCAGTTATGAAAACTAACCATTGAACCATTATATAAATGATCTTCCAGGCTTTCATTATTATGGTTACTGCTGGAAAATAACAAGACTTTGAGGGGCTTCCACAATAGCAGAGTCTTGTTTGTGATCCCAGAGGCTTCTGGCTCCATCTCCTCTATTCAAGCACATCAGAACTAGTCTAAGCTCTGACTGAATTGTGAGACACTGTGGGGTTAAAACCAAGCATTGCATCAAGATTAAATACATCTGTTATGAAAACCTCCTCTGCTTTGCATACATGATTCAATAAAGACTCTTAGAAGGATAATTGTTTTGCCCAGGTTATTAACTAGGCTTTTTTTTTTATTACTCCTCAGAATAATGTTTAAGGTAAGCAACTCATAATTGTGCAAGAATTACATTAAGTGGAGTGCTCTATCCTGAGTGTTCATTCCCGGATATTATGTTCTATTACCAAAAGTCATCCTTGTATTGGGAAGTTAATTTTATATTTCAATAAACTGAAGCTGACAGTGCATCCATGAAAAACATTTAAAAAAAAAAAAGAAAAAGGCAGCAAACACTGGAAATTAAGGTCACAGAATCCTAGAATATGCTGAGTTGGAAGGGACCCACAAGGACCATCCAGTCCAACCCTCAGCCCTGCACAGGAACATCCCGAAGAGCCACACCCTGTGCTCCAGAGCATCACCCAAACCCTCCTGGAGCTCTGGCAGCCTTGGGGCTGTGCCCACTGCCCTGGGGAGCCTGGGCAGTGCCCAACCAGCCTCTGGGGGAAGAACCTTTTGCTGAGATCCAACCTGAGCCTGCCCTGGCACAGCTCCAGCCATTCCCTGGCTGCTGTCCCTGGTCCCCCCAGAGCAGAGCTCAGTCCCTGCCCCTCCGGAGGAACTTGGAACCGAGGGGAGACCTCATTGCAGCCTCCTCTTCTCCAGGCTGAGCTGTGACTATCAGACGTTATTTCAAAGCGTGAATTAGGTTTGTACAAGCTCAGAACTCGCTGAAACATCGCCAGAACGGGGGATCGGCGCTTTGCCCCGCGATCGGGGGCGGCTCCCGCACCCGGCGGGCAGAGCCACGGGTCCTCGGCAGGGAGGCATCACCCGAGTGCCCTCGGGAGCAGCGGGAGCCGGGCCGTGGCGCAGGGAGCGATGGCGATCGCCGCCGCTCCCCCGGAGCATCCCGTGCCCGCCCGAGCCGGCGGTGCAGCGCCCGCCGCGGCCGCCAGACGGCACCGGGGACACCGAGGGGACCGACCCCGAGCGCGCCCGGGGGGAACGGGGTCACCGGGGTCAGTTATGGTCCAGGGGAACCGTGCCTGCCCCGTCCCTGGAACTGCCCGAGGCCAGGCTGCACGAGCATCCTGGGACAGCGGGAGGTGTCCCTGCCCGGGGGGGGGTGGTACGAGATGAGCTGAAAGGTCCCTTCCAACCCAAACCACTCTGTGATTCTAACCTAGCTCGGATCTGAGCCCTTGGAAGCCACATGACACTCTCTTATTTTTCCTTAAAGGCTTGATCCAGGAGAGTAACTGGAATACACTTACCAGACCGGGTTCTGGCACTATTCTTTCCTTTTCCATAGAAGAATTTGGAGCTAGGACACTGGTTCAGGATGCCAGGAGTGTAGGGCCATGCCTCTCCCCTCCATAGGCAGCATCCTGGCTCCCTAACATCAGGCTGTGGGCAACAAAAGGCTCTGCATAAATCCCTCCTGATATTCCTGCCTTGTATAGAACATCTATCCCCTCCTGATGTTTTTCTCCAGTATGGAACATTTCCACCCTGATTGGGCTGGAGAAAGGG
Source organism: Manacus vitellinus (assembly GCF_001715985.3). NCBI lineage: Eukaryota > Metazoa > Chordata > Aves > Passeriformes > Pipridae > Manacus > Manacus vitellinus. The sequence goes on from NW_021940620.1 coordinate 2,071,733, forward strand.
AACAAGCCTAGGATAAGACTCTTTCTTATTCCTGTTTATTCATCTTGGAGCTTTAAAGAGAGAACATCTCTCCCAAGGGAGAATCATACAAGGTGATTTAACCTCTGAACGACTCCGAACCAAAGGGCTCCAGGACCCTTCTCTCAGTGTTTGGGGAAAACTGCTATTTTGCAAAAAGCCCAAGTGTTGCTGGAGAAGTCCTACAAGTTTCAGCCCTTCCACACAGACAGGCAGAACTTTGCCTACTCTGCAGATCCAGCCAGGGCAGAGGTGTTAAATAACCACCTCAAACCCTGGTGTCGCAACACTCCCGTCCTTGCTCAACTGTCACCCGACCTTAGAGACTCCTGCTGATGCCTTTCTTGTCAAATTTAGCCTGTCCCAGAACTTGAATGACACAAGGAAGTGCCCTGCAGTGCTCTCCAGAGTCTGTTTCTGAATTTTGAGGGTCACTGTTTGAGTGGCCATAAGGGATGAGCCAGATAACTGGGAATGCCAGAGTGGAAGCCCAGTGACCAGTAGTCAGCATTGCAGCCTTCGACAGAAACACATTGTTTTCTGCTATGTGGACAAACAGGTTGGACTAATTACCCCATATAATCATTATTATTTATGCTCTACAGACATCAGAGTTTTGTCTTTAAATGAATTTATAGAGGAGGGGAAAAAAAAAAATTACAAAGCTGAATAATCCCTATAATTATATGCTTAAAAATCCTGAATGGAAGAAATTAAGAGACACAAAGGAACAAACATAAACTAATTATTCCTTGTTTTGCAGCTAACGTATTTCTATGGTAACCACTACAGTCTTCGAAGAAACTCAATGATTTTTTTAAAATCAGTTCATCAGGAAAGTCACCCAGCAAAGCCACAAAATAAAAAGCTCTCAAATAAGTCTAGAGATGAAGGAGGAAAGCATGTGTTTTCCCAGCTGTTGATTATTAGAGCCATGAAACTTCATTTTTACTAAAACCACCGAGTAGATCCTCCCTTACATGCTGTTTGGGAGCTTGGTGGGTATGAGCACGGGCACACATGTGTGGGTATAAAGAGAGAACTTTCCCCTCTCCTGTGCACCATGGCCAGGTGAACAGAACCCAAGAATGTGTGGTTTGGAATAGCTGCATTTTCTGCTCACACTCAGGGTTTTTTGACATTGAAAGCTTCCAGCCTAATCCTCACAGAACCTCAGTTTCCTCCTCATCCTGTGGCTAAGTATTTATTTAAATGTGGCCCAGCTCTGCCTCTCCCATAGATGGAGAAGTACATCAGGAGAAAAAGGTGTACAGTTTTGCTAGATCCACAACACGTGGAAAGCAGAGTAGTACTCAGTAAAGACCAAGTTTGCAAGTTTTTGCTCTTGAAATGTAGCAAATTAATCAAAACCATGCATTTTAAACCTAAACCAGCCTGTCACCAGCTTTACATTATAAACTTTAGCTCAGGGGGTGCATTGCCAGAGGAATAATTCAACCAGAATGGCCCACGAAGCAGGCAGGCTCTGGCTCTGTGGGAGGTTCACTTCTTCAGGCTGTGCAGAGTTTGTAGCCAAAAAAGACAGTTCATGCACACACATCTCACTCTTCTTTGACCACACCACCAAAACCAGTGGCTTCCCCTATCGCATCTGTGGCCTTGCTGGCAGCTACAGATAAAGGAGTTAACTGAACAGGCTCCTCTGAAGGGATCCTCAGGGTTCAGTTAAGAGGAAAGTCCCTGTAGTTGAAGCTGCAGAGCAAGGTTAAACCTTTTTCACAGAATTCAGCATTTTTTTTCATCCCTTTCAGCTTTGCTTGGCACTTTTACTGCCAAGCTCTCAGATGCCTGCCTTCCCTCACTGCTGTGACCAAAACAGGAACTTTTACTGCAGGAAACTAAACTGAAGGCTGTACAAAATCTGCCTCTCTCTGCTGGGATGAGCTGTCACAAATAGAAGAAAAACCAAGAAACTTCAGTGTCTCAGGAACAGGCTGCCCAGTTCCCTGCTGTGTCGCTTCCTATGGAACAGTCATCAGCAGCTTTACCATTTCTCTGGATGGTTTTTGCCATAGCTTTGCAAGGATATAAAGACATGGCACAGATCCCAGGCACAGTCCAGCAAGAGATTCATCCCTGCCTTTGGTTAACAGAAGATTATTACTATTCTTAATAACAGCAGTAACAGTTCCTATTAAAACATCCTGCTGGCTTCGGAGAACAGGTTTCTATTTTCCTCAGGTTCTAATTTTAGAAGCTTCTGGGGACTATGTAAACATGGGAGCTGGAAACAAGGACCATATAGATTATTTGCTGAAAGCTTGGGGTGGGTGATCAGATCCAAATATCCTGAAGTCACTGCCCTGGACTTTTCCAGAGTAGTGTAGCACAGGATTATCGTGGGTCTGGCTGGGCCACTGTTAAAAAGAGGAGTTTTCCCTTCTGCTTCCCTGGGAAATGGCAAATTTGGGACAGATGGGGATATACTCAGGGCAACCAACACCAGGCAAACGCTCTCAGGACTGGGGAAAGGCAATGAAAATATGCACAGCCCTGTCTGGAAGCTCATCACAGTAAGAGAAACCCACTCCTGTCTGAGGCAAAACTCCTCAGCTCTCTCTGCCGAGCTGGTTGTGGCCCCATTCTGCATCTGCTCTGCCAAATCTTCGTGCCCACTGCTATGTTTAGAAAAAACTGTACTGGTGAAATGCTAATTTCGCATTCGTAGTAACAGTTTTCTTCAAAAGATAAAGCAGCTTTTCACACACTGAAATGAATCTCTAAATTCAAGCTTGTTCACATCCCATTCCTTCTCATTAATCCAGAGAAAAAAAAATAATCAAAAACTACATGACAATTTTCATCACACTTCTAACAGAAAAAAAGAACTGAAAAATCTTTGCAAGTTGGGTTTTTTGGCTCTTGATCTTACAAAGCACTTAAGCAGGAGCTTAATTGACTGTGTGTAAGCAGTACATGGCTCCAGTGGGACTATGTATCTGATTAAAGAATAAATGTAATTGTCTCTACAGATCAATGCCATAATTTATTCCTCATTGAGTATCAAATGCATCCTTATAGTCTCTTTGATAAACTCATGCAGTGCAAAATAATAAGTGATTCAGCTTATGAAACCAAGCACACACTACTGGAAATCTACAGCTAGATGCATATTAACATTATTGTTTAAGTGTTTAATTCCTATTACATTTCCTAGTTAAACAAAGTCCTTGCTTTTTTCAGAACTCTATATAAAGAGGTCATAAAAGCAAGCCCTCACCTTGTTCAACAGTGTCCACAAATTTTAAACCAAAAATTAATTTACAAAAATCCCACTAATCAGGTCAGACCCTACAGCAGGGACAGGCTTTCGAGACCCCAGAAAATAACTGCAGGTGTTTAAAAGAACACAAGGAATTTGTAAGCCAGCTATAGGGCATAAAATCTGATACTGGAGTTGCCTTTGTTGGTAGCTGGTGCTTTGGACACGTGTTCCTTCATCTGCACTCGAGGGACCCTCATTCACTCGACTCCCAAAGTTAACACATCCATCAGAGGGATGATTTAATGGCCTTCACAGCCAACAGTGACCCTACAGGAAGAATAAATGAGTATGTGTTGTTAGCTGAAGGCGAAGGCATGTTTTGCACACATGATGTCACTCTTGCAACTCAGGAAGAACTAATTGCTCGGCTTGTTGTAAAGTCTCCTACTCCTTGGGTTCACTTGCAAATTATAGTCGTCTGGAGAGCTCCAGCGTGTCATCAGCACACAACAATGTTGTCTGAAGCGTAATTAATATCTGCCTTTCTTTTCAAGTTCCTTATTTACCCTCTTTCCCCCATGACAAATATGTTAATGGCCTCTCCAAAACCCACAAGTTGTCATTTTCAAAGAGCCCCTGTCTTTCTGCCTTGAGCTGAACACTTGAGATTAAATCACAGAGAGCCTGTTCTTGCCCCCATTAAAGCTGTTGAGGGTTTTGTCAGTCACTTCAGTGTAAGCAAACTCTCACAGTCTGTGATGGCAGCGGGACCACAGACCTATTTGGTTTTGCACCTTCAGCTAGAGGAAAAAAAAACAACCAGCACACCAACCAAACAAAAGGCAGGGATTGCCTTACAGTTTTGCAGGATTTGGAGCTGAATCAGGTGCAGGGATTGCCTTACAGTTTTGCAGGATTTGGAGCTGAATCAGGTGCCCAGAGCAAAGTAAGGATTTTTAGAACATCCACTCTCATGGGCTGAAAAGTCTTTGTTGGGTTACAGGGTCTTAAGGCCACTTGTTTTGCCTTTCATTCTGATTTTATATATCTGAGGCTATTTTCAGCAATATTATCTGCTTGCCTGATTCTCTTTAAATACTTACTTGCAACAGGTAAAATACTGCCCAGAGTCTAATACTGTTACATAGGAAAATAAATATACAGAAGATATAAATGTACTGGTAGCCCAGACATAACTGAGGGACATTTTGATATCAGCTTATGAAGCACAGCTCACACTCATAAAGGACTTGGATAATTCTGAATGTGTGCCCATTTTTTTGGTGTGTCTTTACAAATGAGTCAGGTTTACAAATAATAAATGCATTTACACTAAAACCAGAAATAGGATCTCCTGTATTTAATTACTCACATCTACATTCTGCTTTTCTTTCTTATTAAAAAAAAAAATCCCCTTATTAAATCATCTGCCATACAGCAGAAAACTCCATACAACACACAAAAAAGTCCTATTTCCACCAGAGCATAGCTGTTAGTTTCAGATGTGAATAAAGCATTTCCCTTTCCAAGATTTAAACCCGTGGCAAGTCCCCATCCTGCATTTATCAAGTTTTCACACGTTTCTATCCTTCCACAATTAGCAAGGTGGAACTTCTGGAATTCTTACTGTATTACTGATATGAATGTACCTCAAGGTGGGAACTACAAGATACGTTATAAATTTCTTCTTTTGCACACAGAGCTGGAAAATAGAGGTTCAGACACCCCCTTTTATTTTTCCAAAACACTTGGTTGTTTTGTAAGTGTAAAACACCCACACAGCCCACACCTCCTCCTTACACTTCAGGCTGTGGTACAGAGCCTCAGTCCTGCTGACCATGAGAAGGAAGCCCATGGTCTGTGAGCACTAAAGCACAGTATTTTACAAGCCTCCTGCCATTTACATTTAAAAAAAATAATCTCCTATATTACACAGGTAGAGCAGCATAAAGGGAGCACAGTGTATAAACAATGCTGAGTGACAGGCAAAATCTGCTTCAGCAGAATTCTTTTTAATGACCTATATTGATTCTCATTCCATCATGGTTTAATGTGTTTCTTCAGCATTATGTTAAAACCCTCCTACATTCATCATTTAATAACGATAACCCCGCTGCATTTAACAGCATGCATAAGTTTATAGAGTCTGCCAGACAAGCCCAGTGGATTTTAATGATCTCCTCTCCTAGCAATAAATGGGCAGCTCATGGAATAGGGGCTGTGATTCAGGATTCTTGGGTTCTGGTCTTCATTTTGCAATACCAGTGCTGCCAAACTACACTTGACACCTCTGTGCCTCAGCTTGCCTGGTTCATAAATGGGCCCAGCAACACCTGTCACATGGTGTTAAAAGGCTGAGTTAATTGCTGCTCATAAATCATATTGAGAGCCTTGAAAAAGAGAAATATATATTATATATATGCAAAGCAGGTACGATGTTGTAATAGAACTGCATTGCTTTCAGATACACTGTTTAAAATTAACTTCTTGGGGATTCATACCTCTGGTATCACTGTGCTCCCCATTAGCATCAGGAATTGCTTCCAGGACATTCAAAACCTGCCCACGATATTTGTGCAATTCCAGCCAACACTGCCATGACACTGGAAGAGGAACAACATTCCCTATCCATCTCCTATTGAAGTGGAGTGAGTTCTGCATTCATTTCAAGGGCTGTGGGACCCAAATCCAGTCACCATTTCTAATCAGCCTGGAAAAGCAACACTGCCTCTTCATAAGACACAAATCCTACATTTAATAGCTCTGTCACAAACAAACGCTTCTCCTCCCTCCTCTGAACAAGCACACTGGGTGGCTGAAGGATTTAAAATTAGGCACCTTCACTTTGGGAAGTATTTCGAGATCTGCCAAGTACAAAGTAGAGTGTTAAGATTACCACTTTCACTTCATTTTTTTTCCCCCTCCCCTCTCCATGATTTACTTGCCATCAGCTCCAGCTGCTTTGTGGACAAGAAGCAGATCAGGGGGTTAGGAATGAATACTGGACCTTTCAGAGTGTCAGGAGTGAACACTGCACCTTTCAGGGTGTCATACACAGAAATGGAGTCTGCAGTAGCAGAAATAGGGTCAAGCTATGAAATTCAGATTAGATGAGAAATTCTCTAGTTAGACTTCAATTATTTTCAAAGCATCAGTTTTCCTTCTTCCCACTAGAAAGACAAGGGAACATTACAAACTTTCAATCCATGTCCAGAATCCTACAGAATCCAGTAGAGCTGTCTGTATTTGGGTTCTGAGATAGAGCCAAAGCCAGTCATTTCTGTGCCTTTTCCGTGTTGAAGTGGCACACAAAGCAATAAGGATTTGGGGATGGAGGTGCCCACAGAGACATGACTCCACTCCTCCACATCCCTCCCAGTGCTCCCGTGGCTTGGACACTCCCTGTGCTCCGGGCACTGCACGGGACCACAAGTGGACCTTGGGAGGAGAGAGGACTCGGATCCCTGCTGAGCTGTTCCATCCTGGGACGATTTCTAACCACACAACTATGACAAAACCCCAGACAGTGAGACCTTCAGAGCCTCCTCCTTCACCCCTACCCGGAGCACCAGGGATCTCCAGCTCAATTCCCAGAGCAGCTCATTCACTCTGTCCTACAACCCATGTTCAACAATCAGGTGACAGATGAGTATTTTCTTTAACCCTTTCAAATTGAACTATTTCTGGTTCTTTCTTGCTTACCAAGGAAATGTGAGGTTTGCTCTGGTGTCCCTGCCCATGGCAGGGGGGGTTAGAACGAAATTATCTTTAAAGTCCCTTCCAATCCAAACCATTCTGTGATTCTATGACTTTTTTTTTGTTTTCTTAAACGTTATATGTGGGGGAAAAATATTTACTGACAAGCTGGAAATACTTAGTAGGCTTCCCAAAATGAACCTGATGTCTTGGTGCTAGTATGGCAACTTGCCCCTGGTGCTAAATTTCAGTTTAGCAGAAAAAAAGCAAGTGAGGGCATCTTAACATTTTAGTAGCCACCTACCACCATATGAACAAATCAAGCTACGAGAACTCACTGTAATTTATTTCTTGCTTGAAATCAAGAGGAGCATCAGTTACCCAGATAGCCCAAATTCTGACCCAGATCTGAAGCACCCAGATTTTACAAGGGGCCTGGATGCTGAATAGAGCCATCAATGAGCTAGAAAATGTAAACAGAGAGGCAGGTAATATAAATAATCCATGACTGGAGGATTCAGCCCTCATTTGGGGGCAGAACACTGAAACTATAATTGTCCTTACGATGAATAGCTGATGAATGAAAACAATTAGTCATTTTATTTAAGCTGTTGTTAGTTCTGCCAGCACAAGTTTACAAAAGTCATTAGTCAGACTGCACGTAGAAAAAAAAAATAGAGATTTGATTTTAAAAAATGATGAGATTTAAAAGAAGCCCCACAACTGATAGAGATGTTGAGGCATTCACCTCCTCTCTGGTTGAGACAACAGGGACTGAGAAGAGGAACAAGGGCAGGTCACAGACTGAGTCCAGAGAAACAGTTTAACAGGGACATGGCAAAAAGACAGTGGCATTAACACCTGTGAGCATCTGAGCCCTCCATGGCAGATACATGTTTGAATGTGACAGATGCCAGGCAGAAAGGGGGCTGATTTGTTTGGCAGATCACAAGTTGTACCAACAAACACACACATTCAATAATCTGGAAAAAAAAAAAAAAGGCTTTTTGAAGGGGAAAATTTCACTCAAATTCTTTCTTCAGCTCACAGGTTAGAATATTGTTGCACTTCAAATGCTACTCCATATGAACAAAAATACATTGTACAGAATCCAGGAAGGTTCACACTGAGCTCAGGAAACGCTGTGCCATTAGCAATGGACAAACTCAACTTTCCCTTGCTTTCCAGTGGTGTGATCAAGTGTCAGACTGAAAGAGAGGCGAAAAAGCTCAGTTTTCTGCCTAAATTTATACAAGCAGTATCTAAGCTTCACTTTTTCAATATGTAAAATACTTACAATACCTTCCCTGCAAAGTACCTGAAGAGCCAGTGGGTGTGAAGAGCATCGTGGATGTGCAATTGAGGGAAAAACCCCAAGACTTGGACTGAAGCCTCATACACCACCTTGGCATGTGGAGAGGATCACGTAGTTCATCATAAGAGGTAAAAAACCTGGGATCCAGTTGTTCATTCAGCAATTAAAACTGCTGCTGAGGAAGAGGCATTTCTCCACAGCCATTAAAAATTAGCACCTGGATAGAGTCTGCATTCAGTACACTACGAGATATTCCTGATCTCCCTGACCCTCATGCACACATTCTTTTTGTGCTTCTCTTCAATGTGCCTCAAACTCCCATAACCTAGATATTTTTAATTCTTTTTAAGTAAAAGTTACAGTTAAATAGAATTAATAGCATGGAAAATTTAATGTGTTGAATGGTTCTAAAGAAAAGTCTTTGACAGAGTCTAAACAAGACTAAGTAACAAGTAAATGCAACTCATGAGTCTTTGCTTCAGCTAGACCATCTCAGATACCAGAACAAATGTTTTTCTTAAAGATGCTTCATGTTGTTCCAGCATTTCTAAATGGTGCCTAGTGCTCAGGAAAGTCACTCCACAGGTAATTTCCCTGGCTGGATATCTGTATGCTTAGAAGCAGAGAGGAGCATTTCTGCCACCCCTCTGTTTGAGTAAATCCCTGTGAATCTCTTTTGTCTGCTTGGATTGCCAGGAAGAAGCGTTGAATCTCCTCAGCAGTGTTTTAATTGGCACTGTGAGAACATGCTCTCATCACTCCCCTTCATTTTCTAATGTATCTTTCCAAAATCATAATGCCTATTTCTCTAATTACTTTATTTGGCAGCCTGAAAATAAGGGTAATTACAGTGTTCACTGTTAGCTTGTAAGGAGGACAGAGGAGTAAATCATTTGGAGGAAGGGAATAAAAAAAAAAAAACAAAAAACAATCAGACCAGTAGGTCCTGGTTATACTCAAATAAGGATCTCCAGAGGAAATGTGTGGTTGTCCCTGAAGTATTGCTGGCAACTTTGAGAGCAATTTTCCTTGAAACCAATACTGAACCAATACCCCAGCATGACAGCAGAGGCACAGAGACAATGCCCTATTCCCAAATGAGATGTTGAACAAATGTCTTTACCACATGTGGTCATTAAAGATTTGATGTCAAGATGAAAGGTGTTAACCTGGGAAGCCTGGCCAGACTCCAAAGTGGGTAATTACATTCTGCCTCCCTAAGCAGTTCTCTGGAGAGTTTCAGGTGGACATTTTGGATCTTGAACTGTTATGTGGCCTTGCCCTGAGCAGCTCAAGGAAAGGACTGTGACAACTCAACAAAATCTTGTGTCAATGACTCGTATTATGGAGCTGCAAAGCTGAGAGCAGTGACAAATCACAGCACAGAAGAGCTGCTCAGGTCACTGTGCATCACCTTTTACACCCAAGTAGCTCCAGGAATGCCATGAAACCCACTGAGCAGATAACTCCCATGGGACAAGGACCTTTGGAAAAGGAGAAAGGAAAATGTGTCTTCACCCACAGTGTCTGCCTTGGAAGAAGCTCATAGGTACAGACTAGGGTTGTGTTCTCGTGGAATGAACTGTTAGAGTTTGCATTGTGTCACAGTTTCTCATGGAAGCAATCCTGCTGGGATCTGTGAGTGCTGGGAGAATTTAGCACCACTGCCAAGTGTGAGCATGGCATTTGCAGCCTGGCCACTGGATGTACCAGCACATTAAGTGCTGCAGCACCAAGACCTGCTCTGCCAGCAGAGCATTTACAACACCAGGCACTTCTACAGGAGGGTTCCCAAGAGGAAGGATCCACATGGCTGGGCTGGGCTCCCTGCAATCCATGTCCCTGGGTACATTTGCCATGCACTGTCTCCGTTTCAGGAGGGATCTGCAAGCACAGCCAACCCCACAGGCAGCAGTTCCCTTTGGAAAGATGACAGGGCATGGCTAGGGATGGGAATGGAGCTGCACCCCAAGAGGTGCCCAGTGGGTTCAGACTGGAACCAGGGCAGCAATGAACTGCAGCACTGACACCATCACTCAGAGGGGAAGCAGAAAACAGCACTGAGGGTATTTTGCACAAGTTTCCCAAATGTTAACAAGGCTGTTGGTATTGCCATCCTTGTTATTACCAGATGCATCTTTTCCTTACAAAAGGGAATCATATTTTGGCTCGAGCAGACATGATTCCTGCAAGTCCCACACCAAAAACCATGGGCTCCATGCAAAACCCTGATACAGAGACTCAGTGGAGTCTTTCAGATTGATTTAAATGCAGGGGACTTCAAGGACTGCAAACTCAGACATATCACGGGAAGTTGTTGTAAAGGGGAAATTATTGACCATCTTACAAATACAGGAGTAGAAATAAATCCTTATTTATGTAAAAAACCCTAGGCCTGTCTGATTTCATATTGATTACCATTCTCTCTTAGATAGATTCATTTCATAAGACCTTTAATATAACTGTGCAATAACCAGAGCCAGGGATGAAATCCTTTCTATGTTAAGTTTCTGACACCGCAAAGAATAACATGGATCATATTCAGAAATTTTCCCAGTGCTCAACATGCCACTTATCAAATTCCCTTCAAGTATTCATCACACCCATGCAAATAATTTATTCTTCCCCACAGAAGCTTTGTGTTTGATCACAATGACAACTTGCTGCTGGTGCTGCTCTGCATCACAGACATTATGGAGCTTCAAACCCCAGAGCAAGAGCTAAATCACATCGAGGAAACCTATTGAGGGGACCTTCCTATTCCTGCTGTCCTTGCACAGTCACACCTCAGGAACTCACAAAGATTTAGTTGTGTCAACAAGGTCTGCAGAACCAAAGACCAGGCTTTTGAAAAAAATCAGTTGTTAGTCCTGAAAAGGATTAACACATTGGGAGATAAGCAAATGCCTCGCTCAAGATGATTGTTACAAGAAAGGCACTTTGATTATGAACTACATTTTTATCATTTAGGAGTCACCTGTCCTGCAAATACACACACATACTAATAATTTGTCTACGAAATCCCTGGGAAACCACAAACAGGTTTTAGAATCTGCTGATCAGGGTAAGTAGTCTGTCAGAATAGCTTAAGCAAATAAAAGAAATGCAAAATACCGAAACGTACCTAGAGGACAGAGTCTCCTGGCTGAGCAGGATTGCAGGCTGGGACCCAAATAGCTGGTAATTTGGGATGGAACGGCTCTACAAATCAATCAGTACAGAAAGCCAACATCACACAAGCTACACATTTACCAGGCAGTGTTTGACAGCAAGAAACAAGCTACAGCACAGAAAATTTCTGTGTATTTTAAGCCTCCATCCCAAACTGACTCCTCATACAATTCATCTGCAGGCTGTAATTTACTAAATCCATCTGTTGTTCCTACAGCTTGCTTTCTGGAAATGCTGCATTTCAAGGGTCTGCTTGTTAGAGAAGGTCAAAGAGTAAAGCAGGCCCTTTCATTTTAAGTGACTTGAAAGAAAAGGAAAGGAAATTTATATTTAGAAATAGCAATGATTAACTAGGGGAAATATATTAGAGTATTAAAATAAACTACATAGAATAGCTTTTACTTCCAATTAGGATGACTTTACTTCAAGAAAAATATTTATATACAAATATAAAAAGCTGGGGAATGCTAACCTACACTAAGATGAAAGCATCTCATAACATAATTCATGTTTAGCCATTAAAATGGGTGATCACATTTTTACATACTTTTTCTTCTTATCCTTCTAAAGTCTCTACTCCTGTGCTTTCTTCTCTAATCACCAAAACTTTTCACAGCTCCTCTTTGTCTCTTACCAGACTGCCTATGGCAACTGCACACCTTCCACATCTCCATAGCCTTCAGAAAGGCATCATCTGCTGCTACTGCATCATTCTAGATCAGAATGGACTCACCTCAGAGTTAAGGACATAAAAATTCATACAGTTCAAAACTGAGGGTCTTAAGAGCTAAAGTCTGGACAAGGGTCCACTAAGATGTACCCTGACTGCACTCAGCTTCTGTTATCAGCCCACTTACTGGGCAAGATAAAGAGCACCAAAGCCACTTAAGAAAAACAGAGGAGAGCTGTAGGTAACTCCTGAGTGTGCCCCATGGACAGAGGAGTGCTGGTGGGACAGTGCAGAGCCACACAAGACAGCTCCAGTCACCCCAGAGTGGGTCTCCAGCCCCCATGGACACACACAACAAGTGAGCTCACTCACCACCAGTGCTGCAGCCTCGCCAGGGAGAGGAGGGAGCTCTGAGCCCCCTGCTTAAATACTTAAACTCTGAGCAGCTGATGCTGGAGTCACCCAGGTGTTCCCTTTCAACTGATGAGTTAAAGGATCAGCACAACCAGCTCCAGAGACACTTCAGGGCTGTGGTACTGACCATGGTCACAGCTTAAAGGGGGCAATAATTAACACCAGGCAAAGTAGATGCAGGGGGAAAACAAAATTAATACAGCTGGACTTTAACCAGGAGACTAAAATCACCACCTGTGTGAGTGCAGAAGTCTCCAGGACCCTCACTGGCATGAGTAGTCAGGCTATCAGTCTGAAACACGTCCTAAGCTGGGGTGTGCTAACGTCAGGCAAGAACACTGGTTCAGTCCTGACTCAGAAGAACCTGTGTCACCTACTGAGTCACCAAAACCATCCCTTGCAGCATGGGTTTCCTTGGAGTCCCCTTTGTAAGCCCTGCTTAGGCCTGACCCTGTTTTGCCTGTAAGATTTAACACGATGGGAGCCAAAAGTCATATGATGCAATGAGCTGCAGTTTGTTTGTTTTCTTAGGGGCTTTCCCTCCCTCCCTCCGACTGCAACCCTACCAAAAGGCCTTTGTCTAAGGAGTAGAATAAGGAGCATAACACAGTGTTTGCATTTACTTATGGAAGAGCTACTCCAGCAACTCCTCTCAAGCCTCTGAAGTCAGCTCCAGTACAGTTACTTGGCCTAAGTTCATCTAAACTAAATGGGCTGACTTGGTTCAAATGTGTTGCACAACCAAATGATAAAATTGGAGGGGGGGGAATGACTGGTGATGACACATGTACTTAACACTGCATGTCTCCTCTTTCCAGATTAGGAGGAGCTGGCAAGCTTCACTCTGTCCACATGCCAGCAGCGGATGTCGGCACATATACAACACTTTTCAGAACAACATACTGTTGAAACATGTAGTTCAACTCCAAGGCACCCCTTCTGTTCAGCTAGCCCAAAAAGAGCTATTAGATTTGTCTTGCTTAATATGGTGGGATTTGTAACACAGCTTTTAATGCTGCTTTAATCTGGTTTCTTTATAGCCATTTCAGAAGCACAGAGAAGGAGGTAAGAGCAGCCCTGCCGTGCTCTGCACAAGGACCCCCACATCCAGTCAAACTGGAGGAAGAGATGAAACTGCTGGCAAGAGGGAAGTGGCAAGGATGGAGGGGATGGCATAAATGATACAGGAATATAATCCTCCCTTCCGCTTTTACACGTCCTCACTTTCCTTTCATTTTGCAGCCTGAAGTGCAGAGAAGCAGGATGCTGACAGGCTCACCCCGGCTTCTTGTCAGTGTGTCTCCAGAAAGTCATCAGTAAAGATCTGAAAGAAATAATGTCTGCAAAATAAGTAAAAATATATTCCAAGTAGTAAGGGAAGTGTTCTACATTCAGTAGCAGAAAGCTCTGCCTTGTTGGATTCAGATTTTTAAATAAGTTCAGTTCTTACCTCCTTTCCCTTTCGCTAATTTTGATGGGAACATTTATAAACTCAGCATCCCCCCTCATCCCATATTCTTTTCTATGCTTCACTTTCCTCCTCATCCTTTCAGTCATTTTATTCTTTCTCACAACAGGTAAAAATCATTAGGAAAAAAAAAACCCGCAAAATAAGGCAGGGGAAAAAAAAAACAAAATAATGCAGGAAAAACCACGCTAATAAGTGCAGAGAAAGGTGTCTTTTGCCATGGGGAGTGATGCAGGATGTACCTGAAGTGATCAATACCCCACACATCACATGGGTGGCTTTTAGACATTGGAATAATTTTCCTTTGGTTTCTGATCTGGCCCCTGTATCCCACCAGCACTATCCTGACAACTTCTCTTTAGTCTCACTTCCTACCAGCTGTTTCCATTTCATCCCCCTTTTCTTCCTGCGTGGCTCCAGCACTGGGAAGGAGTTGATCTGACTGCAAAGACTCAGGGAGGGCTTCCTGCCATGAGACCCAACTGGGTGTTGGTGTAAGGCAGGAGCCTGCCAAAGCCTCCAGCTCTGCTCTGCACAGGTTTGATGTGCTAATGTGGGGATCACAGGGAGAGCTGCAGCCAAGGCTGTCGTAATAACCCTAAACTCTTTCCCTTTTCCTCAGCAGCACCAGTCCCCACAGGTACCTCTTGGTGAGGCAACCTCTAGTTTGGGTCTTGTGCCTTTCACTGCCCTCTCAAGCATCCAGAGGCAGCAGTTCAGATGTCCCAGGTCCCCACGGCCAAACCCAGTGTCACTGTCTGCCACTCAGTCCAGCAGTTCATTGCTGCCACCCAGGCCCATTGGCAGCAACGCTCCTCATTCTGAACCACATAACCCAGACTTTCCAAGATGATTCTTAGAATCACAGAATCACAGAATCACAGAATCAGCAAGGTTGGAAAAGAGTTCCAAGATCATCAAGTACAACTTTCAACTGAATATCCCCTTGCCCACTAAATTATATCACAAAGTGCCATCTGAGCTTGTTTTTTTTTAAACACTTCACCATTTCCCTCCACTAACTTCTTGTTCATTCCCTTTTAACAGTAGGGCTGTCCTTTAGAAATGAGCTCATTCAGACAGAAGCAGGGTGGGGAGTGCCTACATGTGAAATTATGCTGCCCTGTCTGGTGGAATATGATCACCTTCAGTGGGAGATACACAAGGGAAGAAGCAGCTGGAAACTGGGTCTGGGTCACAACCTCATAGCCAGGCTCAACTGCAGCCTGGACAGCATGTCTGAGCAGAGCCTGAGCTAAAAGAACAATATTTGGATTTCTGCTGTACTTTGTTCCATTCAATGTTCAAACAGGAATCCCAGGACAAAGTGTACTTTATGTGAATTGTACCAAATGCACAGCAAGAGGCACCCGGCTTGGAAGGATTTGGTTAAAATGTCAAGGACACTGTCAGAGGAAAAAAGGAGCCCTGTACTTTGGTTTGGTAAAAAATAAAGCTTTATAGACCTGAAAATCAACATATTTTTCCCTATAGTTTACGGAAAAACGGTTGTGGAAGCAGTGAGTATGATTCTGCAAATCCATCTTCATGGATCCTTTTAATTTAGAGACATGAGTCATCAGAGCAGGGACTCCTTGGATGATTGTGTGACCACAGGATGCAGCCCTGGAAAAGTGTTTTTGTAAACAAATAAACATAGTCCTTCCTGTTGGAAACTCAGATCTTTCAGCATTGGGAAAGTGCCTGAGAACCCGACAGTGAGAGTAATAAGAAATATTAAATGTGATGCCAGTTGCTTGGTCCAGTTCCAACACCAAGAGGTGAACAAAACACACAGAGTGAAAAATAGATTAGTCTTTTAAAGTCCTTTAATAATCTGAAGTGTTATTGGTATCAGGAACAAAGAAAAGCCTTGTTAAGTGAAAATTGCTTGAAGAGATGGTCTCACAGTCTGACAAAACCAAAACAGAGGGTAAAAAAAAACCCAAAATTGGGGGATTTGATGATGGCTTGTGCCACATCGTGCCGTACACACAGGGCAAGATCCGAAGATCATAGGCTCCCAAATGGATTTCACACTGTGGCTTTTGACATCTGATGAAGTCTTTTGAGAGAGATTATCCTCTTTTCCTGGAGAAGGCAGGATGCTGGCCCCAGCCAGCCGACTGCAGTGCCTTTGCTACTGAACTCCCAGAGGGGAAAACCAGAGTCTCCAGTCCCAACAGCTGGAAACATTTCCAGAGAAGCACGTAGATATTCGAAAGCAACCGAAATACTGCAATGTCAGGGAGTCAATTTTCTGTTGGTAGTTTAAAAGCAAACTTTTGGCAGCTGTCAGGGAATCCTCTAAGTACATTTAGATCAATGTATGAAGTCAAATAAACACTTAAAATCCTGCAAGACTGAGATGGGCAGAGTGAATCCAGCCAGGAAACGGCTGAGAGGCTGCTTGATCCTTTTTGCTGTCACAGACCAACAGAACTGGAGGATGCTCCAACCCAACCCCAAATCCTGCTGTACCTGGGCACACACCAGGGAAGGAGGGCGACATGGGAAGGAGGACACGAGGCTTTGCTCCTGCCTCAGCTGGGTCGAGATGTTTCAGTTGCAAACGATAGATCTATTTTATGTATTAGAGCTTGTCTAGACTAAGGAAATGTTCCTGCTATGACTATGCTGAGGTAATTACACCAGTGTAAACCCCTTTGGGCAAAACAGAGCTTTCAGTGGCCTGATTTACGCTGGTCACTTGCCAGGATTAGTTCAGCTGGTACCAGCCTGTCCTCCAGGAGCTCCTGCTCCCAGCTGGAATCCTGCACAGGAGTTTTCATCCGTCTCATCTGAAACGTTGGCACTGCCAATCTATCAATCAAACCATCCTTATGGGATGGTTGTGCAAATGTTTCTCTCCAAAAGAATGGTAAGTATGTAGAAGACTCCTCTGTTAGTAGGTAACTGATTAATGTAGGCTACAAAAAACGTGCTGAAATAAATCTGAGTTTAAATTAAAGCATATTTGGATTTGTATATGGATGTCAGGGAAACATATTTGCTGCAAATGAAATAGGAAGGCTGACGTGGGATGTTCAGCCTGCCAGGGATAGATGTGTCCCTTACCCACATTAAATGAAAATGTGTCCAAAGAGAGTAAAATGGGAGCCACTCCAAACTGATTAATGTAAATGAACAACAAAAAAAATTAAACTAAATTAAATAACTCCGAGGAAGCCCCTTTTAAAGCACAGAAAGAGGAGAAATTTCTCCTTGTCTAGGAGAAATTAGTGGCAATATTTACACTGAATTTAAAGGAGAGGCTTCACTTACCATAACGTGTAAAGCCACACAATGCTGCTGTGCATGGCACAGTATGAAATACATGTGCTGAGTTTCACACACGGCATTCAGGGAACATGTTGATAAATGCAGGATGAGGTACAGGCAGACTAATAGACAGACTTGGTTATATTTTAATCTGGTTTACTGTTACCTGCAGGTGTTACAGTTAAAATGTTCTAAAAAGTTACCATACACCTTTAATTCTAAACAGTTACTGGAAGGACAGCTAGAAACTCTAATAGTAAAGCAAATATGCTCCTTTAAAAGTTTCCTTATTAAAAAAAAAAAAATAAAAAAGGGGGGGGAAAATATGTCTGAAGCACCAAGATGACATCAGAAAAGTTCCTCAATTCACAGATGGCTGCACCTTTCAAAAAAAATTAAAACAGGAACCCTGGATTGATTTAATCACCCATACAAGCGAAAAAACGTAATGAAGATATTTAGTGCCAAATTGGTTTCTTGGGACCTTTTCCATGTAAATAATACAAATCAAACCTTGAAGTTCAGCGCAGATATGATCTGACAAGTAAGCCAGGCTTTTTGTTTTCCTTTGATCCAGCTCCAGAAATATTTTATCCAAGGTAAAGTTGTTTTTAAGTGTTTTCCATTTCAGTTTTTAATTTCGGATATTCATCATATAGGAAACTCGCTTATAATGCTTCAGACCTCAGTCTGGCTGCACTGACTCACGGCACCAAACATAAAGATTTCCTTGTATTTGGCCCTAAGAGTGGGACCATCAAGAGTTCCCGATGTGACACGGGATCGATTTCCATTGCTCGGTTATTTTTAATGGTACAGGGAACATGGACAACCCCAGCTGAACGTTTCCAGTATTGTTTGCACTGTTCCACTTCTCACAGCTGTGTTGGGGAATAATACTTTTGAAAATAATAAGATACACAGGCCTTTGCTTTCTAAGTGATTGCCCAAATTCCCCACGTGATGCCGTTCCCTCAGGATGCCGTGTGGGAGCAACAGTGCCTTCTCTTGTTAGGTTTACTTTGATTTATTTTTTTTTTAGTGTTTTACTTTTATAATTCTGTTAAAAATAAAATTTAATTTTTTTAAAAAATCTCTTTCTACTCCATTCTAAAACTAGGATGAAGATTCTGCAGTTCAGAAAACTAGATATATATATATCAACCTGATGTTCACAATTTTCTGTGTTGTGTGCCTAAATACAGATTTAGGCACCTTGCTGAAGGCACCCAGTTTTCAAAAATTCAGCTCTTGTGAATAATGTAAAATCCTCTGGATTCTCTTCCTTCCACAAATTGGAATGTAGTATATTTAGAATTAACAGGGCCCATTTTCTCTTCTGACTCGAATATGTGGTGTAAGGTTAATGAAAATAAGATGGATCTTTTATTTTGGGTCTTAAATATAATATTATTAAATGTGCCCACCAGAAATGTAGGATAAAATATTTGCTCTGCTTGAAGATTATGTGATATTTGTATTCTAAGCCTCACCACAGTGGGTTTCTTTAAATAGAAGCTATACTTTACTCCTAAATTGCTTAAGGCAAAGGAAGCAGAGATGATGTTTTTATGAATGTTTAAATGCAAATGGAACTGAGAGTGAATGCTATGCTAGCTAACATCAAAGGCTCACCAAAGTCTCTGCATTAATGAGGCTCTTTGTTTCCTGGATCACAGATTACAACAGGTTTCCAACTCATTGCCAAGGCTTTATCTCCATTTGGGAGGGCTGTAAATCTCAGACGATTTTTTTCACATGCAAAACAAGAGGATCATCTGAAAGAAGAAGGGGGAAAAAAAAATCTTAAAGTAGCAAATATTTCATTCAAATGATTATTCCTCAAAGTGGCTGCATCTTGTTTTATTTTTGGGATGTTTAAAAGAATGGAAATTTGCAGACGGAGTTTCCTATGGGGCAGCTCATTCATTTGGAGGGGAAAACCGAGCAGGAAAAAAGCAAACAGCATCCTTCCCCCCTCTCATCTCCTTCAGCCCTGCATCAACTGTGCCCCTGAAATCAGAACAATAATTCTATGTCATGCAAAATCAGCAATTAGCAGAAAGACGGATTTTGCTTCATTTAAATATATTCAAGTACTTTTCAAAGTGGCTCCAACTAGTTCTTCTCCTCCCCAAAAAGTAATGAGATTATATCCCTAGTAATAATACCCTAATTAACAAGAAAAATAGGGGCCGAGATTTTTAGCTTCCTATTCAAGGGCTGAATGTGACAATATGTTGTATATTGGGTCATAAAAAACAATTTACATGGCGTCATTACAGTCTGTAGCAAAGTCTCCAGGACCCAGGGCTATCTTATGCAATCTTAATTAAGGAAAATAAATATCGGTGTGTTGTTTTAAGCTACCGGAGACATGCACAGGACCTGTCGTATGTGATCAGAAGAGATGGGGAGTTTCCTTTTCCATGGGAACTGCTTGAAAAACCCTCCGACGCCGACACACAAGTGTCTAGTGCCTCCGAAATTGGCTGCGAAGATGGTAATTTCGTGTTTCCTGACCCTCGGGGCCAGTCAGGAAAACTAATAATTTTCTGCAGCCCCACGTCACGTCTGTGCTGCCGAGGGGCCGGGGGGCGATGGTGTGCCCGCGGGTGGGCAGGGCACGCTCGTGTGACCCGCGTGTGTGCACACGTGTGTGGTCTGTGTGTGTGTGTGCACACGTGTGATCTGTGTGTGCACCCATGTGTGACCTGTGTGCCTGCACCCATGTGTGATCTGTGTGCACCCACGTGTGATCTCTGTGTGTGCACACGTGTGCTCTGTGTGTGCACATGTGCGATCCGTGTGTGTGTGTACACATGTGGTCTGTGGGTGCACACATGTGGTCTGTGGGTGCACACACGTGATCCACATGTGTGTGTGCACACAGTCATGTATGACCCATGTGTGTGTGTGCACTCATGTGACCCATGTGTGTGTGTGTGCACTCATGTGACCCATGTGTGTGTGTGCACTCATGTGGCCCATGTGTGTGTGTGTTTGTGTGCTGTGTGTGCCTGTGTCACATGTACATGCCCTGATGCGTATCAGCGTGTGCACACATTTGTCCTGATGCCACAGTGTGTGCATGTATGTGCTCATGTGTGTCTATCTGTGAACACATACGTGTCCTGATGTCTCTCTGTGTGTATGGGTACACGCCCTGATGTGTCTCAGTGCACACATGTACATGCTGAAGTGTGTTTGTGTGTGCACACACATACATGATGACGTGTGTCTGTGTGTGCACATGTGCTGATGTAATAGTGTGCACACATGCATGATGATGTCTGTATGTGCACAGCTATATGTTAATATGTGCATGTGTGCACACATGCATGTGTTCACGTGTGTCTGTGTGCCCACATCCTGATGTCTTACTGTGTACATATGTACATGTGTTCATGTGTGTCTCTCTGTGCACACACACATCCTGATATCTCAGTGTGTGACTGTGTACACATCCTGATGTGTCTCAGTGTGCACACACATGTGCTGACGTGCGTGTGCACACATATATGTCCTGGCGTGTCTCAGTATGCACACACGTATGTGCTGATGTGTGTCTGCAGTCCCATGTACGGCCTTCTGTCCTCTGTATTTGTCTGTGTGCTGCTGACCTGTGTTTGCAGACTCACGGGCAAATGTGAGCGTGCAGATGTGTGTGTGTGTGTGCAGATGTGTGTTTGTGTGCAGGTGTGTGTGTGCAGATGTGTGTGTGTGTGCAGGTGTGTGTGTGTGCAGGTGTGTGTGTGTGCAGGTGTGTGTTTGCAGATGTGTGTGTGCGCAGATGTGTGTGTGTGTGCAGATGTGTGTGTGCCAGACTGTAGCTGTGCACCCTGATGGGTACAGTTGTGTGTTCCTTTCTGCTGGTGTGTTTGGGGCTGTGTGTCGATCCCACTGCTGTGCACACATGTGTGGGATCACTCCCGTGTGCCAGCTGTGTGTGCTGATGTGTGTGCACAGGTCTGTGTAGCTGTACACTGACACCTGCAGGGACAGTGTGGGCACGAGCAGTGTGTGCAGGTTGAGTGTGTGCCAAAGTGTGTGTGCAAGCACGTGTGCAGACAGAGGTGTGCACAGGCGTGTGTGCAGGTGTGTGGGCACAGGTGCACGTACAGGTGTGTGTACACAGAGGTCTGCATGCAGAGATGTGTGTGCAGGCACGTGGGTGTGCAGAGATGTGTGTGAGGGCCTCTCTGTATGTGCACAGAGGTGTGTTCAGGTGTGTTCATGTGCAGAGATGTACGTGCAGCACATGTATATGCACAGATGCGTGTGCAGGCCTGTGTGTGTGTGCACAGAGGTGTGTTCAGGCATGTTCACATGCAGAGATGTACGTGCAGCACATGTATATGCACAGATGCATGTGCAGGCCTGTGAGTGTGTGCACAGAGGTGTGTTCAGGCATGTTCACATGCAGAGATGTACGTGCAGCACATGTATATGCACAGATGCATGTGCAGGCCTGTGAGTGTGTGCACAGAGGTGTGTTCAGGCATGTTCATGTGCAGAGATGTACGTGCAGCACATGCATGCACACAGATGTGTGTGCAGGCCCGTGTGAGCGTGGGCTTGTGCGCACACGCGGGCACAGGTGCGTGTGCCCATGTGCGAGCAGACACGCGTGTGCACACCTGTGCGTGCAGCACACGTTACACACACCCGGGGGGCCGCACCGAGCCCGCCAGCGCTGCCCACGCGCCGGCAGCCGGGCCGGGAGGGGGGTCACCCCGCCGCAGCATCCCTTTAAGGCAGGGACTCGGCGCGTGTGCGGCGGAGCATGTGTGTCCGTGTCCGCGCGTCTGTGTGTCCCTGTGTGTGTGTCCCCGCGTGTGCCGCCCCGGCCCGGCCTCCCGGCGCTTGCCAATCCACCCGGCGGCGCTTTGATGTCGCAGGCATCGCCCGCGCGCCGCCGCGGCTGCGCAGTCGGACGCGGGCGCTCCGTGCTCCGCCAGCCGCCGGCGCCCGCTGCTTCAAGCCAATTCCGGGCTTCGGGAGGGCGGGGGGGCGCGGCGGCACGGGGGGGCCCGAGCCCGGCATCCCGCGACTCCCTGCCGCCCGCAGGCTGCCGAAGCGCCGCCCGAAGAGCGCCGGAGCGGGAGGGGAACGGGGGAAAGCGGGGAGGGGAGGAAAAGACTGAAGAGGGGGGTAAGAAGCGATTCTGATTTGTTTGTTTTTTTTTTTTGTACTCAGAAAGGGGTTTCGAAGGGAATTTTGGAAAAGGCGGGGAGGCGAAATTAAAGGCAAAAGTTTAAAAAGTTCAAGAGGAAGGCGAGAAAAAACTTCTGGAAGAAAAACAGAAATTCAAGAGGGAGCAAGTTTTTTTACATATAGGTTTGGTTTTTTTTTCCAAAGAGGAGGAAAAAAAAATAATTGAGGGAGGGGGAAAAAAGAATAATAATAATTGCGGAGGGCTTGAGCCGGGAGAACAATACTCGCCGGGAAAGTTGCTGCGCGGCGGGGAGGGAGCGGCGGGAGGAAAATGCCGCAGCTGGGCAGCGGCGGCGGGGACGACCTGGGCGCCACGGACGAGATGCTGGCCTTCAAGGACGAGGGCGAGCAGGAGGAGAAGATCCCCGAGAACGCTTTCACCGAGCGCGACCTGGCCGACCTCAAGTCCTCGCTGGTGAACGAGTCCGAGGGCAGCGGCAGCCCGGCCGCCGCCGCCGCCGACCCCGAGGTGAGTGAGCCCCGGCCCGGCCCCGCGCGCCCCGCGCCGGCCCCGCGCCCCCTCCCCACCGCCCCCGCGCTGCCCCTCTCTCTCCTCCCCATGCAGGCCCTCCGGCGAGTGCAGGATCCGCAGAGAGTTTACCAGGAGAAGCTCCCGGACCACATGGATGATGGTTAGTCACGGCAGTCCCCGCGTGTTTCCGTGTGTCCCCCTCTCCTCGTTCCCGGTTCCCGCTGGTCTTCCCCCGTGTGCCCTGTCCAGTGCTCGCCCTCCCCGGGGTGGTGATCCCCCCGGTCCCCCAGCCCATCACCCTGTCATCCCCCGGGAGGGAGGGATGTCAGCCTGGCCACCACAGCCCCCCGTGGGAAAGCTGTGTCTGTCAGCACCGAGGCTTCCCAGTGTCCCCAGTTTGGGATCCCACACCCATGGGGTACCTTGGCACCCCTCAACACCTTCTCCAGGGAGTCCAGGACAAAAAGACTCCCACAGTATGCTTTAACCTCTTTGGGGACCCCCGACAGGCAGGGGAATCACCTGTCGTTAGGCCAATTTTGACAGGGCACGTTGATTTCAGCAGGTATGAAACATCAGGACCCAGGGATGTATAAAGGATCTGCATATTCCGGCTACCCTTTCCTGATGCTCTCAGATCCGTATCTGCCCAATGGATCTATGTCACCTCTGGTGAGTTCCTCCTCTCCTCGTGGAGAATTTTCATGGCCTCTCTCACTGCTGAAGTATGTTGTGGGTATTGTGCAGGCACCTACATGTGCTTTTTTCCCAACAAATGGGAGCCCGGTTTCTGCAATACCTGGGCGCTGTTCCGTCCGAGCCGAAGGGAGAAGCCATGGGAAGGGGCAGAGATGCTCGGCAGGAAGCGCCTGCTTGGCTCCGAGTTTGCTGGAGGAGCTGCTTTCCCGACCTCCCCATCCTCTAGGTTTGCCTTTACTCTTCCAGCTCAAACCCTGATGTCTAATGGAAGAATGCCCCTTCGTTTTTCTGGGTCACAGGCTTTGGAAGGAGCAGCTCCTGGTGTTTGTGTTCAGGGATATGTCCCGCAGCTGAAGTTGAGCTCGATGTGTCTGCTTGTAAAACAGCCAGGTTCTGGTGTGCTGTGGGTTAGGGCTCTGTGGTGGATGATGGCCCAAAAAGTGGGTCTTGTGCTTCTGAAATGGCAATAGAGGTTTTTAGGAAAAGGCTTCACGCTGCCGGAGGACTATTCCCGTCTTCTTGCTGTAAAGTTTTTCCCTCTGGGTTTAAATCAGCTTTAGTAATTCTGTGTGTCGTACTATTTCTAAGTTTTGCTACGTGAGTGATTAAACTAAAGGCTTCTCTACACAAGCTGTCTTTTCCCATCACCACCTCTATCAGAACTTCAGCAAACACTGTCCTGACTTTGCAGCAGTCGGTTGGGGCTGGTGTGGCTCCTGGGGAGCCAGCACTGCTGCGTTTGTTTCTGCTTTATTCTGCATCAGCCGTCGGCAAGGGAGGACAGAACGTAATTTGGTTTATTTCAGGTTTAGATTTTTAACCTTTAAAGGGGTGAGGTTTAAAAGGATCTATAAAACCGTCCTTAATTCCAGGCATTTGTTCACAAGAGGGGGAGGGTGTTAAACTGGTGTTATTTAAAATTGGTGGACTGTGGGGTATGGAACTCAATATTTTTTTGTGGGAATCAGTGCCGTACCCTCACACCCGACCCAGCTGGCCTGGGCAGCAGGAGACGGGTTCCTGCGAGACCTTCCTGCACCCAGCTCAGCTCTTCCCAGGGAATCAGTTTCTCTGGCTGCAGATTGCTGTGACTTTGCCAAAGTTTGCAAATACTGAGGCTCTGTCCCTAAATTTTGAAGTCTTCCTTCAGTTTACAACAGGAAAAGATGTGTTTGCAAGGCAGGACCAGTGTAACCCAAATAAACATTTCTTCTGGTACTTCTCACCTTGTTTCCCTTCATCCAGGTATCAGGTACTGCCCCATCCCCTAAAATATGAAACTGTTCACTTCCTGATAAATTTTAAATTATGTTAAATTTGTCTTATTGAAACACATTTAGTGTGCTCCCTGGGATAGAATCTGGGTGAGTTCAGAGTTACGTTAGTCCAGCAACTATTTGTTGTAGTGGAATATTTCTTTTAATCTTAAACTCTTCCTAGATGGGCAGCAAAGTGCAATAGCCTATTTATTAGCAGTTAGGCTGAAAAGTAGGTTGTGGTTTGGGAATCGCCTCTCCCCTTGATAATGGAATAAAATCCAAGTGATTACTGTCAGAGCAGCAGGCAGGAGTAAGTAGACTGTGCAGAACTCAAAGGGGAGAAAACTGAAGTAGCAGAGGAGGAATGATCCAGTCCCCTTGAGAGCCACTCAAATCATCCAGTGCCTCAGCCAGCTGCCCTTGGGCCTGCTCAGGTCCTGCCGTGGCTTATGTTGTATGACTTAAAGAGCTGATTTGATGTTTTCAGCTAAAAGTCTGTTACCTAACAGACAGGGGAAGATTTCTTCCTCAGATGAAGGCTGGTCTTGTGGTTTTTCAATTTATTGCAATAGCTATTCCAGTGTATTATTCTGGGCAATTTTGTCTTGTGTTTCCATTGACTGTGCAAAGGTTATCATGGTAAATTATGGATTGCTCTCATATAGATTTATTGCTGCTGTGTACATTATGTGAAGTGTGGGCTATAATCTGGTGGCTGCTTCCAATAATTGGGGAGGTCAGATCTGTGACCGAAGATTGCAGATACTTAACCATCCATAAAAGTGTGTTTAATTAACACTTTAGCACAAGTAGAGTCGGGGAGGAAGGCTGTGTGAGTGAATGGGATTACATATCACAGCCATGCGTGCTCTTGATAGTGGAGATTGTATTTTGGTTAATGAGGCTTCCTGGAAACGGTTGTTTGCAGTTGGGATTAATTTTAGAATCTTAAAAAAAATATATATAAATTAAAAGATTAACCCAAGAGTACTCTGGCAAACTTTCAGGGCTTTGCATTGAAAATAGTAATTTCCCTGATTGAGAACAGAGTATAACTCCCTGAAAGGCGAGGGGCAGCCGAGGCTGGGGCTGAGCCCCTGCCCTGCAACGCTCTGTAAAACCACACTTTTTTCGGTGGGCTCCCCACGAACCCCATCAGGGCCCTGCAAGCACTGCTGGAGCAGCCCCGGTGCCTGCCTGGGTGGGTGTGTTGCTACCGGCAGTGCTGCTTTCCTATTTGCTTTCTGATTTTCTCAGCAGCATCACTTCTGCTTTGTTTCCCTCAAGGTGGTTGTAGCCACTAACTGTTAGGCTGCTCACCCCAGCATCCTGCTCGGCTCCCCGCATCTCCCAGCCAAAATTGCCTCTTTTTACCAAAACACACCCACTCGTGTTATTTACGAGCTCTGGTGCCGCTCCAGAGCGATGCTCTGAAGGTGTCTGGGTACCTGCCACCAGCAGCAAGGCCAAGCCCAGCTGATGGTCCCTGGAGGGCCAGCAGCAGCAGGAGGGTGGCAGGAGCTCCCTGCAGCAGGGTGGCCACCTCGGCCGCAGGTGGCAAATGCCAGTGGGGGATAATTCAGCTGGAATGATGCTGCTTTGAGCAGGCACAGGTTTCCTGGACTGGCAGTAGAGCTTTCACAGGGGGTGCAGCCAAAGTGCTCCCGGAGCTGCTTCAAGGCAGTGGGCCCAGCCTGGGTTTTGGGAGCGAGCTGTGAACCCCATCAGCTGCTGGGCTGGGGAGGTCAAGGGTGTCAAGAGCCTCTCAGCACAACCCGTGTGCACCTGAAATCCCAACATTCTGCCAGGCCCCAGCAGAGCCAGCTCTCACCTGGCTCTCAGGTACTGTGTGTATGGTGCTTTATGGCTCCACTTTCACTCTCCCATCTCATGCAAAGTCCAGTTTTTTCCAGGAGTGAAATATATGGGATTTATGGGTTAAAAACCTGCGAGAAACTTCCAAAGAATATGAGCAAGTTGAGGAACTGTTTTTCTAAATTAAATATAAAATCATAAAACTATATCCTTTTTTAAATAGTACAAATGACTTTAAATCAAATTAAGGTACATCCTTAGTAAGAACATCAGCCTTTTAGGTGGTTACAAACATTAGAGGTCAGACATGGTCAAACATGTTAACACTTTGATCAGATTAAAATATTTTTCTTGCTACAGTTGTATAATTGAGTTTAGACCTGCGGGGGTTTTCTGAACATTGTTATATCTTGTACCATGTGGTAGTTAAATGGTAGAAGGAGCACTTATAAGTTCCTTTAAGTTCCTTTTGTAAATAGGTTTATAAAATAGGGGAATGAGCCATGCTGTCCTGTATGTAGGGCACAAGTTCTCCCCACTCCCATTGATGGAAGAGATCCCAGGGGTGCTCCTCACACCTTCTGTGTACCTCAGGTGTGTGTGCTGAGCATGTGAGGTGAAGGCAGGATTAAAATGTTCTATATGTGAAGCTGAGGCGCTGGGCTTTCTGTCTGTATGAAAAACAGAAGTCCAAGAGCCTCCATTTCTTTGGAAAACAGACACTGCCTCATTTTCTTAATTATTAAGTTGTCTAACCAGAGCTTACGTGGGAGCAGAAGGGTGGGGGGACCTCCCCAGCCCTGCATGGCTCAAGTCCCCAGATTAGACAGCAGGACTCACAAATAGTGCCCCTGCTCAGAGCCTGGTCCCCGTGGTCCGCTGGGCTCCTGGAGCTCGTTCAGAGGGTTTGAAATGTCCCCTTGGGCAGGGCAAGATGAAAGTGCAGTTACTGCTGGCCTGGGGCCACGGGCCCCAAATGTCTAACGCGAGGTCAGAAAGCACAGAGCTGCAGTCTGGAGCTGCTCTTTGCCGGACAGAAGCTGAGGCAGCAGCCCCTGAGCCCCGGGACACGGCTGGTTCTGCTGCATCCCCTTCCCCAGGGCTGCCCCATCCCCGGGCAGGAGGAGGCTGTGGCCCCCGCAGCAGCTGGCGGAAGGAAATCTGCAGCTCAGCTGCTTCTCTGCGAGGTCTCTCTGTCCTGACTTGCACTGTCAGGGCAATAGTTTAGTATTGCTTTTTCCTGTGTTGGGTTCTGATCTTGTTGAAACCAGTGGGAAAACTCCCCGGAACCGCCGTGTGACGGGGATTTGTCGCTGCGAGGGGACTGCTGCATCCCTCTCCAGATGTGCGTGGAGGGAGGGAGGGAGGGAGGGAAGGCAGCTGGAAGCCAACAGTAGCTCGGTGTGTTCCCAGCAGTGCCTGTTGCTGTGGGAGAGCAGCATCCCAGCCAGGTTCCCTGGCAGCAGGGTTTGCACTGCGGGACCTCGCCGGGACGGTGCTCTGTCCCCATCAATTGTCACATTCCCGGCAGAAAGCGTTAGGAGCGCGGCGGCTGCTGATGGACCTCCTGGCACACAGACAGATGAGTAATTTGTTCCCTCCTGACCAAAGCAAATCCAAATTCTTTCAGCTCCTCTACCTAGCTTGAAATAAGATAATAATGAAAATAATTTTTTACGTTAAAGCATAATGTTGGATAGGTGGATGTACCAAGGCACAGGGCTTCCAAGGTCATTTATTGCATGTCTGATTCAGTCTTGGTTCCCCCCCAAGGAAAATTCTTGTGTTAATTTCTGAGTTCATATCACACCCTCAATTTTGAAGCAGAACTTCCCTTTGAAATAAATTAGAGAGTTCTGCTTAAGAAGCAGTGACATGATACAGCACTGCCTGTGTGTGGTCTAATATAACCTTATTTTTAAAATTGTTTGGAATGAAAAAAAGAGAAAGAAAAATGTCACAGGGAAACAAAAGCAAGTTTTATGTAAATCTGTGCATGTGAATAAGTGTGTACGTGATTCAGACAGTTCAACAGTATCTGCTCTCCCACTGGGATTCCTTCACAGGCTACCCTGGAACTGGCTTCCCAGGCATGGGATGCTTTGGGGGGGGGAGTTGCTATGAGATGTGTATGGTAAAGGCACCGTTCCTGCAAGCTTCCAACTGTTGCTGTTTGTGAAGTGTTATGAGCTCAATTGGCTGAGAATTTGGAGAGAAAAGCAAAAACTTAACATCAGCTCAAGTTCTTGAAGCTCATCCATGTTAATGATTAGTATTTTTGAAATTTTAACTGTGAAGAACAAAGTGATTGGGGTTTGAGTGGCACGTCCGAGATGAAAGTGCAGAACTGGTCTGGTATGTGGAGCTGTAACCCAGAGAAGGGAGAGCAGGAGGAGCTCTGCAGTGCACTCACATTTTCCTCAGTCCTGCCATGGCTCCACAGACACCATTAAATTCCTGTGTTGGGGTGAAGCCCCTGACCAATCCGTAGGGTGGGATGTGCTGTTCCCAGGTACCCAGCCCAGTAACCCTGGTGTGTTCCTGTGACTAAACAGACATTGCTGGCTCCGTAGGGATGACTCCCTTGCCTGCTGTCAAAGATCATCTGCAAAGGGCCAGATCCTAATCACAGGCTGAACCCTCTCTATCTGTGGTGTGATCTGCAAGGGAAGCAGGATTTCGGGATTCAGGTGGTGTGAGCTGCACGCCTAAGATCCCAATCTGGCGTGGACTGTGTGTGTCTGTGTGTGCATGGCATGGTGGTTATTGGGAGAGCAAAGTCTAGTGCTGAGAAACACCACCAGTTTTGCCATTTTTGCCATTAATTTCGTGCCTGCAGTTCTGCCTTTTGGCTGTGGTTCATCAAGGCCAAATTTAGTCTTTGTTTCATAGGGGTTGACCTTTGAGCCCCCTTGGCAATTCACAGAGGAGGGGAGGAAGGACCCAAGCACCTGTGAGCACAGGGAGGCTCTGCTGGACAGGTTGGAGTTGGGTGAACAACAGTCAGGCACATGCTGCTCTTCAGTTACTAAAACCTCCTGCACCACGTCTGAGTCACGAGAAAATTTCTTCAACAAATCCTCAAGGATTGTCCTCTCCTCTCTGTTCTATTGATCTGAAGAGGGACTAGATGACAGACGTCCTCAGCACTGTCTTCTTGAAGGCATTGGCAATGTGGGAGCTTCTCTTCATCCCACTCCTCTGAGGTTTTGGGCTGGCCACAGCCACTGCAACTCCCTCTCCTTTCGTTTGCTGCTCATTTCATAGAATCACAGAATGGTTTGGCTTGGAAGAGACCTTAAAGCTCATCCTGTTCCAACTCTCTGCCATGGGCAGGGATGCCACCCACTGGGTTGTTCAGGGCCCTTGGTTTCCCATGCCTTTGCCACTCCACCTCATTGCTCTGGGAGCCAGGAGATGGCTTAGGTCAGCATCTCTCCCAACCTGATGTACACATGCTCTTACCTCATCCTTTACCAATGGTGGGTGGAGGGCACAGCAATAGGAGAGTAGGTACAAGTTGCTTCCTGAGCTCTTTGCAGAGCCACTGTGGCGGGGAAAGCTGCTCAGCCTGATCAAATCCCAGGCTGGTGCTGAGCTGGGACGTGAGTCCCCCCCCCCCCCAGGCTCTTTCATGTGCTATTCTTCGAATTTCTCTTTAAGAAATAGGCTATAACATGATCCTTGCTCATTAGACTCTGTGTCTGGAGGATGAAACAAAGGTTTGGTAGGAGGACGGGTGACTCAGAGGGTTGGTAACAGGATGCAGAGCTGTTCTCTTCCTACTTTCCAGTTTCAATCCAGCTGAATCAGTGGAGACTGTTCCGCCTGCTGGCTTGTCCAGCGGTGTGTCCGGGAGGGCACGGCTCCCTCCAGCCCCTGGGTACTGTGGGTGTTTCATGGGGTGAATGATGAGGTGTCCTGAGAACCTGCAGAGTCTGGACCAAACCCTCCGTGAACGTCACCCAAGGTCCTGTTCTCACCGTGAGCCTGTCGGTTCAGCCCATGCTGGTGGCTCACAAACCCACCCACTCCATCCCTTAAAGGAGGGGATTGTAACCTTGTGCTCCTCTGAGGCTTGATTGCAGAGGGAACTGTTCCTTGGTTACTGATCTTGGACAAGGAGCTCTCACCTTCACCTCCTTGTGGAACAACTTAGCGCTGCTTTGTCACTGGTTTTTGCCTTTGGGTCTTTACGATTTAGGATCATAGAGTCATTTATGCTGGAAAAGCCCTGTAAGATCAAGTCCAGCTGTTGACCCAGCACTGCCAAGCCCACCACTAAACCGTGTCCCCAGGTGCCACATCTACATGTCTTTTAAATCCCTCTGGGGACGGTGACTTCTCAGGACAGCCTGTGCCAGGGCTTGTCAACTTTCTCAGTGAAAAACTTTCCCTGATATCCAATCTGAGCCTCCTCTGGTGCAGTTTGAGGCCATGTTCTCTTATCCTATCACTTATTACTTGTGAGGAGAGCCCGACCCCCACCTGGCTCCACCTTCCTGTCAGGAGGGAGTGAGAAGGTGACCTCTGAGCCTCCTTTTCTCCAGGCTGAGCCCCCCTGCTCCCTCAACTGCTCCTCATCAGACCTGTGCTCCAGACCCTTCCCCAGCTCGGCTGGCCTGCTCTGGACACACCATTTATGACCATTCCAAAAGTTATAAAGGACTATTCCACCACCACTGCCTCTGTGATTTTATGGGGGAAGTGAGACACTTGTTCAGTACTGAGAATGATGACGGTTAGCAAAACCTGGCAAAATCAGCTGTCCCCATGCAGAGCATCCTGCTGGCTGGAAGTGCTGGGGAAGAGGTCACCAAAGTGTCTTTAAACCACTGCTCCTCTCCCGTCCACCGCCTCTGTGCTAAACACAGCTCAGCTGCCACGAAAGGAATCTGCTTCATTGTGTTTCACGGGGTCCCAAAATTAGTATTTTGTGAAAGAAAACAATAAACTCAACAATGCTGTGGTAAGTTTCTGAAACCAAAGTAAAACTGGATACTAGAATCTGGAGCACTTTTCCCCTCCGGTTATAACAACTTTGCATTTGATTAAATGATAGGCAAAAAACCGTCTCAACAGTATCTCCTTTGTTCCATTGAAGAATCTGGAACTATATAATATACAAAGTACACGTCTGCCTTGAAGAGCTACACAGTAATCATGGACTGACCAAAAAAAAGACCTTTTTTTTTTAAGTGATTCAACTTGTCTGCTCTGTGCTGAGTTTGTGGTTTGCTCCGAGGAGTAGCGTAAACTGAGGTTGTGCTCTGAGGGGACTCACACAAAAGTAAAACGTGAAGGCCCAGGGTTATAAAGTGTGTTTGAATGGGCACAAGAGAGATGTGATTATAAAGGCACTTGTGGAAGGAGTGCTGGGGAGAGTCTCTTTGCAGCAAAATGCTCAGAAAGGAGCAGAAATGTGGGATTTTTATTCTGACACTGAGGAGACGGCGCTGCGGAGGTTCCTTTCATGTTTAGGAAATAAACCATCGTAAGATCTACCACATGAAAATTTGTTGTTCTTAGCATGGAGAGGCTGATGAGGTGGCTCTTGTTAACGTGCTGCTGCCCTGGAATTACTGGTGCAGGAGTGGAGATAGTGGAGAGGAGTCATTGGCTTTGGATTCTAACACGGGAGACACAGCACAATCCCTGACACCACCATACCCCAGGATGAAAATTGTCCTTTGAGCTTTGGCTTCCTGCTACAACTTACAGAGTGTGGCACTGCCAGTTTTGGAATCTCACCATCCAAAGGGATATGTGGATTCCGAAATCCAAGTGATGTTTTGCAAGATCACATCGTGCTGTGCCGAGTATTCCTTGGGAGTGCTTAGATAAATTAAATAAATAGATAAATTAAAATATGTGTATTAGCCAAAATCAAAACTAGAGGCAATAATATAAAATAAGAAATAAAATTTAAAAAAAAAAATAAACACCCAAACCTTTTAGTTTGACTTTCTCTGATATAAAGCAATTTCTCCAGGACTGTGCACCATATGAAACACATTATAAATGCTCTTGTAAAATCCACATCATTATACCACATGAAAGACCGGGTCCTAAAAATAGCCATTCAGAGAGGATGCAGGCTAGTAGCAATTTCGGTGATCATGAAATAGTTGTGTTGACATCTCTATGCATGCACACCCACAGAAAGCTTTGACTTTTGAATATTCTTAGCAACATTTGTGCTTTATGGAATTTTCCATGTTCTCGTCCCATGAATAGTCCTTTACCCAGTGGCATTCCTTTCTGATCTTATCCCCATGTTTCTAACCCTGATTTTATTGAGAAAATGGGCAAATTACTTCTTTTTTTTTTAAATTTTACATGAAACTCTTTCTTTGCTATCAGTTTGGCAGTGATCGGCAGCATCAGTTGTATTTCCCTGTCTCCTAGCAGGGAAATTATTTTCTTTTTCCTTCAGCAGACACACGCATCCCTGGTATTTTGGGGAACTAAGTCTTAGAATGTAAACCTGGAGCATTAGGTGATAACACAAGAAGCTGCCACATCTCCCCAGCCTTTGTATCTGCTGTAGTATTCAAAAGAAAGTAAACGAGGTAAATCTGCAGTAATTACACAGCAGTGTATTCACAACAAAAGAATTTCTTCCTCATCCCGGCGATCAGAACTTGGATTTTGTTTTGGGATATGAAAGGCTGCAGCCTCCTGGCTTCGGTGTGTTCGCAGCAAAGCCCTGGCTGGGATCGACTGCCGTAGCTCTGGGACACACAACAGAGTCCTGCCAGCTGATATCGCTCGAGATCTTTTTGAAGAGCTCATCAGATTTGACTTTACTGCTGTTGTGTTTCGGTTTTAGCTCGTTATTTGTTTGAAAGCATCACTATAGGGATGGTTTTCTGAAGAACGTTGGAATCTTCGGTGCTGATCTCTCGTTTGCATTTTTCTTTTATAAGCTACGTGATTATGATGGGGATGTGCACCTTCACATGAGGGTGGCTGAAGGCTGTGGTTGGAGCCTGTCCTCGATTTTAAGTGTGTGGCCCTTCTAAAACCAGTTGGAAACAGTCTGTATCCTCAAAATAAGTTTGCTTGTGGAATTGGAGCAAAATCTGTGGAGATGGTGAGTGAAATAACAGGGTGCTGTAGAAAATTACATTGCTTCTGAAATAGCTGGCATTAAAATCATGAAGTCTGAGGTTTCATTCAAATCAGATGTATCTCTGGTTGTCGTGGGGCAGGATACAAACTCTCCAAGGGATTTACAGGGAGCCATACAGTAGTTCCAGGTTGTTTTAACTTCAGGGCAGCTCTTTTCCCTTGTCCAGGTCTGGAGTCCTCTTCCAGTGCAAACAGGCTCTCCAGTTTTTAGCTTGATCAGTCGATTTTCTTGCAGGCTGTTGGAAACTCTGAAGAACCAAATGCTGTAAAGTGACATCACAGAAGTGGGTTTACTGTTGCTGACTTAGCTCCCTGGAACATCCTGGACTAGGGGACATAGGAACACTTTGACAAGGCATTAGTTTTATAGAGTAAATGCATTGATTTCCACACTGTCAGTAATTTAAGGATCTATTTGCAACTAAGTGCTAAGACATTTTGGCTCCTGTTGGCATCATGCTCTGTATAATGCAACAGACAGTGGGGTTTAGAAAAAGCTAAAAAGTTTTTAATGCTTCTGGCTTGAAGCTGACATTGTGCCTAAGCCCTTTTCTTTTCTCTATGATTAATTTGGTGGCTGAACCTGAGGTTCTATCTGGCAAGTTAAGTTTTTCACTACTCAGGTAAAAGCACTAAATATCCCTCACTGGGACTTAGGACAGCACTTGAATACAAGAGCTGTCGTAGGGAAAATCTAATTTCTTGACTCAAGAGGACAGAAAATTACCTGATATGTCAGTGCTGGTTGTTTGGTTAATGACATTTACTGGAAATAGTATATAACTACATGCATGTATTCGAACTTCACGAAATAAGATGTTTTCAAATTATAATGTGATATTTGTACCGAGATGAGTTCAGTTGGTTGGAGCATGGTGCTAATAATGCCAGGGTCACAGGTCTGATCCCTGTACAGGCTATTCAGTTAAGAGCTGGACTCAGTGATCCTTCTGGGTCCCTTCCAGCTCAGAATATTCTGTGATTCTGCTCACCTTACACACGGATCTGCATATAAATGCACAGTGATGGATGAGGCAGGCTGCAGCGAATCCCTGAAAGATCAGTTCCCATATCAAAAGGAATCACTATTGACCCAAATTTCCTTCTGAAACCAGTGGTGAGTGCCTGGGTGCTGGGTGGGTGCGTTGCTGTGCCCGGGGGCGGGAGCTGCCTGTCTCCTGCGCCCAGGAGCTCGTTTGATACGGGATCCTCTTCCCCGGGAGCACCAGGTGCCGTGGCAGACGGGGTGAGTAGCCAGATAAACAGACACGAGCAGCACCAGTTGTTTGTGTGCTAACACAGGATGTTCTCAAAATCAGGTAAGAAGTGAGGCATGTTACCAAGTTTTATAGCAGAGGAACCGGATAGTCTTGTAACTGCCGTGCAGGGCTGTGGCGGAGGAAGCGTGGTTTTATCCCGGCTCCTGCTCCCGGTCCCGCAGGAGCTTGTTTTTCTGTGACTCAGTTTCCCCCAGGAGTGTTGTGGAGCTGTATCATTTCATGTGTAAGTGATGTTTGGAGAGCACTGCAGGGACAGCCACATGGATACTGAAAAACACCATAAAATCCCGCGCAGGGGACTGCGAGAGGGGCTGTGTCAGAAGCGATCAGAGAAGGACTAGCCAAAAAAAAGTAATCTGTGCTGCTTGTTAGACCATTTACTTCAAGATATTAAACAAATTGCAATTTCATAACCTTCTAGGGAGTTGCAGGTGGCCTTAAGACCACAACTCCTTCAAGGCAATTGGCATCTTTTCTTGCTTTAAAAACAAGTCACCTTTTTGGCCTAAGCAGTAATTTCATAGAGTGGCATTAGTTGGATGGGAACAGTGATGGGATGGTCCAACATGTCTGAAATACA
Source organism: Manacus vitellinus (assembly GCF_001715985.3). Taxonomy (NCBI): domain Eukaryota; kingdom Metazoa; phylum Chordata; class Aves; order Passeriformes; family Pipridae; genus Manacus; species Manacus vitellinus. The sequence continues at coordinate 2,107,449 of NW_021940620.1, forward strand.
CAAGCTGCACAAATCCTCCTTATTAAACCAGGGACAAAATGTCATTTATTTACCCACTTGTAATATGGTGATGAGAACAACCTCCAGGATCACACGGCGTAGCTTTTGGACACATGTACCAAACCTCTGGATGCATAATTCAAATTCCTTGTCATGAAGAATGAGTCTATTTATCTTGGAACCTTTTTTACTTAAACAGTAATCTCTAGGAAATCATTTGTTAACAGTAGTTCCCTGCCAGTTTGTCAGCTAATGGCTTGAGGCAAAGTCTGAAGTGGATGAAATCTTTTCCAGGGAGATGCTGCTGTCGCATGGGGTGCAGAAAGGTTTACAGCAGACAGCAAGTAGTGGAGGCGGTCAGATGAGTTCAGTCCAACTTCCAGAATCCCAAGGAAACCCGGCACGACGGGATAAAGATGACTGTTCTAGGAGTGCATCACTTGTAGAATATTAAAGCCATCAGTTGTGCCTGTGTCAACTTCCACGCCTGAACTTTCCTTACTGGCGGCTCCAGGTGTGAGTGTGGGGAGGCCAAAACCACACGTGTCTGTGGTGGCTGAGGTTCTGCATCTCTCTCTGTATCCCAGGCATCTCTGCATCTCTGTGTCCTGGGCATCTCTGCATCCCGGGCATCTCACCATCCTGGGTATCTCCATCTCTGCATCCCGGCACCTCCGCGTCCCGAGGCATCTCCCCACGCCAGGTGTGGAGGCAGCCGGGCGGGAGGGCCGGGGTGCAGCCCCCCCAGCTCAGCTGGGGTGCCGCAGGGTGTCTGCCAGGGCAGCAGAGTCCTCCAGCTCGCAGATGTTATCGCCCTCTCCAGCAGTCTAGCAGCGAGTTTCAGTTAGGTAATGAGTTATCTGATTTCCCTTTAATCTGGGCAGCATCACTGCAGCGCGACAGCCTCGCATCGCTGTTTATCTCACGCTCAGGGCTGCAGGGAGAGAACTGGTAAGAATGGGTGAAAATTCACTGGAAAAGGAGCTAGGAAAAGCCACCCTGATCTCCTGGCCTGCACCAAATCCCTCCTGTTTGCAGCAGGAGCGGGTGAGAAATAACTGCCCTGAGCCGAAACTCTCCCGAAAGGCCACAAAATCCAGCTGAAGTAAATACCACTTCCCTGCAGCATTATCTCCCACTCGGTGCTGTCTGCCCACAGAGGATGGTAGGGTGTAGGAACTGGCAGGGGATTAATGGCAGCCTGGTTCATAAAAAACTCGGCTGCCAGAAGGACGTGGGACCCAGACAGAAGTAAAGAGGGGCTGGTTCTCTCTGCAGATGCCCCCAAGTGCTATTTGTCTGAGAGCAGATTTTCCCACAGATCTTTGGCCTTCATATTATTTGAAGAACCCCCTCTGCAGCTGCAATCCTTCCCTCCCCCGAGGGAAAAACAGGGTGGTAACTTTGTGAACTGAATGGTGTGGAGGTTTAGGAGTACTGCCATGGGAGGGGAAGATTTGGCTCATTAGCGTGGAACATTGTGTTGCCAGGAACAGAGTTTTGGGGCAGAACTAATAACATGGAAGCAGATGCAGTCAGCTTTTATTAAACTGGTTTGTAGATGACTCTAAATAGGCAACAGTTGTATCTGGGGCTTTCCTTGCGAGAGGCAGAATGGCAGACCCCAGCAGCAGTAGAGCCTGGCTTAGGTGCTGGATAAAAAGTACAGAGAAGCCAACCAAATCCCTGGATGTTAGGAAAAATTTCTCTCAAATGTATTAAAAAAAAAAAAAAAAGAAAAAAAAAGCAACAGAAGTCTTTGTGATTGTGTTATAATCTTTAGACTTTTAGAGTCCACACATGACTTTGAGCAAGGAGCAGCTTTAGAGCCGTGGAGTTCATAGTCTGAAGGACCCAATATTGTATCACCTTTGCTTTACCATGGTGCATCATCTCCTCTAGGCCATGGACTCCCGAGTTTCACTCAGTTACCCCAATAGCTGGACATGAACTGCTTGACAGTGCATTGCAGGTAGGGATGGATAAATTAATTTCCAAGCCAAGTTTTGAAGCACTTCTCTCTTGAACCTCCCTTTCCATAGCACCCATTAACTCCACAGCTCTTATCAGCACCAGTGATGGTCGGGTGCCATTTCCTGACACATGGCATTCCATGGCCACCAGTAATGATGGGCTGAACTCGCTCTGTAATTGCCTTGCACAAGTACACAGCTTGGAATGACCACCAGCCAAATACAAACTGCCCATCTCAGCCACCTCCCAGAATCAAGTGAGACCGTTGATACCTCTGAGGAGTCACCACAAAGACCATCCATCCTCTACCAGACCCAGCAATGGCTGTTGCTGTGTGTCCTCACAGTGTCCTCCTGGTCCTTCACCACCTCTGTGCAGCCATGAGGGTGTCGGGAATGATCAGTCTCCATCAACACAGCCGAGCTCACAAAGCTCTGTAGAGGTGCCCGTTGGATTGCTCACATTTCCATAGGTACCTGTTAGTTGTGCCCTCCTTCTGTGCCAGCTCCAGCCACCATTTCATGGAGCAAAGAGAACCTTTCCTTGCTCCACACATCCAAGAGCAGCCTGGCATACACACCGTGTGCTCCCTCCTGTGCTCCCAGCAGCCTCATCCTCCCGGTCTGGCTGAATAAGGCAGGAAGAATCCCGCTTGGATGCTCAACTCCATCCTGCCTTGGTTGTGCAATACTTTTTTTCTCAGGCAGTTTCTAATCTAGAGATTTTCTGGGATCTGTGCACGGCATAGAGGGAAGTCTCCTCATCACCTCAGGTTCTGTCTTTCGGTACCAAGTGTTTAAGACATAATTCCAGGCGTCCAGGGCTTGCTTTCTCTTTGTGTCTCCTTTGCTGTTGCTTTCATTTGCTAACATGTTGAACTTCAAAGTCTATTCTTTCTCCTTCCTAATTTTTATGGAAAAAATGGTCTAAACCCCATTTGCATTTCCTCCCTGAGGATACTGGCAATCCTTAATCCTATATATTAAAGAATCTCAGTTTTCCCAGAAGCCTTTTATTCTGGGACTACTCTTCCACTCTGTTTTCTCCTTGAAATCCTCTCCTGTGGTTCAAAATTGCTCTTCACGGTGCCCCTGACCACTGTCACTTGCTGTTATGAGCTATTTGCACGGATGTTTGATCACTTTTTAAACCCTTTTCCCTTCCCAGCCTGTCCCTTGCAGGTAATTTGGGAAGGTTTCATGCCCGTGGCAGTAGGTGCCTGTTTGCCCTCGGAGGTTGTGGTGTGGGGCTGTGTGCTGTGCAACCAGCAGTCTCCAGGACCTGCTGGAATAACTATTTATAGAGCCAAGAGATAGCAGGATGAAAGGGTGAATAACTGGGTGCTGGTTTATTCAGGGTGATTTTAATTTCACACCGATGGTCTCCGTGTTCCAGTCGAGGACACAGCTCCCAGTGACTGCTGCTTGAGAGGAGATTGTCACCCGTCCTTCCCCAGCTGTGATGTGGGATGGCACAGGGACCCTCTGCCTGTCAGTCCCTTGTCCCTCTTCCTGCTTCCACACAGGGACTGCGGTGATTCCCTGCGTTCCCCAGCCCGTGGGAGCTGTGGGAAGCAGGTGGGATGCCGACTGGGCTGGCCGTGTGGATCCGGGGACTTAGATCACGCAAAGCCAGTGCTCTCTCCTACAAGCCATTCTCAGCGATGTTCTCGGGTAATTAGCATGTGCATAAACACTTCGTAATCTTGTGATCATGGCTTGCAGATTAGCTCTTTTGCCAGCTTTGCGATTTCTTTGCCAGTTTTAGTTTTAATTGCAAATCCATTACTGCCAGCTCCCTTGCATATTGTAGCAATAGGCAAATTAAAACACTTGGACACAGTTGGGCGGGTTTCAGTTAAGAAATTAATTGTTACTGCCAACCAGTGCTTTTTAATGTGAGGGTGGCATTTGAGTTTGTTTTTGAGGGCATAATCTCCAAGACTTGCTTTTTTCCCTTCTCCTCCCCCCTCCCCAGACTGCGTTGCCCTGTCGAGCAGCTCCCCAGATGGCACGAAGCAAATGCTCGCCTCTTTGATCTCCTAGTCAAGAAATTTGGAAGTCGTTCTGAATTTATGAGAATCCTGTCTGAAATAAATCTGTCTGTGCACAGGGCCACACTAAGGCAACCCGGAGCTGCAGGCAGGGCTCACCTGAACCTCCCGGGGAGGCACAGGATTACATCCCACAAGAGCATCGTGTGATGCTGCAGCGATAAAGAGAAACTTCATGCATATTGTTGAACATGAAAAAGTCTAGACAATCTACAATTTACCAGTCGGGGTAATTGGCTAAAGGCTTAATCCACCCTGATAATCCAGTAATGGTATTGTTGGCAGGACATTGATGTAAATATCACTCAGCAGCGCTGGCAACCGCTGTCTCCTGTGATTGCTGCTGTTCCCAATTCCTTTTCCACAGTCGTTAGGGAATTTTCAGAGTTCTGCAAACTTCTTGTCTTTGCTATTTTTTTGAAAAACTGTCTGTGCTCAGTGTTTGTTTTCCACTCCGTTTGTTGATTAAGTAACGTTTTTCACCAGGTCAGAACTTTCACGAAACCATTCATCAAGAATATTTTTTTTTTTCCTGGACGTACTTTTTTTCCCTGGTGTATTTTTCACGTGGCTCTCTCCAGCCTCCTGATGCTGCTGTTGCACAGTTTGCCATCGCCCTTCAATACAAACAACATCTGGTTCTGCAGTGGACCCGTGCCAGCACTGTGAGCCACCTGCCACCTGCGTGTCACCACCAAACCTGGTGGCATTCACTGAGACTTTGGTGGCATCGCTCTGCTCAAGCCCGAGCCCTGACATGCCACCAGCTTGGCTGGGGCTGCAAACGCTGGTGGGGCACTTTGAAGGTCAGTGAGCTGAGCAGGGTTTTAAAAATACATCAACCTCCCCATTTTTCAGGGGTGTTTTCGATGCATGTCCGTGTGGCCTGTGGGGACAAAGAAGGGGGTTGTGGCACCACAGATGCAGGGGAGGATGGACAGAGTCCCTCCTCCAAACGTGAGGCTCCCACCACTGCAGTGCTTGTCCCCATGTGCTGCCTCCCAAGGCCTGTTGATGTGTCAGAGCATGGCTGGACTTAAGTGCACACTAAAATTATTGTCTAATTGTGCATGAAGCCAGTGGATAAAACACCTGTCCCGTTCTTGTTACTTTATTCTCTTTAACTCATTCCCCCCATTTGCCTTGGTAAAGAGGGTTGTTTTCAGCTGCCTTTACAGCTGAAGGACCCTGCTGCAAATCCACACAGCACCAAGCACAAATGAATCCTGCCAGGTGCTGGAGTCACAGAGTCACAGAATCACAGAATGGTTGGGTCAGAAGGCACCTTAAAGACCATCTCGTTCCACTCTCCCTGTCGTGGACAGGGATGCCACCCACCAGATCGAGTTGTTCAGGGCCACATCACCCCTGGCCTTAAGTCCCCAGGATTTAATTTATAATAGAGTCACATTTGTTAACTGAAAAGCCACTTGATTGTTTCTGGTCACTGGCCTTGCATGCTCAACCCAGCGACTAAGATCCAAGTTACTTTTCTTCTTTCTGTGCATCACCACCAAATCACACCCTGAGTATTCTCTCTATAACTTCTCTGCCTTCAGAGAGGTTGTGAATGTGTAATGGATTGAAGCTCAGCAGAGGATTCCCCTGATGACCGAAGCAGAACCACCCTGGGAATTCCTTTTCTGCAGGAGGGTTGACTCTGTGCTGCCAGCCAAAGTATTAAAAACCCTACACCTAATAATATATAAACTTATTTTGGTCACTAAACCCAGCTGAGATGGCTGTAAATCCTTGACAACATTTTTAAGGCAGCCTGTAAGGGGTTTTTTTGAAGATTGCCTTTTTTTTCTTTTTTTTTTCTGCTCAGAAAACAATAGAAGCAGCACAGTTCCGCTGCAAACAAAACCTGAACATGCTCTGACTTACATGTGAAATATCAAAGAGCCCTCATTCAGCACACATCACCGCCCTTCCGTTCCACAGCAAACACCTTGTCACGGCCCAGAGGCTTTGGGAAAACTACATATAGTGTGTTGGGGGGAAATGTCACCCTGCTAATTGTCCCATAGCTCTGGCTCCATGGTGTTGTGGCTAACAAATCCAACTTTAATTGTTCGTGATCTCTATCGGGGCAGACATCGGGTTTGAGTTCAGTCGGTACAGAGTCAGGAGGAATAAACACAAACCTACAGTAAGATCAAAGCAGCAGAGAGGTGCACATGTGCTAATAATAATAGCTTATGAAAGCTCATATTTTCCTTCAACAACATCCTGTCATTTGTGTATCAGCTTTGAAAAGGGTAAAAAAAAAAAAAAAATTCAGCGTAATTTACTTCAGCAAAAAATGAGATAAGGCAGATATTTGATTGCAGCAGCTCGTGTGTGGTTTGCTGCCAGGATTGTACATGCATCACAGCCTCCAGTGCATGTGTGAGGGGAGGGTGCAGAGGCTGAGCTGGCTGTGACCGAAGTACCATCGTTATCTGATTTTTATATACAGCTGGTGACAATGTGATGCAGAAGGGAGGATGAGGTAAACGGTCTCAAAGTCGGTAACCGCATCCACACCTGGTGCACCTCGATAAAATGTCTGTAAACAGTCTGGATAGAGTGAGGTTACGGCGAGGCTGAGGACGTCTAACGGCTCCCGGAGACGCAGGGAGAGGCACACGGAGGTTTGGGGATGGTGTTTTGGTCGGGGTGGAATTGCCCAGGGGATTAAGATGGGGATTTTGCCCTTCCGTGGCCGCAGGCAGCTCTGCTTTGCCGGCTGTGTGTGGGACAAGCGGAGCGTGGTCGGGGTGACCGTGCCCAGGAGGCTCTGCCTGAGCGGGGTCAGGCAACTGTGATTTCCCCTCCACAGGACGTGACCTACTTAGGGAGGTCAGCCCTCAAAGCTGGGCACAGTGCTGACCATTTCCTCTGTCCTCTTACATCAGATTTTTGCTATCAGCTTCTCAATCTGGCACAGCGGCTTAAACTTCCGTCGGGGTTTTGCCCTGCCTGGCATGGGGGTGCCTGGTGGGCTGTGGGGCACCAGGAGCTGGGGAGCTGTGGGAGCAGAGCCTTGATGGTGATGCTGCCACCGGGAAGGAGATTCAGGGTGTTGCGGATCCATCTCTCACGCTGCTGTGGTTGTTGACGTTCGGTTGTGCCTGCAGTTCTCTCTGCAGGCAGGAAAGTGTTTGGGGTTTTGGTGAAGGGAGGAAGGCTGACAATAAAAGGTGACAGAGTGACCCACTTGAGTATTGAAGCTGGGCTGGCTGAGGAGGGAGAAGGTTGTTTAGAAAGAAAACCGAGGGGAAGAGGACAAACAGGAGCAGGTACAGGAACAGTCACACTTTCTGCTCTTTCTGCACAGGCGCTGTGTCTTTGGGTACCGCCGGCTCCTCGGGCAGGGCGTGTGGTGGCCATGGGGTGACAGTAACAGAGAACAATCCCTGAGCTGGGAAGCTGTTTTTCAGGGCTGTGGGGCTGAGAGTCTATCCAGAGTCTGCAGCGGCTGAATTGCAGCAAACAGGGACTCGTTAAGAAAGTGGAGCAAATAATAATGATCCATATGTTTAATGCAGCTGAAAGGCGTACTTCAAAGATAGTGTTATCCTAAAAAAGCCCAAGTATAGAGGGGAATATACTTGATCACGGCTTCCAAGTTTTGATGGTAGCGTTGTAAGTAGGTCAGCAAACGGTAATATTTAAATTAACTCCTCTTTCTGGCAACTAGATGGGAATGTAGGTCTGGAAATGGGTAGATGTAGATTCTCTTCCCAGCTCTGCCACTCTGACAAGTCACTTCATCTCCTCGTGCCTAAGGGAAAAATACACCTTTGGGCTCTGCCCAGTAATCATCAGCCAAATGCTTCCCCACCTATCTAAAGGGTTTTAGAATATGTGATTGAAAAGTGCAAAGTGTTATTAACGTTGAATTAATGTCTGCCATTACAATATGTAATGGAGTATTTCTGCACACACCCCACTTCCTCCTGCTCGAATGTTTTGTCAGACGAGTCCAAGTGTTTACCAGCTTTATAGCTGGCCTGAAAAGAGCCAGGGAGAGCTGGAGCTGCTGGTCGCCTGTGGAGCTGCTGGGCTGGTTTGATGGAGCGATGGTCGGGGTGCAGGAGCTGCCAGCAGAGCCCAGCTGTGGGCACACAGCCACGGCCCCAGATTTTGGCAGCAGGGTCGGGGTGCCCGGGGTGCCCCATCAGCAACCAGCTCGGAGCTGTGGGCACATCTCTTGTGAAGCCCGTGGCACCCTGCCCACGCTTCCTGCCAGGGCTGGAGAGGGCCAGGCTGGTCTGAGGGCAGGGGAGATGTGCTGCTGGAGCACCTCCCTTCTCCTGTTTTCTGGGAGCTGAGAGTCACAGCCTTCCCACTGCACATCCCATCGACTGATGGCTGCATTTGCACTTACCCAGGCAGCACTGATGGCCTCTGTTTCTACCTCCTCTAAATATATTGATTTTCTCTGTGCAAATAACAGCTGCATGTTTGTTGACCCACAGCTATATTTAAGGATTCCCATCCCTGGAAGTGTCTAAGGCCAGGTTGGATGGGGCTTGGAGCAACCTGGTATAGTAGAAGGTGTCCCTGCCATGGCAGGGACTTGGAACAAGATGAGCTTTAAGGTCCCTTCCAATCCAAAGCCTTCTGTGATTCTGTGATATGAACCCAGACCTTTCAAAGCAGCATTCCTCCTTTTCGGTTGTCTGCTCATCCCAAGACAGACCCTCCCTGCCTGCCTTGCACACACAGCCCTGCCTTCTTTCTCATTATCACACCCTGCACAGACATTTCCCTTCTTTTCTAAAATATCTCAGCACATGGTGTGGGTTACTGTCTAGACTGCATCACTTGAACCAAATGTATTAACTAATATAATGTATTATTAGAGCTCGCTAAGAGTAACAAACAAAGTACATTTCTTTGTTCACTCTTTAATTGTTTGTTCATTAGCTCGCTTGCTGATTCATAAAATATGAAAACCTCCAATAGGGTATCTAGTCACTAGTGCAAATTAGCTAGTTTCTAATGCACATAAATAAATTATAACCCTGCATTTACAATTTGCCTTTAGTGTAAGGGCTGTGCAGAGGTGCTTTATCTCAGCACACAAAATGACAAGCAAAGGCAGAAGCTGGGAGTGCTGTATCCTACACTTGCAGAACACGCTAGTGGCAAAAATTATCCCTTTGCTGGTGGGTAATTTGTTTTCTTTAGCTCTGAAGGTGGAATATGACATCCTTGGGTAGCTACCTTTGTGTCTAGGGCTGGATGTTGTGCTGGTGTGAGTTGGCAGGGGCATGCTCTGTGTGCTCTCCACAGCTGGGAAAGCCCTGGAGCTTTCGTTATCCCGGGGCTCTGCGTTTTCCCTGCTTTATCTGATCCACTGCTGTGCTCTCTCTCTCCAGCAGCAGCTCTTCCTACTTTTTGGTTATTCTTGTTGCTTGTGAATTATTCCCAAAAAAAAAGAACCACGTTCATTCCCAAAAAAGAACCGTGTCCTCAGATTCCTAAGAAACTTACTTCCAGGTAGTATTGTGCCCATGTGTAAGGCTCCCAGAAGGTCTAAGATCATCTTTTTATGGTGTTTTTATCTAGCCTGCAGATTTCTGTGGCAGGGAGTGTAATTCTCTAATACAGTTCAGAGATGGAATTCTTTACTCCTTTCCATACCATGATCAACATGCTCATGGCAAGAGGAATCATTCTCTAAAATCTGTGTAGGTTTTTAGATATAATTCTGCAGGCAGCTGTTTCATGATTGCATGTTATGTTGGTTTAATCCCTTTTCAGTTCTGTACTTCTCTTCAATAATGAATACAAGCTGTCAAAGTCCCAAAGTCACAGAATCACAGAATGGTTTGGGTTGCAAGGGACCTTAAAGCCCATCTCATTCCACCCCCTGCCATGGGCAGGGACACCTTCCACCAGCCCAGGTTGCTCCAAGCCCTGTCCAACCTTGCCTTGGACACTTCCAGGGATGGGGCAGCCACAGCTTCTCTGGGCAACCTGTGCCAGTGTATTAATTATTAAAAGCTTGAGTCTCATCTGATTTGTGTGGACACCAGAGATTTACAACTGTAAATACCTTGTGTTGCCAAATTGATGGTTGCTGCCTCTTCCATGGGCAACGTTCCCAAAGTTTTCTCTGGGTGTAAGGCTCGGACCTGCAGATGCTCACGTAGGTAAATGGTTTCACATTTATGGATTTATTGAAACCAGCCCAACAAATGGTGCATAAAATTATTTGTATGTATTTGTATTTGCACGTGCTGGATCTATACCTGCAAGATCAAGGAATTAATTTGTAAACTTTTTTTGTTTTGCTACATAAAAGCTTTGCTGACTGGGTACCTGCAGGTCTCTGCTGTCTAAGTCCTGTTGCATTTCAGTAACAACCACTCATATATATGCCTTTCTTGAGCAGTCTCAGGCATTTATAAAATTTTAAAATTTGTGATAAATTGTAGGACATTCCAGCAGGTCAGCTCCCTGTAGGATGCAACATTTCCAGTGATGTATTTCCTGCAATCAAGACCCAAAAATGTCTGGTTTTGACAGAATGAAATACAGACTTTTTTTCTCAGCCTCTTTCAATGGCATTGATTAAACAGAGATTAGTGGATGTGGGATTTGTATCTTCAGTTATTTTACCTCAGTGCTATACCATTGCTTTAACTGACTTTACCACAAAGCCTCTCAAACTTCCTTTTCTTTGCTAAATTACCTTGTGAATTCTCCACTTCCTCACATGCCCAACACCTCCACCTCTGAGGAGGTGGGAAAAGCCTTTTATCATTACATGTCCCAAACACTCCCAGGCAGTGACCCTGGTGCTCCCCATCTCTGCCACAGGCTGTGGCTTTTCCAGACACTGCAGACTGGCTCTTGGGAGGGGACTTCATCCACAGACAGAGTGGTGAAAGCTGAATCCCAGACCCGAAGACATTTTAGGACCTCTGTGGTATCAAAGGGGACCATTTGTCTTGCATGTTTTGAATTTGAGAATCCTGAGGCACGATTCATGTGGTCTGGGAGCTGGCAGGGCTCGTGGTGCCTTCTCCAGATGTACCAGGAGCCTGCAGTCTGCTGTGCTCCCAGTGTGGGCAGTCAGGCCATCACACTGAGTGAAATCTTGCTTTGGAGAGTCAGGGGCACCTTTGCCTCCCAGTTTGGCCCTGTCTGCATTTCACACGAGGTTTTTTCTTGCTTGGTCGGTCATGGATTTCTGTTATTTTGTCAGTATTGAGCTTCAACAATGAAAGAGAATTAGTTCTTCTACTTAATTAACCCACAAGTCTATAATCTCTAGTTTATGAAGGAAAAACACAGAAGTGGTAAAATCTTGTGTCCTGCTGTTGGAGCCAACCAGGCCGTGGTGCTGTGAAGGCCTGCAAGCGACTCCAAACGGCGTCACTCGGAAATTCTCTTTCATCTTCATCTCATTCTGCTTGAATTTCTGCATTTACTCGTTGGCATCGTTGGCTGCACTTGCCTTCTTGCATTTTCGGTTTGCCATGTGTGTAATGCTACCCAGGTCTCTTTGCAGATGACCAGATTAGGTGGAAGAAAATGAATTATGCTCATTTCTGTGCTTTAGGTGGTTTTTCATGTGCACTGCCCTATGCAAAACAAGGAATATGATTCTTTAATGTTTTCTTTAGATCCTGACTCTAATCCAGCCTCTCCAGCTCTACCTGAGTTCCATGTGAACGTAGCTTTCTTTGCTGGACATTTTTTCTACATGGTTGAAGCTCAAGGTTCTTGCTGAAGAGGTAGAAAACTCTAGATCAACATCTCTTTAGGTTGCAAACATCAGTACTTTTTCTGACCATTCAGTTCTCTGCCTTCCCCTCAGTGTTAGGAGCAGCTGTGGTGCTGAGATTTTCTGAATCTCTGTGACCATCAGAATTTGATTCCAAAGGCCACCACACAGTTCCCTGAAGAAGGAACAGCAGAGAACTTTCATTCTCTGCTGGTCCTGTCTGGTTTCAGGACAACAACTAAAGCAAAATATTTTACTGCAGATACTGAGGGTTTTAAAGTCCCAAAGCAAGCTTGCATTTATAAGGAAGAGTTGCTAAATTCAACATGCATAATTGACGTATAATTTGAAGTAATAGCTTTGCAGGAGTGTCTGCATAGAATCTGACCTATATATTCCTTAGAATTGGTGACCGGGTGGAGGAAGGAGAGAGCCTGACCCAGCTTGACATCCAGATCCCAGAGAAAGGTTGCATGACTAACACTGAAGAAACAGCCTTGGAATTGCATCATGAAATCACAGGGCTGACAACCTTGGAACCCAATATGGGCATTTTCCAGAGTCATTTCCTGATGCTCATCCACCTGAATTAAGACAAAATAGTTAATTACTTTATTTTGGAAAGCAGCTGTAAGTTTATCTCCTTTTAAGCACTTTGCTGTGTTAAGAGCACCTCTTCTGCCACTGAGGAGGATTTCGGATGTATCTTTGACTCACACTGTTGCCAGGTGGTGGTGATCCAGCCTTTTCAAAATGCTTCTACATAAAATTATCCCAATCCCACAAACCACTCAGTATTATTTCATTGATGTTCTGCTGGCAAAGAGGCCTCTAAGGCTTTAGAGACTTGAATGGAGGCAGGTGCCTTTTTTATCCTCCAGCCTTCCTGGAAAAATCTAGTGATGCTGTGGGATTTCCCTCAAAAGAATTCCCTCCTTGGGGGAAGATGGAGGTTAGAGTGGCAGTGGGGGTATTATTTGCGTCTTCCTGGGGCAGAGGATGGTGCCTGCAGTGCATCCTTCTCCTGCATCCCTGTGCCCCCTGGTGCTGAGCCCTCATTCCCCGGGTGCATCCCTGGGCCACTCTGCCCTCTCCATGTCCCCATTCCTGGCGTGCTGACAGCAGACAGATCACACACGAAGGGAGGAGGTGCAGCAGCACAGAGAGTGCTTGTGAAACAGGGAATTGCTCCAGTGACACGGGTGTCCCAGGTACCAAACTCCCAGGGGAGCACACGAGGTCAGAGCCTGAGGACAGCAGCACCCAGGGATCCCAGCTGGGGCTCCGTTATTCCCGCAGCTCTGCAGCACAGCCACTCTTGATCAGCTTTATGGGAAGGGCTGTTTGGAATCAGCTCTTGTCAGTCGCTGTGTTTCACACGTGTGGAATGCCCTGACTTCCACACGCAGCACAAATGGCTGCCGGGTTTGTCACTTGGGTTGCAGGACGTGGGTGCTGTTTAGGGTGAGTCACTGGGGCGCTTTGCTCTGCCCCTCGGGGTGTTTGGTTAAGACAGAACACGTTCCATGAGCTTTGGAGCGGGAGGGAGCAGAAAAGGAGCAAAATGTTGCTGCTCTGATACATTTTTTAAAACTCGGCTTCTTAAATGATGAGCAGAGCACGCTGAGAGCTGCTGGGTGTTGGTCTCTGCTTTCCCCCTCCCTTCACAGCAGTTTCACAGAGATTTGGATTTTCCCTTGAAAAGAGGGTGGGTGGAATCAGCTGAAAAGGAGGGAGTCAGCTCTGCTGCCTGATGGAGAGAGCATGGGTGAAGTGTTCTCCTCCATGAGCTGTGGAGATCCAAGCTGGGTCACTCAAAAAAAGCCCAGAGAGAGGGAGGGGAGAAGCTTGAGCTGCTGTAATCACAGGTAGGAGTGGAAATGCCTGGAAATAATCCATCAGCGAGCAGTGGGTCGCTCCTTGGAAAACTCTGGAATGACTCCTGTGCCCTCCCAGCGAGTGTGTGCTAACCTGACCTGGCACAATACTTTCCTTTTCAGTCTGGCTAATACCCTCAGCAACACATTCAGACAGATATTTATATAAAAATCTCTCTTTATGTTTCATTTCCAAGCCACCACACATGGATTTAGCCGTGAGTAATGGATGAGTCGACAGGGTATGATGCTCATTACTCACAGGGAGCACGCAGGGAGGTACTTGGAGCGGTGGCGAGGGCCGGGTGTATCCCAAATTCATCCTGTCCCCAAATGCTGGGCATTGTTGCCTGGAGCTGCCACACTGCTGATGCTGCAGAAGCTGGAATGAGGAATTCAGCTCATTTTTTTCTCCAATTTTTAGTTCACTTCTGTCGAGGCAAACGAAGCCTGTGCCGTGTCACAGAGTGCAGGCCAATGATAAAGTCTTAATTTCTACATCTTCTGCCTTCCACTGCTGTTTGTGGAAGGGAGGTAACAAGTGAGGTTGGACAGCCACAGCTCTCTTTTAAATGAGGATTACATTACCTACAAAGAATGTAGGCAAGCCAGATTCAGTGGCGCAACTTTCTGAAGAAAAGCCTGTCAGCCAGTGCTAATGAGAGTATCTGGTCATTCACAACTGGATTAATCTTCTTTTCCCTCGGTCAAATGTTTCTGCTTAAAGCACCTGCTAAAAAGGGAGCGATATAATGAAGTGTCTGGGTGGTAAAAAGTGTTTTTAGAGCCCTGGGTTTGCTTCCCATTCTTCAGGCAGTGTATAGAGCAAAGAAAAGGCTCCCATAGCATGGGAGGCCGGGAGCAGAAATGGGGAATTAGGATCTGGAGAGCCTGAAATACCCAACCTGCAAAATCTCATGCTGCGGGTTGGGTGGAAGAGAAGAGCAGTAATTGAAGCAGAGAGACTGAATTTAGGAACAGAGCAGAACAAATTAATGTGTGGTCCTGGAGGGTGATTATTCCTGCTCCTGTGCCTGAGAACGCCTGGGCTCATCCCATATCACAGGGATGCACAGGGGGAGGGTGGCAAAGGATTAGCTTCTCCTTCTGCTCAGAATACAGTCTAGACCAACCCTAGCCAGACCAGAAAGACAACATGGCATGGAAATCAAAACACAGGTTCCTATTTCTCTAATGGTGCACAGGATACAGTGGGGCCAGTGTGAGGTTTTTTTGCTTGTGGTTGAGAATTCAACTTTCTTTTTTCTAACGTCAGACACTTTGGGGGTGAGGGTTTCAAACGAAACAGGATTCAGTGCATGCAGAAGTTGCATGTTTGCAAATACAGTGATGTGAGTTTAAACCCTGTGTGGTTTACCATGGAAAATACAGACATGGTGTTTTTCACCTGAACTTGGCTACACACAGACCAAAGAGGAGAGCATGTATGTAGCTCAGGCAGTGAAGAATTTCAGATGTGAAACTAAAATTAACTTCCTCGGTGTGCACAGAGACAAATACAGATAAGCACACACCTGCCCAGGCTGCTGTAGGGTGATGTCCTCCTACCATTTTGGTTTGCAGAGCAGTTGGGTTGGAGTGAGCAGCAGTTTGTGTCTGCCTTAGGGCAGTGAATGAGTGGAGCTCCAGCCCCCTGAGCTGTGGAGAGAAGGTTCTGCACAGCAGGAGGGACTCAACTCTCATGGAGGTGACTTCAGCCATATCCCAACATACTGGGCACACATTTAACCTCTGTTTAGCCCTAAGGGTGCTCAGGCCCTGCCACAGGTCTCCCAGAGAAGCTGTGGCTGCCCCATCCCTGGAAGTGTCCAAGGCCAGGTTGGACAGGGTTTGGAGCAACCTGGGCTAGTGGAAGGTGTCCCTGCCCATGGCAGGGGATTGGAACAGGATGAGCTTTAGGGTCTCTTCCAACCCAAACCATTCTGGGATTCTACAAATCTTGGTAGGCAAGGTCAAGTCTTTCTAATTCTTTAATTTGTAAGTGCATGAAAATCTTCCTTGCTTTTGCTCATACAAGACCTATACAGTTCAGCATCCCACGTGGATGACACTGTCTTTCCAGCTTGGAGAGGGCAGGGTATGGCCCTTGTGCAGGAGCTAAGGGAGACAGGAAGGATTACTTGTGCACAGAACTCATTTAGGCTGCCTCTACTCCGCTTCCAAATACACTGAAGATCAAGATCCAGGTTATAATGCCCAAAAATGCAAGGAGGCTCAAGAGCCCTTTCATGCCTTTTCCTTGGGAGCACAGTTACAGCTGCTGCCCGTTTTCAGTGACCTGTGCCTGTGAAAGGAAGGCCAGGGTGCAAATCTCGGTGGTGGTTTTATTTGTTTGTTACTCCAAAAAGTCAGGGGGGGAAAGGGTGGTTGACCACATTTACAAGGCATCATCTGGAGTGGAAAGTTTCCACCTTGGGAACTGGGAAAGGAAAAGAGACCTCCCAGTACAGAGCTGTGCAAAGGACGCTTGTGTGTGTTTATCATGGTGCATTAGTGGGGTGGGTGAGGGAACTGCCTTCCCTCATAATTGCTTTTACTTTTGATTCCTCCCGCAGTGTTGAGGGTTTACAGTCTGTAACACAACACGTGTGGGTTTCACAGGTCACTCAGCCTGCCCTGGAGGAAACAGGTTCCCTGGGTAGTTTCTCATTCTCATTTACTCCTCGTATTCTTAATTAGCACAAAGACCATAATGAGCTGGCTACAGAAAATCAGCTGGGACAGCCAAGACATCATCTTTTCACGTGGCAACAATTTTGTGGGGATTTGGCTTGAAAGTACAATTTAGGAAAAAAATGAAATCTGGGTTTTTTTGAGTTAGGATGTGTTTTAGGGTGAAGGCTTGGGCTGGTAGAGACCTAAAGCTGGAAGGGAGCCTGGGAACCAGGACAGAGCAATGACCTGCATGGGGGTATGGGCTGCTGGGAGACACTGGATAGGAGGGGACAATTTTAGGATTAAGATTTGGGCTGAGAAAAGCCATGACACAGTGTAGGTGCTTCTGGATTCCCATGGTACACTATTCAATTGGCACTTTCTCTCTGAGCTTTACCTACTGCCTTGAGCCTTGACCATCAGTGCCTTGCTGGCTGTGGTTGGAAGTGTGGCCCAGGGGCACTCAGCAGTTCTCAGGTTGCTTTAGTGATGCCTGTAGTACAATCTGTGATTTCTCCTCGTTCAAGCCCTTAATCCTACACTCAGTGTCAGCCCCAGAAACCTCTCCCAGTTCCCAAACTAAATATAATGGCTCTAGATGTGGCAGCACATTCAGAGCCCACTCTATAATCTGCTGGATTCAGACTCTAACCCTGACCTCAACCTCAACCTGTTCACTGCTCCAGTGACTCCCGGTGACCCCAGATTTCAAAGGAGTCACAGGCTGACTCAACATGAGCTTTCAATTTTGATGCTGTCTCCCCCAAATCCCTTTACTATCCTAGCCCATCAGTTCCTTCTGGACCTTCCCATGCAGCCATCACCAGTGCCAGAGGAAAATGGTCTCAAAGAGCTTCATGTCCTCTCCCTATGCTTTGCTCATCCTCCTCCACTGAACCTTCTCATGACCCAGCTTCATCTGTTCTTCCTGACCTGGATTATAATCCCAACACCTACTCCAGCCTCAACACCATCTCCTACCCCTTGCCAAATACTAATCCTGGCCAAAACTCTCACCCCAGCCATAAAGGTGGAAGCTATATGCAGCCTGCCTTAAATCCAGAGGAGTCTAGGTGGATCTGCTAGAATGTTTTTTCTAGGTAGAAACTACACTAAGATCCAGAGTGCCATGAGCTGGGACTGGAGTTGAGTCTGGGATTAATGTTATTCTCCAAATTAATTTAGGATTTAGTTTAGGCTCCTGTTTCACAGGAGCCATGAGCTAGGAAAACATGGGACAGTGCTAACAGTGTGCCATGTCTCCAGTCAGTAGTGCTGGTTTCCCAAGCGAGTGGGTTGTGAGTGTCCTGTCCCAGATTTCCCTGCCAGCTCTCACATGGCTAAAATAAACATTGGTACCATAGGTGCACGCTCTGATGAAAGTCTTCCTTGGAAAAAACAGGCTTCAAGGAAGATTATCTGATGTCATCACTGTGAGATGACTGGGCTAGAACAGTTTCCTTAATTAACCTGTAAATAAGATGTTTGATGGACTGCAGCTCCACAGTGGTGCAAGGATCTGTTTCTGAGGAAATTCTTCTGAATTCCAGAAGAGATAAAGATGCTTTGACTAAGAAGGGACTGTATCCAATAATAGCTCTCAAGTTTCCAAATAAGTCTTTGATCTCTTCTGTTTCATGACTCCACATTGCTTTTGAAAGACAGCTGAATCTTCAACCCCCACAGAAAATTTCAGCTTTTTTTTTTTTTTGTTTTATCCTACTTACAGCAAACACAGGCAGGTGGCAGGTCCTGGTGTGTGACAGGCGTGAGGGAGTGACCTTCCCTTCCTTGCAGCTCAGTGACAAATGAGAGAGACAGAGGAAAAGAAGAACAGAACAGAATAGAATAGAATAGAATAGCATGGCATAGAATGGAATGGAATGGAATAGAATCGAATAGCATGGCATAGAATGGCATAGAATGGCATGGAATGGCATAGAATAGAATAGAATAGAATAGAATAGAATAGAATAGAATAGAATAGAATAGAATAGAATAGAATAGAATAGAAAGAATAGAATATTTCATTGGAAGGAGTATGACAGCTACTCCTGGTTTACATATAAAAAGAGGGGTTTGGATTTATGTTATCAACAGTTTGAAGACTCTCAGAAGAAGAGAAGCTCCAGGCTGCTTGCATGCTTGCTCACAACTGAATGCAAAGCAGCTTGAGGCCCAGGTCCATCCCAAAAGCCCCCCGTGCTGCAGAGCACCCCCACCGAAGCTGTGGGGATGCAGTGCTCGGTTCCAGCCCCGTGCCGAGTGACAGTCACCGGGCGGCAGGGGGGGTGGCCGGCCATCTGCACACCTCTGCGGGGAGGAGCACACAGCTGCGAGCACATCCCTTCTCATTTGATGCATCACCTCTGAAAGGGGGAGGCTGCCATTCCAAGCTGGCCCCGCTGTGCCCGTGGCCGTGGGGGACCAGAGCCGGGTACCCAGGAGCGAGTTCAGCCAAGCGCTCGCAGGTTTTTTTCCGTTGGTTTTTCCGTTCAGGCTCCCAAAGGTGCTTTTTCTCCTCTCCGAGTTTTATAAAGCGCTGCATACACCTACTTTCGGGCTATAAATAAGAAATAATCATGTGCATTTAACACTTATTAAAATTCTTTTTAAATTTATATGCAAACGAGGAGCAGCCACAGGCTCCTGGCAGGTTGCCGATAAAGCCCTTTGTTCTGCAAAGATTCTACACCACTGATGAGGCAGATAAATTTGTCTTCAGTGCCATAGCCTTGTCTTTGCTCTGAATCTTCTTTATAACTACTGGAAGGTGTAGGTTGAGAAATGCTGGTTTGATTAGCTGGGCTTGTGGTTGGTCCCTTTTCATGCCAAAATCATTTAAGTGTTCCAGACATGGCATACACCCATGGAATCTACAAATATATCTCTCCCCAGTGCGTCATAATTCCTGGGGTAGTAAGTGATGAATCATCAGGATCTAATGTGAAGATAAGCTAATTAGCATTAATCAGAGCTCCTGCCCGAGGTGGGAAAATGCTAGGTGAGCAGTCTGTTGGCTGCCATCTGACTTATTTAATTATTTTATTTTCATTTCTTTCGATTTTTCAAATCGGGCTCTTCAGAGCTTCCAAGCTCGTAGACTGGTAGTCTTTCGTGCCGTGCAAAATTGAACAACCTTTTGTGTCCATCCTGCCCTGATCTCACTTCTTGCATTGCCTGGAAGTCCACAGGCTGTGGCTGGGTCATGCTGTGGTGTGGGATGGCTGCTGGTCCTAGAGGTTTCTCCCTGCAAGGAGTCTGCCTGCAGCCCCCTCCTGTTAAAAATGTTCAGTGACTACCTCCAGAACTGAAGTTAACTCTTACCTTATTGCAATATGACAGAAGAGAGAAGCCCCATCATGTGTAAGTAGGGGGTGATGAGAAGTGGTTCCCTTATGTTGTGGTATCGGGCGATGTTCCCTTCTTCCTACTCTGTAACATTTTGTTAGAAATACTTACAATTATATTACAGCATTTTTCTTCTAGTAACATCCCTTCCAGCAAAAAATCCCATCATCAGGGATGGCTGTAAATACTTCCTTACGTGTCCCTACCCTGGTCAGGGCAGGGCTGTTGCAATCAGCGTTCAAGTCCGTGGAGCAGGAGCAGGAGAAATTCAGTCTCAGCAGAAAGATGCCATCAGGCCTCACCCTCCGTGAGTGCTGGCCCGTTTGGAGGGTGGTTTGTGACAAATTCCTTTAGGTGTTGGCATCTGCAGCATGGCTCTGCATTTTGAAATGTGTTGGCTTTGGTGGTGTGTCTCCTCGCTCCTCATGTTTGGTAGCAGGAATCCCAGCACAAAGGGAACCAGGATTCAGACTAATTCAGCCATTAGCATAAAGACAATTAGGTTGCAGTGAGACCCAAATTCTCTGAGGAAGTTTTTTTTAAGATGCTTGGGCACTCAATATACAGTGTGGCACCTCAGGGAAGTCGGGGCTGTCCTGTGGCCCCACAGCCCTGGCAGCAGCAGTCCATCCCAATCATAAAATCACAGAATTGTTTGGGTTGGAAGAGACCTTAAAGATCATCTTGTTCCAACCTCCTGCCATGGGAAGGGACACTTTCCACTAGACCAGGTTGCTCAAAGCCCTGTCCAGCCTGGCCTTGACATCCACCTGATGTGGCCCATCCTCTCCTCCATGGAACAGCTCCTGTGCTCTGTGGGAAGCAGCCCCCAGCACAGTGGCAGCCTTGCTGGAAGGTAGGGAATGTGTGTCAGCAGACCCCCAGGGCAGGAAAAAGGAAGTTTGCCGGTCTGTGGGCCCAGAGTCCTACAGAACTCCAGTCAGTGTGGTCCTTTGCTGTGCTGTCCAACACGTGTCTGTGCCACCCAGACAGAACTGAGGTTATCTTCCCTTGAAACTGCTGGAGATCTGCCACGGGAAATGCCTTGCTTTGCTCTGGATTTTGCCATGATCCTGTAACTTATAATTACACTAACTCTTCCACACCGGTGAAACCCACCCCTTCCTTTTTTTACCCGTGGCACACGGGATTTTTGGAGAAACCACGGAGGCTTTTCAGGGCAGTGCTGTGCTCCATGGACTGCTGGGGTGGGTTGGACAGCCTCACCTCCTGAGCTTGCTCAGGTGTAGCAGAATATACTCAGGTGTAGCAGAATACTGTTCCACGGCTCTGGAGGAAAAAAAAATACCACAACAAACCCAAAAGTGCAGGAGCACATAGCTACCTCTTTTATTATGATAAATGGAATTACCAGGGCCAGCTGAGGAGGTTTGTAGCCACCAGCAGATGTCATTGCAGCCAGCACAGAGTAGTACACGTCAGGTGAGAACAGAGGCACTGCAGGTGTTCAGATAATACCCAGTGGAGAATGAAAATTAAAAAAAATAAATCGTGTAATCACTGATTGCCAGGTAGCTCCTGCTTAGATCACTGGTAGCTCGTTTGTAGTAGATAGAGTAGATATGAGGGATTAAATTCCACGCTACAATTTGTTTTCTGCTGAATAATTAAGATTTATTAGTCCCAAGCACAAATTATAGTAATTTAAAATATTAATACTTTTTTTATGAAAGGAACATGCCGGTGGATTTTGTTTAATGGGAATAGTTGGGTCCTGATAACCCAATGAGCCTGAGGACTAATGAGGGGGGCTAGTGAGGGGCTCCCCCTCTGCTTGGCAGTGACTTGGGGTGTCCCTGGCCATGGAAGGGAGGTTGAAACTGGAGGAGCTTTGAGGTCCCTTCCCACCCAAACCATTCCATGATGCTGTGATTCCCTGGTGCAGGAGGAGAGCCCTGGCCTGCGTGTTTGTGCACGTGTTTGCCCTGGCATTCGTGTACGTGCACGTATTTATGCTCTTGCTAACCAGTTTGTGATCCTCTCAGCTTTTTATGCTGGTGGCTATAGAGAGGCAGACAATACACTCCTCTTGAAATCAGTGGCAAAATTTGCTCTCATAAAAGACAAAATAAGGAAAAGTGCTCATTTGCCTCTGCGACTGGGTAGTTTCCCCACTCCTTTTTCTGGGGTCAGCAAGCAAACAGAGAAATGTCTCTGAGCTGCCTGTCAGACCTTGATCAGTAACTGGTAGTTATTATTACACTATTGTATCAAATATATAGAAATACTTAAATAAAGTCTCCTGTTACAAGCAATATTTACTGTTTGCTTGGTGAAGATCACAAGCAGAAGTGAGCCTGCTGAGCTGCACGTTGTTCAGATGCAGGAGATAACAAGTCTCCACCCTAAAAATACACTTTACAGTTAAGAAATGCAATTTCTGTTAAATTCGAATATAGACCCGTACACATAGAAACAGTCCCACTGAGGCAGAGAGATGTGATGATAAGAGAGGTGGACTAAAGGCAATGTTTTATAGCCATGTCACCAGTCTCCCTGTAACACAGCAAACAAGTATTCATCTCGGGGGAAAACTCTGGCTCTTCCCACTTCTGCAGTCACTGGTGAGGAGGCATCTTGAGTTCTGGGTGGAGTTTTGGGCTTCTCACTTCAAGAAAGACAGTGAGGTGCTGGAGTGTGTCCAGAAAAGGCCAGCAGAGCTGGGGAAGGGTCTGGAGGACAAGTCTGATGAGGATCAGCTGAGGGAGCTGGGGAGGCTCAAGCCTGGAGAAAAGGAGGTTCAGGGGGACCTTCTTGCTCTACAAAGCCCTGGAAGGAGGTTGTAGCCAGCTGTGGGTTGGCCTGTTCTCCCAGGTGACAAGTGATGGGACAAGAGGAAACAGCTTCAAGTTGCACCAGGGGAGGTTTAGATTTAACATTAGGAAAAAAATCCCTTCACCAAAAGGGTTGTGAAGCCCTGGCACAGGTTGCCCGGGGCAGTGGTAGAGTCACCACCCCTGGAGGGATTTAAAGGCCTGGGGGACATGGTTTAGTGGTGGCCTTGGCAGTGCTGTGTTAACAGTTGGACTCGATGATCTTTGAGGGCTTTTCCAGCCTAAATGAGTCTGTGATTCAAGACCTGAATGGACACCTGCCAGCACTGGAGGCAGTGACATGTCCTTGGCCTTAGATGAGATAAACCAGTGGCAAAGCTTTCACTTTGGCATGAATTGTATCTTATTTTCAGTCCTATGCATTTGATTGTTACTCTTCTGCTAAAAGGGCCTGGAGATGCCCCAAACACTTCAGGTGGGGACTTATGGGATCACCTGTTCTGAGATGGGCTTTCCTTCTAAAGTCCCAGGTTGCTTTATGTCCTGAAACAGTGGAAAGAGACAGCCAAAAAATTAAAGGGAAAATATTATATTAAGAATGTCTCTTAAAAAGAAATTGCTTTCCTTGTGTAGCACCTCACTTAGAATGGAGAGGTGTAAAAAGGTGTAATCCTCTGTAATCTATATGCTTTTTACCTTTCTGAGGAGCTTAGATGACGGCCAGAAGATAGCTGAGTTTATTTTTTTAATTGCAAACTTTGCTGGAAAGAATGTAAATCCAAACCCAAAGGCAGTAGTGTTTTAATTGGATTTTTCAGCAAATGTACAATCTGTAGGTAATGAAGAGAACTTTTACTATGGAGAAAATGCAATACTAGTATAGAATTTAATCATGTAGCAAAGTCCTGAAGCAAGGATTTCTTCTGCCTGTGGATCATTGTCCTGGTGGCAAGATAAGTTTTTCATTCCTAGGTTGTCAGAAGGCAGATGTGGGACACGTGGACTTGGAGCTCAGGCCCTAAATAATACCTAAGCTTAAAAATGTCACTGTAGGCATGTGGAGGTTGTATGCACACAGGTGTTTTGGGGTATTTTTAGTATGATCTATGTTCTCTGTAATCTCAGTTTCATCATTCAGCAAATACAGCTGCCAGTTATTGCAGTAGATCAGAGGCCGTGGCAAGTAAGCTAAAAAAAGGTCTGTGTTACAAAATGACCTGCAGTTAAATACCTGATCCCTGGTGGTGGGTTGAGTTGGTTAATTATCTGGTTAGGAAAATACCTATGCCAGGAGCTTCATATTATCATTTGCTCTTCTTCTTTCTTCTTGAATTTTTTTTCTTCTCCTTTTCATCCAAACGGGTGTAAATGCTGGGGAAGTTGTTGTGAGTCAGTTTGTATTCCATGGGAGCTGCTGGCACAGAACAGGCCCCAGATCAGTGAGTTCATCAAACTCCTCTGTGCAAACCCCGAGGTTTTTCTTGGGTCGCAGAGGGCTGCAGTCCCCACGTTCTCCTGTGGTGACCCCAGGAGCTCAGAAACCCCCTCCACTTCCCAGAAAATCCCACGAAATGAGCTGCCCCAAGGAAAACAGTCACCTGCCTTGGGGACACTGCTGGTGGCACCAGTGCCCTGCGTGGTGCGGGCAGACCTGGCAGAGGCACCAGAGCAGCAGTGACCTGCTTGCACGTCAGCCACCCTGATCCCTGCCTCCCGTGGGACCGGCTCCACACACCCCCTTCTGTTTGCCCAGTTCTGCTTTGTTTGGCTTTTCTGGAAAACCTTTTCCATGGGGTGCCGTGTCGCGGCTGACCGCGGGGCAGGGCGAGCTCCCAGGGCGAGTTGTTTTGGAAAACAAGTCTGACCTCAGCCAGAAAAGGTGGCATTTTAACATTTTCCCCCTCGCTGCCTCCGTGAAATGGTGACACCTCCCAGCTGGGGTGATGGGAACAGGGGGGTGCCTCCAACCACCACCTTGGGATGCTTTCCCCAGTCAGGGACTGGCCACTGGGACCCTCTCCATGGTCAGCCAGGGGTACAGCCCTGGGGGGATTTACTCTCAGATGGGGTGAGGTCCTTGGGTTTGTTTTCTGTTTCTTCCAACCAGTGATGTTACCAGATAGTGGGATCTCCCCTGAAGCTGAGCTTTGAGACTGGCAGATTTAAAAGGAAGAGAATAGAATAGGAAAAGAAAAGAGGAAAAAGAAATAAGAGGAAAGAAAAGAGAAAAGAAAGAAAAGGAAATGAAAGAAAGAAAAGGAAAATAAAAGAGAAAAAAGGAAAGGGAAGGAAAAGGAAAATCTCATCAGAGATGGGAATCAAAGCATGAAAATACAAAGAAAGGTTTGGGATGAACGTGGCTTGTATCTGGCTCTTCTGCCTCCCAGGAAGGCGAGCACATCAACCAGGAGGTGGCTCAAGTCTCTGTCCAGGACTTAAAACTTCTCCCAGCAAAGCTGTTTGATGCACCCTGCTAGGAGTTGTGGTTTCCATGACTTGGTTTTTCAGACAAAAATAAATGTTTCTTAAAATTCCTGACCCCCTGCAGTCCTGGGCCAGGTCATGAGCTCCCCCAGGAAGAACTAGATCATCAGAACTGTGCTAAGATCTCAGCCCTCGTGGGTCTGTGCCTGTGGCTTCTTGTATTCTGATGAACCCCGAACTCAAA
The DNA here is from genome assembly GCF_001715985.3 of Manacus vitellinus. Classification (NCBI taxonomy): domain Eukaryota; kingdom Metazoa; phylum Chordata; class Aves; order Passeriformes; family Pipridae; genus Manacus; species Manacus vitellinus. The sequence goes on from NW_021940620.1 coordinate 2,132,572, forward strand.
GCAAAACCAAGTTGAAAGAGAAAAGTTTCATTGATTATTTTTCTCATGAAAACCATATGAAATTGTGACTTTCTCGTTCTTTCAGTGTGAAGCCTTTGATCAGTCCTGCCTTGTGAACTTTTGATTAGCCTGGGTTAAGGTGAAATCCAAGCCTGGGCACATTTTGTGTGGTCTCTGGTTTCGAGGTGAAAATTTTTTGTGTCTGTCCTAATCAGGTTATTCCTGGGCTGTTGTTCACAGTCACTTTCATAAAGCCATAGCCAAAAAATGATGGGAGCTCTTAGTAAAAATATGCTGAGAAGGCAACCCAGCCATAGCAGGATTCATTTATTATTTATTATTTAGCATAAAGTTTGCTGCATTCATTACTAGGCCAAGTTACAATCCCCCGTTATGGCATCTCCTGGCACTGTATTTAGCTGTATTTGGAAAATGAGACTTTCATCCAGGCTCTGAAGTTTGGAAACCAACTCTCTCCAACCTGCTTTCCATGCTGAGACACAAAGATGAAAAAAATCTCATGACCATCCACTCCCGTAGTAAAATCTTACACAATTAAATCCGTGAATCTCAATACCTGAAAAACAGGATTTGATGACACATGACAAGAGCTGAGTTAAAATATGTATGACTTAATACCAGCATGGTGGGTAATCTTTATCATCATGAGTGTGGAGAAGATGAAATCGAGGCATGGGGTGGGGATGCACAGCACTGGAGTTACCTCATTTATTCCCCCCCTCACCTGTAGTCCCATTCTGAAAAAGACCCCAGAAGTGTTGCTAAACAGACAATACTGAAAAAAAAGCCATGGAAGAGGATCTGGAGAGATGCTTGTATGGAGTGGGGGGTTGCTGTGGTGCTTGGTGCATCCCATCTCTCCTGGTTTGCTCTCTCATTACCTACTTTGTCGTGAGGAATTAGGAGTCTGAGGCAGCAGAGCTGTGTGTTCCCCTTTAGTCTTAGTCCAGCTCACGGGATCAGACCTCTCCATCCTAAATCTCATCCAGGAGCCTTCACCCCGTGCTGCTGAGGCCACCAGGATTAGCTGTCGAGCCTTTAAACTGCTCCTTGTTTTACATCTCATAGGAGGTAACATTTAAGGAACTTCTAGAAGTCAAGTGGCAGGACAAGATTAATTAGGATTCCTTTCTAATCCTAATTACAATGATATTTGCTTCCCACGATAGGAGTTGTTCATTATCATATGTATAAGTTTGCTTCTTTAGTCTGTCTGCTTCCCTCCCCCCAACAAAACAAAACCAAACAAAAAAAGTTTAAATAATATTTAATACATTTTTACAGTCATTAAAAAAAATCAACTCTTTTTAATCTGGTAAAAACATCAGATGGGCAGAGGAGAAGCCCATTCAATTCCCTATTAATTTCCCTTGCTCTCTAATTATATGCAAATCCACCAAGCCCAGGTTTTAATTCAGCTGCTCGCATTAAGAGATCAGAGGAAGATTCAAAATGGGAAGGCAGAGTTTGACGTGTCGTCGGGGGCTCAGACGAATTCGACTGGAAGATAAATTCCACATTTTAATTAAAATGTTTATTCCGCTCTGCACAATAATGCTTGCTTGCTTTCACAGAGGGAAAAAAAAGGGTATTAGGCATTAAAGGAACTAATTCCTCCTATCGAGAAAATTAGGATTTCTCCCAGGCAGACACAGGGTATCATCCAGGATTAGCGGCTGTAGCATTCTTTGTAAACATGTCACCCTTGAAAGTGAGCAGCCAGGAAAGCTGCTATCGCCTTACTGCTGCAGGGTGTCCAGAGAGCGTCCCTGCGGCTCCACGGGGGATTATCTTCCCTCCACGGCCCCCGGGGAGCCGTTTGTCATGGAAACTGGGAAAGAAATGTGAGTGAGGTTGGGATACCGTGGGGGTGGCAGCGGGCAGCTCCCCCCTCTCCAGCCCGGGGGTCCCCAGAGGGGTCCCTGTGGGGAGGGAGGGATGCCCCTCACCCCTGCCCTTCACTTCCCTGGTTGGCAGAGCCAGTGCCAGGGTGGGAATGACACCCGTCCCACATGGGGCTGGCAGGGAGGCTGGGGAGGGTCTGGGAGGGAGCCCAGGGAAGGCTTGGTTTCGTTCCTGGCCATCCGTGTTGGGAATGCACCCCATCATCTTTATAAATGGCCAAGCACAAAAGTCCTGTGATGTGTCTCCTGCCCATGTCCCGGTGTGACAGGGGTGACACCAGCAGGATGGTGTCACCCACGGTGGCCTTGCACTCTGGCACTGTGATGTGGAGGGGCAGGTTTCACCCCCTCTGATGTTTGGTGAATCGAAACGCCTCAGATCACATCAGGGTTTTTTGGGGGGTTGTGTTTTGTAAACTCCCCCGCTCTCTTTCAAGTACATGGGCTGGTTTTGTTTTTGTTTTACACGGGAAGAAAAAACGCAGCCAGCAGCCAGGAGCCCTCTGCTCATGCCCAGGGATTCTGTGAGCAAACGTTTGCCTCCAGAAAACTGCACATCCCTGGCACCTGGAGGGTTCCTGCTGGGCTCGTTGGCTGGCCCATGGAACCAGAGATCTCACAGGTTTTTCCATCTGCTGCTGCAGAGCGTCCTTGGAGAGGAGGGGTGTTTTGGGTTGGAAGGGACCTTAAAGCTCATCTCATTCCACCCCCTGACATGGGCAGGGACACCTTCCACTAGGCTTCTCCAAACCCCATCCAGCCTGGCCTGGAACACTTCCAGGGATGGGGCATCCACAACTTCTCTGTGCCAGGGCCTCACCACCCTCAGAATTTCTTCCTCATACCTAAGGATGTGACAACCAGATGCCAAAGCCATCTGGGTTCAGATCCAAGACCCAGCTAGAGCTGGGATTTGCAAATGGCTTCTCCAAAGAGGTGAAAATCCTCCAAACCATCAGCACCTGGGACTGGGACACAGCTCTCCCAGTGCAGACCCTCAGCCTGTGCACCCTGAGGTCTGGCTGGTCCCGGCACTGCTGGGCACACAAGGGAATGTCCCTGGTCCTTCAGGAAGTGGTGTCTCAAGCCTGACCACAGGGTGAGCCTCACCTCTGTGACATACTTTTGTTTTGCTTTCCTGCCTTGCCCTCTTGGACATTTTCCTGATTAATTCTGGGTATTGGAGCGAGCGCTCGCCGTTGAGAAGTGAGGTAAAGGAGGTCAGATCCTATCAGCCCCCGCAGGTCAAGTGAGAGCCTTGGCATTCAGAGCCTCAGAGTTACCAGTAACTCCAGGGTTTGCAGCTCTTGATTCAAATTCTCAGAACCTCAGAGCACGACGGGGCCAGAAATGTTTTTTCTCCATAGCCCAGAACACGAGAGAGCCAATAACCAGGGGTGGGGTTTGCAGAACAGGGGGAATAGCTGCGGGTGGGGCAGCCCCTGGCATTATATTGCCCTGGTTTGGGGAGGAAACTAGCTGGGGTTTGGTGCTGTGGGGCAGCCCCTGGGCTATACTTGTTTCCATGAAGCCACATGTCACTGCTGCACTCTGTGGCAGTGGCACATTGGGACTGGGGGGTGATTCTGTCCCCTCCTGAGCAGGTGCTCTGAGACTCACAGCAACAGCACTTCCCAAGCAAAGAGAGCCTTGCACAAGAGGACTTTCTGCAGGGTTGAGGAAGCTTCTGGAGTGAGGTGGCTTTTCTGCTGAATGGGACTGTGAACATTGGGTGGTGATGCCTAAATTTCTTTTTTCTGGGGGTACCACCTGTCTGGTATGGGGTGTAACTGCCCCTGTCACCCTAATGCAGCAGCCTCTGGGAGGGACTTTTGATCTTTATTTTTCCATGCCTTTTTTCTTTTTTTTTTTTTTTGGTAATTTTCACGAAGAACCACCTACATCTTTCTCTTAGAACATAAATACTTGAGAAGTGAAACAGCTCTTCCTGTGCCCGTGAAAAACTCAGCTGATTTCCCCTGAAGAGTTTAACTTAAAAATAATAACCATTATTGCTTAAAACCAGAAACCAGCAGCAGCACAGAAGGTCACTGAGAAGTTCTAGAAGGGTTTTAAGTTATTTCCCTGTGTCTCCCTCGTCGCTGGAAGTGTCCAAGGCCAGGTTGGATGGGGCTTGGAGCAACCTGGTCTAGTGGAATGTGTCCCTGCCCATGGCAAGGAGTTGGAACAAGATGAGCTTTAAGGTCCCTTCCAACCCAAACCATTCCATGATTCTGTGATTTGCCCCTGTCGTGTCTGGATCTCGGTGCTGGGACATGGAAGGTGTGAAATTCCAGGGAACTTGTCCCCTGAGGCACATCCCAGTCCCAGGGGAGTCAGCACCAGGGGAGCTGAGTTTGGCTGCTAAGGAGAGCACATCCCCTTGAGTGTGCAGAGAATAGTGGGGCTGTCTGTCCAGGTGCCCCATCAGCATTTTCAAAGCAGAGCTGCATTTTCATGAAGCTGAAAGAAAGCAGGGGGAGAGGGAAGAGTTGAGGGAATTAATGCTCCATCAACCACAAAACGTGGAGTGCAGGGATAAAAACCTGAGTGAGGACAATATTTGGATAAAAACCTGAGCAAAGACAATATCTGCCTGTGTGTGCACTGTGTCTCTTAAACCAGTCAGCTCCTTGCTGCGATTCACATGCAGAATTAATGCAAGAATTAAGAGCTGCATATTATTACTTTCCTCTTCGTCTCACTGCTGCTCATGAGCACTTTGGGGCCAGCCAGGGATGGGGTGCATGGGGCTCCTGTGGCCATGGGGCAGGTGTTGTCTGGTCCCTGGAGGAACCCTTGGTGGTGCTGAGGGTGAGGACCTGGTCCAGCCCTCGTGCCGCAGCCTCTCTGGTTGGCCCGGGCAGGGGCCAGGGAGATGCTGATGCTGCAGCTGCAGCCAAAGCTGGGCCTTGCTGGAGGGGTGCATGGCTGGATGAGGGCGTGGGTGGCTTTAACTTTCCCTGTTTCCTCTGTGCTGCGGCAGCGGGCTGGGGCGCTGGGACTGCAGCAAAAGTGAGAAAGGAGAAAAGAGCGAGCTGAGGCGAGAAATGAGTCGGCGCTGCCGTCGCCCGCGGCTGCCGAGGGCTCCGGTCCCGGCAGTGCCACAAACGGCCTGCAGCGGGTGTTTGGGGTGATCTGTTATCACAGCATCTCCTCCTGTGACACCCCGGGGCAGTGAGGGGTGAATGTGTCTGAAGGTCCGGGGCTCTGAGCTGGGAGGTGTTTCCAGAACTTAGAGGAACCCTGAAACTCTGCAGAGCTGGGTGGAAGGTGTGAGCTCTGGATCCCCGAGTGCCCCAAATGACAGCGTTCCCTTGGGAGTCCTCCTGTGAGCCCTCCTGGGACATGATGTACCTAATAATGTCCTTAATAATAGCATAGAATCACAGTGCTTTGGGTTGGAAGGAACCTTAGATATCATCCAGTTCTAACCTGCCTGCCATGGGCAGAGACACCTTCCACTAGACCAGGTCGCCCAGGGCCTCATCCAGCCTGTCCTAATGTCCCTGATATGTCACTAATCACTTGCTAATTTGGATTGATTGATGGGCAAAGAGCACAAGGCACAGTCCCACCAGTCACAGGTACCTTCCCCAGCAGCAGTGCATGCTCGGTGCAACCTGACCTTCTACCTTTCTCTGGCACGATGACTAATTTTGCAGCTAAGAGGAATTTTGCAGCTTGGTAGGTTTTGTTTCTTGTAGACGATGCATTGACTCATCTCACCCCCTCTGAGAAGTGACGTCGGAGCAAACGCTCATGGGGCAGCTTGTTGGGGCTGGACTGGAGCTTGTGTGCAGGGCAGAGGAGCAGGGGTGGAGCTCACCCCACCCATCTGCCAGCTCTGAGCCAGGAACAGCCTTGGGGATGCTCCCAGCAGCAGGACACAACTGGTGACACAGGGCTCTGGGACTGCCAAATCCCCACTCTGCCGTGGTGGTGATGGCCACCAGCACTGCACAGCTGCCAGCCTGAGCTCCCATGTGATGGCCACCAGCACTGCACAGCTGCCAGCCTGAGCTCCCATGTGATGGCCACCAGCTTGGCACAGCTGCCAGCCTGATCTCCCGTGGTGGTGGCCACCAGCTCGGCACAGCTGCCACCCCGAGCTCCCATCCATTGCCCAGGCCCCTTGCCCCACACTGGCCATGGCCAGGCTGGCCCAGGGCTCTTTCATTTCTCTGTTTTTGGGGCGGGCCATGTGGGGAAATTTGAAAGTGATGTGACTCATCTCACCTGCCTGTGGCTCAGCTCCCCGGCGGGCTGGGAACCACAGCACTCCCCCGGCCCTGCACCCTGACCCTGCGTGCTGGGGACTCAGATCCTGCACCCCCAGGGTGCTCCAGCCTGCCCGAGGCTGGAGGTGCTGCCAGGGCCAGCATGACCAGGGTGATGGGGGCACCTGACTCTGGGATGCCCAGAGGGGCCCTGGGGCTTCCTCCTCTCTCCAGACTCCTGTGCATCCCTGGCTCCCACAGTGCAGGGCTTCCCAGCAGCCTCCTCCCTGCTTTCCTTGATTTTGGGCTGACCACGGGGCTTTGGGCTCTCCAGGGTGTTGGCTGATGCTATGGGAGCTGTGGTTCATGCAAGACAGGCAGCACCCTGTTATCCTCCATGGGGAGCACAGCATCTTCGGAGTCTTGTCCCCAGAGAAAATCTAACAGCATGAAATGTAATGTTTTTCACCAAACTGGGCACCAGTTCTTGGAAGGGGCAGTAGAATTCAGCTGATTTATTTTAGTTGTGAATTGTCTTCTATCAGAAAATTAATTAAAGTCATTCCCATCCACCAAAGCAGCTGTTGGGTTCCTTAGCAGATCCCCAGGAAGTTTGGTGTGACCAATTCTGCCTTTGATAGCTGTGTTCAGTTGTAGCAAGGAATACTTTTCACAGGTTTCAAAATATTCTCTTCTTTTTTTCCATTTGTTTCTTTTCCTAAAGTGATCCAAGCAGAAAAAAAAAAAAATCTTCAATTTTTTTTCTAATATTTTCACAGAGTTAAAAACTGAAGAATTTTGCTGGCCATGGAAATTTTTTTGTTTGATCATTTCACTCAAATTTTGACTTTTGACCTTCTGTGATACATTTTGTTAAGACTGGCTTTAAAGTTTGAAAGAAAAATCTTTAAAAGAAAATTTCTCCATCAAGCCAGCAAAGCAAAGCTACTCATTTTTAGCATGTCATGACTAAATACATCAGTCTTTAAAAAATGAATCAAAATGCTTGCTAACACGAGGTGCTTTCCAGAAAATGTTTGATTATAATCTCACATGATTTTCTATTGAAAAACCCACATTTTGACCAAAACCCCCTCATTTATAGTTCTGATCAACCAGCAGCTTATATAACCCCAGTGCTGCCCACAGCCAGAGCACGTGTGGTGTGGGATGGGAGTAAAGGCGAAGGATGCTGAGCCTGGTCAGGCACCTTGGAGTCAAAAAACACTGGAGTTCTGATGGTGAGGGTGATCCTCGTGTGAAATACCTGCTGGGTTTGCGTGTGCTCAGCACAAAGAGATTTTTCTAGCTAGCCTGGAGCTCCCATGGCAATCAGACACCCGGGCATGAGCGGTGTCTCCTAATTTTTTCTTGCCAACAATTAGTCTTCCTTAATAATTAATGCAACTGTGTTTTCTCTCTGCTCCTCCAATTACCTCTGGTTATTAATGTCACTTCTTGGCTTCGAAGTGGGATCTCCTTCCCTCACAATAGCGTTGGGGTTTTTGGTTTCAGGGAGGGTGGTGGGGGTGGTTGGTCCCAGGAGGGGGATGTGCTGCACGTCAGTGCCTGGCCCAGCACACGGGCACCAAGCAGGCAGCACTTACCAGGGGGTGGGCACTCAGCAGAGCTGCAGATTAGCAAATTTGAGAGGGAAAAAGGCCCTCCAGGCTTGCAAACCCCATCCTGCTGCTCCAATACCATTCTACTGTTGTTGTAAAGGTGTCTCTCCATTTCTATATGAGGGCGTGGCTGCACAGCTCATTCTCTGACCTGCCCTCAAAGGGCTGTGCTGGAGAGGTGAGGCAAAGCTGTCCTTGGAGCCCCTTCATGGCCCCCCATGGCTGCTGAAGGACAAGAGGTGACAGCTTGGGGTTGCCCTGTGATCCTGGGCACCAGCTGTGTTATTCTGGGGGGTGGGCAGTCAGCAGCTCTGTCACTGCAGCTCTGGGCTGTACTGAAACCCAGCTTTGGGGAAGAGACAAAAAAAGATGCTTCACCAAGCCACAGCAGATCCCCATGAAGTCCCAACCAGCAGCACCCCACGTCCTCCCAGGGGACCTGCTGGGAGGACACCAAACCACTGCCCTCTTGTTAAACCTCCACTTGGAAGAAAACATTTACATCAGGTTATTTTTATGGCGTAAAACACTGTCAGCTGCTAAGTCCTGGCTTTGAACAGCCTCTTCAAGGTTCAGGTGCTGCAGCTGATCTGCAGGAATGCAGTCTAGACCTTGCAAAAAAGAGGAATTGATCCCATTTCTCTGGCATATGGATTTCTATGAGCCAGGTGTGGTTTCACAGCACAGCTGTAGGAAGAAAAGGAGCTGCAGTCCTGGCCATGGACCTCAACCATTAGCAGCTGTGGTGTTTGAACTGGGGACCAGCACTGAAGGAGTTCCCTCTGTTTCTCCAGATGTTTGTGCAGCATTTCCTTGTTCCATTGGTTGGCTCGTTCCTGTGACAGACTCCTTAATGGAGGAAGGGGCAGGGGGATAAACAGCCTCTTGCAGAAATTTTTCTGGCTTCCTTCCTGAGCAACCTTCCCCACCAGATCTTCATGGCTTTAGAGAGCAGAAAAGTTTTTGAGTGAGGCAAGGGCAAATGTAGAAGGGCCATGGGGATGGCAGCTCTTGCTGGTGCAGCATCTTGTTTGCCATCTGAACCGATGGAAAATCTGAGTAGCCGAGTGCAACCTTCTTGTAACACCAGGTTACCATAGAATAACAGAATTATTTGAGTTGGAAGAGACCTTAAAGCTCATTTCATTCCATCCTCCCCTGCCATGGGCGGGGACACCTTTCACTGACCCTGTCCAACCTGGCCTTGAACACTTCCATGTTCTGCTTTGATGGAAAGCAGGACAGTCCATGCCTTTGCAGTGAGCAGCTTTGCTCTCTGCTTTTCCCTGTGGAGGTATCCTGTGGATCAGCATCAGGACTGTTCCTCTGCAGCTGTAGTGGTCTGTGTCTTCTGTCATTGCTCTGAGAGCTGTTCTCAGTCATCAGGCAGCAAGACTGGCTGGTGGCTGGTGCTGTGCTTTGGATCAGGCACGAGGCAAATGGAAAGGAAGATCTGCCCTGCTTTGAACAGCAGAAATGCTCAAGTTTAGTTTTCAAAACAGCCCATCACGGAGCTCGTTCTGCTCCAGTGTCATGTTCAAATGTACATGTAAAACAGCATATCCCTCATTTGGGCTTTGTGGCTCTTAAACAAGCTCAGCCAAAGCTAATTTTAGAAATATCACTGAAAAGCTATTCTTTGTCTCATTTCATGGCTAAGAATAGAAAAAGCTCAGAGCTCCAAACATGTATTTAAGTAAGCAGGAGCCAGTCCAGCACCACTCTCAGTGGGAAAACCACACAACCCATGGCCCTGCTGCAGGACAGGAACGCCTGCACCACACCAGTCTGTGCTGGGAAGGGGGGTTACATTCCCACTATCCCACTGTACACAGTAAATCTACCCCTGTTAAGCATCAGGAATTAGGGTATTCATTCATTCTCAAATGCAAACCTGCATGCCTCTTGGTTTTTATTTGCATGAGCAAACCTTTGTGGGAAAGACAGATGTAAAGTGGCTTCTCCATCGGCCTGTTTTCCTTTCCGCTTCACGGGTTTCCTTCTCAGAGCAGGGATGCAAAACACAGGACTTGGCCAGGACTCCCAATCTGCTGTGCAAGCAGCTTGGAGCAGCTGGGAGAGGTCCAGGACAAGTCAACCAGAGCCCTGTGTCCGTCTGTGCCACCTTCACCAAAGCCAACTGGAGCTTTGTGCTCATTCTGCCTGAGCAAAATCATTACCAAAGTGAAAGGCACCAGTGAATCGAGTCCAGGGATCCTAAATGACTTGTCAAAAGTCACACAGCAAATTATCTGCAGTCCCTGGTGGAACCAGAGGTCTGACTGGCAATACCCACAGCTCTTAGCCCCCGCAGAGCTGTCTGACCTGCTGTTGCCATTTTCTCCCCATTTTGTCTATCTGTCCTGTTTCTCTTTCTGGATTTATCTGGGACAAATCCTAACACTCCACCACCAAGGCTTTGCCCTGTCAGTTTGGGCTTAAAGGCAACCCTGGGCGAAACCAGACATGTAGGGAGCAGTGCGAGACGCTCGGGGCGAGGAGGCTGGTGTGGATGGCAGAGAGTGAGAGTGTGTGTGTGTGTGTGTGTGTGTGTGTGTGTGTGTGTGTGTGTTTGGTCCTTACAGCTGTGCAGCTCTTTGGAATAGGTTCCCCTCTCTTTGCTCCAACACACAGAAGTACTTCCCATTATGTTCCCCAAAAAGAGCCTTTTACAAGGTGTTGGGCTCCGAAGGCCTCACCGTGTTTAACCAGGGGCAGCTGCAAGAGGAGACAGGTTTTTCTTTGCTTGGTTTCTTGGTGCATCCTCAGTGCTGCCTCAGCTCCTCCTGGTCCTTCTCCCTGAGTGCTGGACCTCATTCCAAGGGGGATTTCAGCCCAAGGGCTCACTGGTGACCACGTCGTGTTTTCAAAGGCGTTGCCCTCAGTGTTTAGTGGTGACCTTGGCAGAGCTTGGTTAATGGTTGGACTTGGTCTTTATAAGGACTTTTCCAACCTAAATGATTCTGTGTCTGTGCCTGCATGAGAGCCCTGGTTAGGAAAGCCCGAGCATGGTTTTGAGTGAATGTGAAAGATGTGAGAGTCCAGATTTAGACCCTGTGGTAGCGCACAACAGAGAACAAGAGCACTGCATTGGGTAACATGCTTGTAGCATTCATCCTGGAATAAAAGGTACTGGAAATGAATTAAAAGAAAGTTCTGAATTTTGAAAACTTCATGCTGATTTTATCTGTTTTCCACCTATCCATGTAATCATATCCAGCTGTTGTCCCTGCTTCATTTATGGATTTTTCTAGCAGGGTGCTGTAATGTTGATTTAGTGATTTGTTTAGTGTTTTTAGTCATTCCAAGCCTCACCTCTGATCACAGGACTGCAAAGGGCCTGGACTCGATTCACTGGCCCTTTTTGCTGATGGATCCTGATGATTTCTGAGTGCTCTCCCTCCTTGTGTCTTGCAGTCCAACAAAGTTCCCGTCGTGCAGCCGTCCCACGGAGTCCACCCGCTCACCCCGCTCATCCCGTACAGCAACGACCATTTCAGCCACGGCTCCCACTCGCCCCACCTGCCCGCTGACATCAACCAGAAACAAGGTAGGGGCAGCGCTGGGGGCCTGTGTGGTGGGAGGGGGACAGTGCTGGAGACCACTGAGGTGAAGGCTGTCACCTTCCTGGTCCCAAATCAGTGAGAAAAGTCAAGAGCTGGGGTGTTGCTTAGCAGTAGGAGGTTATTTCGCTTATTGGCAATGCCTTGTAATCCTGGGCAAGGGCAGTTTGGTATCCAAAGTGCCAGCCCTGCTGATGGGGTGAGTTCAGCTCTCTGTACAAGCTGTCCTGTACCTTGAGACCAGAGCAGAGGCTGCGCGGTGATGCGCGAGAGTCAACCAGAAAATGGAAAGTAATCTTTCCTTTGACTCATACCCAGACTGTTGTCAGGTTGTCGTTTTGAGAAAATAAATGCTTGAAACAGGAAATATTTTGACTAAACAGGATCGGTGTCTGATAGCTGACTGGATTGTGACATGTGTGTCCCCGTAGCCGCACGTTGTGTGGTTGTCACACGGTTTGGCTCTTCGGGTTCCTGTGTGAGCTCAGGCCACGTCAGCTGGCTCTTGAGGCTGCAGAGGAAAGTACAGTAGGCAGAGGTTAAACCCTGAACTGTAAGACATACCCTGAACTGTGAAAGACAGGTATGTGCAGAGGAATTCACCCCAGTTTATCGTTCCATCATTCTTCATGGGTTACTGGCAAAGTGAGTGTAAAATCAGACTTTTCTCAAGCCTACATTAGTGCAGAACTTCTCTTCAGATTATCCAGGCTTTTACACAACCATGATCTTGATTTAGTGGGAAAGCATGCAAATTCACAGTTTTGTATTCAGGAAGGAGTTCAGGGCCCATCAGAGCCCAGAAATCAGTGCCAAAACAGAGGCACAAAACCAACTGTTGTGATTTGGGCAAAGACCTCCACCTAGGAGAGATCCAAACTGTCCTGGAGGCATCAGCTTCACCAAGTTAACACTGTTGATAAAACAATGGGCTGTCAAGGATGCTCTTGGCTGAGTGATCCCTGGTCTGAACCCAGAGGCCACGTTCTGGACTCACCAGGGATGGCAATGGGTAGGATTTAGGTCTGGTGTAAGAGATACCCAGGCACATCTTGGTTGTCATCCAGCCAACACTTTGCTTGTCAGCCACAAGAGCATAATAAACTCAGTAGAAAAATTGGAAGAGTTAACAAAATAAACCTGTTGAAGCTCAGCTAACAGCAGAGTTTGAGTCTCGAGAGGAAGACTGCAGATTTCTGAGTCTGCAGGGGAGGTGACCCGACACACCCTCCTTCACTCTGCCTTGGCAGTGCCTGGCAGAGCCCTGCCCCTCGCTGTGAGCTGCCTCCTGGGACTCACTGCCGGCCTGGGAAACCTTGAGCAGCACAAGAGCAGCTCACCCAAGGGATGAGCTGGTTGTGTCCCTCTGTGGAGGCTGCAGTTGGCACTGGGGCAGTCCCTGAGCGTTCTGTGGGGGGTCAGTAATTCTGGGAAGCTGTCCTTGGGCTGCCCACCCACGTGTGCCCTCAGTGCAGGCACTGTCCAGTCTCCCCTTTCCCGTGTATCCTGTGCATTTACAGACACAGAGAGTCTGTCCCTCCCAGAGACCTCCAGGTCCTATTTGTGCAGAGGTTCAGGCCATCATCCTCAGCTGGGACCTGCCTCCATGGTGCAGCTGGGATCACGCCCCATCCCTGTATTGCTGGGTGAGGGTTTTCTTCCCTGTTCCTTCTGGATGTGTCCCATCTCTGTTTCCATCACTGAAGTAGCTCCCATTATCACCCAGTGTAAGCACTTGAGAGTCACCATCATACTCATTCTCCCAGCATGCCTTTAAAGTATTCACAGTAGCCCAAGGACACGCAGACAAGGAAATACAAGCAGGAATTCTGAGTCAGTGGTTGGTGCCCCAACCACTGGGCCAGCAAGAATAACTCGTGCTCTGGCTTATGCAACTTGCACTGTTGGAGGTGCAAATCTCAGGATATTCCAGCAGCTGCCTGACGTGAGTGCTGGTTTTGTTTGACCCTCAGAGGGCTGCTGAGTCCCACTTGAAGCAAATCTCATACTAAGTTATATGTTCCTTTCAGGTCAGTTATATATTTATTTTAGCTACCTCCTAATAAGATGCTTGGAATCTGTTGGTGTCATTCCTAATTAATAATTAATCATTAATACACCTAAAAAAATAATCCAGACTTCTGAGTTTGCAGCTGCTTGCGACTCATCGCCAATTTATTCCATGTATTCATCACCCAGGACAGCCAGTGGACAATCCCTGTCCCCAGTTTTTGTCTGAGGCTGGGTAGCAGCCAGCATTACACCCCTGTGCAGCAGAGCTCAGCCCCAGTGCCCCTCCAGTCTCCCAGTGCAGGGGTCAGCTGGAGGCTGTTCCTGCCAGCAGCTCCCTGGTTGTCTGAGTCCCACCCTCAGCCTCAGGCTCTGCAGGATGTTTTCCAGTCCAGGTGGAAAGGGAGCCGTGCTGGGCTGTGTCCCCTGGCCATGCTGCCCGTGCCAGCGGCTTTGAAGATCCCACAGGGATTCCCCGTGCGAAGGGTGAATTCCCAGCTGGCACCATACCCACCTCCACAGTTCCTTGGCACCCACAGAGCCCACGGAACAATTGTTTTGAACTCGAATTGTTTAAAATGGGGATAGAAGTGGTGCCTGCTGGAGCATCCCCACTGCCTGCTCACGGGGGGTCCCACGGGTGACTGATGGGGACGGGGCATAGGAACGGCTTGGACCATCCATTGAGCACCTCATGAGGCTCTCTGGGAAGGGCAGAGGGATGCCTGGAGTCAACTAAATCCTTGGCAAAGCAAGTTACTGCTTGTCCTCAGGGTGGCATGGAGCAGGGATGATGCTTGTACAAGAACGAGCTGCATTCCCCACCACCTTACCCGAGTTGGTGATTCTGCAGCAACATGAGTGACCCACCACATCCCCACGGAGAGAACCACAGCAAATAAAGGGGAATTGCAGTATCCTGCCACTTGCAGACAGATATTTCACATATATATGACCTGCTGGACAAGTGTCCATAGATGAAGCAGCCAGGGGACTGGGCTGGGAGTGATCCATGTCAGCTGGGGGATGCGGTGCTGGGTCCATCTGATCTCCTTCTCCCTTCTTCCAGGAGTGCACCGTCCTTCCCAGACGTCAGACATCCCTGGTTTCTACCCCCTGCCCCCCGGAGGAGTGGGACAGATCACGCCCTCGATGGGATGGTGAGTGAGGAGGGCTCTGCCCACACAGCCCCACCCGCCGGACGCTCCGCACGGACGGGTCACTGAGCACCCACAGTGCCCTCCCTGACCTCCACGGTGCTTCATCCCCCCACAGCTTCATCCCTCCTGTGTGCTGGGGGAACAGGCAGAATTTAGTCCTGTGTCACACATGGGGAGCAGATCCGTGCAGAGGCTGAGGGCTTCATCCCGGCACCCCTGGAGAGGTGTTACAACCTGCCTGAGCCAAAACTGTCTGCTGCCTTACATCCAACTGCCTGTGTGGATTAGGGAACCCAGGGAGAGGTTCCTACCTATTCCTCCTAATCCCAGCAAAAGTCTCTCTCTTGAGTGGGAGGTAATTTTCTCCCATGATGGAGTTTGCAGCACAAATAGTGCTTTTCCTTAGCCTGCCACCAGCACAGTGTAATCCTGTGGGATGATCTATCTGCCAGGCCATGGTGTTTCTTAGGGTCTGACACACAAGGAAGAAGTACACCGTGGCAGAGACCTGCCCAGCAAACGACCCCCAGTACCCACAACCTGGCCACAGCACTGCTGGCTCGGTGGGAACTGCTGTCCCAGTGGGGATGGGGAAGGAGGGACCATGAGCTGGAGCGCTCCCAAAATGTCCCTCCTGCATGGGCCAGCCCTGAGGAGCATCCTGCAAAGCAGAGTCTGTTGGGAAACCTGCCCCAGGCACACAAGTTAAAAATGCACCAGTGTGTGCTCTGTGGTCGTGTCCCCGGGCTGTGTCCCCGTGACCGCGAGCGCGCCGGGGGAGCGGGGCTGGCTGGGGGAGCGGGGCTGGCCAGGGCTGCCGTGGGGGCATCGTCACTCCTCGGGTTAATTTTTAACCCCCATTGAGGACACGGAGGCGTGGCAGAGGCTGACAGAAAGGGTGGTGGCTGCAGGTGGCAATTCAGGGTGGTCAGGGCAGGGAAAGAGTGCAGGGAGGGTGATGGGGGCAGGTGGCCAGATCCTCCCAGTGCTGAGGGATTTTTATCAGCAAAGCCCCACAGATTGCTCCAGGTACAAGAACCAATTGCAGAATGGGAGAGGGGAGCTTTTTGCTTTGTTTTGTTTATGAATTTCGTGTTCCAGATATTTAACCACAAGGAAACAGGAGCTGAGGCCTTTGATACAGAGTTCAGCTTCAAAGAGATTACATTTCACCTTCTGTGCTAAATCTGCTACTCTTGGGTGATGATTTAACTCCTCAGATGATATGATTCATCCTCAGGGAAAACAAGGACTGGGGCGACTGTGCTGTAACATGAAAGAAATAGTTGGGAGATGGAGAGAAACGAGCCTGTTTGTCAAAAGGAAGGTCCACTCCTGGGATGGGATGGTATTGTTCAGGCAGCCCTGGGTGAATGGAGTTAGAGCAGTGTGGCTGTTGTGGAGATTTTGTGGGGTAGTTGGTGGTAGAGGGAGTTTGCATGGCTGAGAGCTTCTTCAGCATCCACAGGGTTTGGCATCCTCAGATGCCTTCATTAGTGACTAATAGAGCAGATATGGTAAAGCAACCAACGGCCTGACATGCAGAGAGCAGCACCTCGAGGCACGTGTGCCTAATAGAGCTTTTGCTCGTTCTTTTCCTTGCCTAAACTTTATGGAAAGAGCCTCAAACCCACTCCTGGAGTGCCCAGTTTTCAGCTGAGGCTCAGCACACCAGTGTCGGCACCAAATCCCATCAGGTTCATGGCAGCAGGGGCTGTGTGCCAGGGATGGTCATGCCAAGGATGCATCCCAGAGAAGCTGTGGTTGCCCCATCCCTGGAAGAGTTCAAGGCCAGGTTGGATGGGGCTTGGAGCAACCTGGGATAGTGAGAGGTGTCCCTGCCCATGGCAGGGGAGTTGAAACTGGATGGTCTTTAAGGTCCCTTCCAGCCCAGTCATTCCATGATTCTGTGCCTGTGCCAGTGCCACCAAGTCAGCTGCTGAGCCAGGATGGCCACACACAGGAAGCAACTTTTCCTGCACGAGCTGGCAGGCAGGAGCTGGGCAGAAACGGGTTTTGTTCTCACCGAGCGCTTCGGGAGGAGGAGCTGCAATCACTCTCTCTGTAATTAGCTGGGATGACAGTCGGATAAAAGCCTCTGAGAGTCCAGTCAAGTGAGTTTTGCTCATGGAGCCTGGCAGTTCACCTTGGCCAGGAACCTGCACATGGTGTGACTCTCCTGTGCCCTGGGCAGAGTGTGTTGGTGCCCTGGCAGCCCCGGCACTGCCATCCATGGCTGTGTCTGAGCTGCCCTCCCAGCATCTGTGATAGTGTGCAGATACTGAGAGAGCTGGAGCTGTTCAGCCAGGACAAGAGAAGACTCTGAGGAGACCTCACAGCCCCTTCCTGTACACAAAGGGAGCTTATAAAAAAGGAGGTGGACTTTTTATATGGGCAGATAGCGATAGGACAAGGGGGAACAGTTTTAAACTAGAAGAGGAGAGAGTTAGATTAGATACTAGGAAGAGGTTCTTTACTCAGAGAGTGGTGAGGCCCTGGCACAGGTTGCCTAGAAAGGCTGTGGATGTGCCATCCTTGGAGGTGTCCAAGGCCAGGTTGGACAGGGCTTGGAGCAACCTGGGATAGTGGAAGGTGTCCCTGCCCATGGCAGGGGGTGGAACTGCATGAGCTTTAAGGTCCCTTCCAACCCAAGCCAGTCTGTAATTCCATGTCACGGGCTGCAGTCGTGCATTCCCAACCATCAGGGGCTGACTTCACAGCTGCACTCATTTGCACGTCAGAGGGACTTCGGATGAAGCTGCGAGTGCCCGACTCCGTTCCTATCCCGGTGTATCCCAGCCTCTGGAGTAACGCAGGTCGCTTCTGGATTAGCTCCGAGTGTTTTCTCGGCCCTGGGGCAGCCGCCTCCAACTTCAAAGGCTGTTTGGGTTTCCCGGTGCGGCGGCACTTGGCTGTTTGTTGGTGTGTTTATACCCGCCGACATCTAAGGGGTGGGAGAGGGCTCCTGCCTGGCAGGGTGTAAACAGCCCCGGCTCCTTCCCTGCACACAGATCCTGCAGATTTCGGTCAAGCCGAGGCACAGCAGCTCCCTGAGCTCCCTGGGCAGCTCCTTCCTGCCCAGCGTGGCTCAGGGGCATGACTGCTGCCCCACTGTCATTGTTCCTCTGCAGGGCACAAACTTGTCTTTGGCCCTGAAACATCCCAGGCACCCCAGAGCTCGGCCCTTTGCAGGGCACCACACTTGATGATAGTGGACTTTTGGTGGGGTTTTTAGTTATTAGAGCTGAAAATAGCTGGTGCTGGTTTTAGGCACAGCTCTGTGCAGCCCAGCCAGAGGAGCACAAGCACCAGTGCAGGTGTAAGCACCCCATCGTGCCCCAGGTTGGACAGGGCTTGGAGCAACCTGGACTAGTGGAAGGTATCCCTGCTCATGGCAGGGGGTGGAACAAGATGGGCTTTGAGGTCCCTTCCAACCCAAACCACTCTGTGATTCTATAATCTCAGTTTCCACGTGCAGTTTTAGGCTGGAAGCATCTTTTGGTGGGTTTGCAGAACAAGCCAAGGTATTTTTGAGCTATTTCCATATGAAAATGTGGGGGTTCCCTTGCTGGGAACAACAAGGAACTTCCTGCATAGTTATTTTACTATCTCAGAAATAATTTCCAGCTCCAGGTCTGGTACATGCCCAGTCCCCAGTATGAAAGCACTTTGAAAAGGAATGAGCTTTTGGCTGTTTAAAACTGATGGGCATCCTTGAAATTATATGCTGGGGAAATCAGAGTATCCCTGAATACAAGAGAGTAGGTACTTTTTCTCCAGACACCAGGAAGTTCCATGATCACAGAATCACAGAATGGGTAAAGCTGGAAGGGACCACAGAGGGTCATCTGATCCAACCTCTCTGCTCAAGCAGGGCAATCCCAGAGCACATGGCAAAGGATTGCATCCAGATGGTCCTGGAATATCCCCAGTGAGGGAGACTCCACACCCTCTCTGGGCAATCTGTTCCAGTGCTCAGTCACCCACACAGTAAAGAAGTTCTTCCTCATGTTCATCCTCCTGTTGCAGCCTCTAGTGCACTGCACAGAGACTCTGACCAGGCTTTAGGTTTTTGGTCAAGCTGTGCTCTTTTTAGCAACTTCTTCTGTGCAACAGCAGCTGATTTTTCAGCACACACCTCTGCATTTTGCATTTTAACCAGATAAACTCAAAGCTGCAGAGCTGCTCAGCGCCAGGGTTGGAAGGGGGGTCAGAATCGAATCCAACCTTTGTGGGAAGGCCCAGGTTCTCTCAAAATAATGTCCGAGTCCTGCAGGGCCCCTTGAATCCAAGGGACAGCCTGAGCGTCCTGCCAGCCAGGGGCATCGGTGCTCCGAGTCCCCTTAGCAAAGGATATCTTTAGGAAACACCACGTAGCTGTGGATACTTTATAGCCTCTTTCTTCCTGATCCCAGGCAGAGCCAGTCTGTCTATCCGCTCCCGTCATGTGGATTTAGACAGCCGTACTCGTCCGCGCTTTCTGCCGGGGCTTCTTTCTCCAGGTGAGTATGAGCTGTGTGACACAGGGCAGCAGCTCGGCTGCTCTCGCAGCTTGCAGTGTGTGCAGCAGGAGCTTGCAGCAGACCACGGCCCCCAGGGACAGCCAGGCACCCACCCCGGGGCAGCCGTGGGGAGAGAAGGCGCTTTGAGGCAGTGTCTGGTCCAGAGGGTGCTCGGGGGAACATCGAGGATGAAGGATGCAGAGCAGTTGGGTTTTAACAGAGCAGAAGTCTAAACAGAGCCAGAAACCCCAGCCCTCAGCATTGGGAAAAAGGGCTGGAATCCATTGCTCAGGATTTTGTTCCGTGCCACTGACCCTAATTCCCTGCTGCCACCACCACTGAGCTTTCCTCTGCAGAGGCCCCTCTGTTTTCCTGGTCTCTGCTTTAAAAGCAGGACAGGCCATGGGCAGGGATTTGCTGCCCTCCCATCGGGCACAAGTCAGTTCTGTGAGACAAAAGCACAGCTTCTGCCTTCAGGTGAGCACAGTACATCCCCTGTGGATGGGCATGACAGAGCCCAGCCCTTCCAGGTGTGCTGCTGGGCAAAACCCCTGTGGCTCCATAGGGGTGTCTGGGCTCATGTACCAGCTTTTGCTTCTGCTTCATGTTGTCCTGAAGAGCTTTTAGTGGAGATTTCCCGCAGGAAAACCAGGCAAACCCTCACTCATGAGAGCCCTTAGCCATGCAGAAACCTGGAACCATGCAACCCTCAATCCATGCCATTCATCCCCCATCCATGGAGCCCCTAGTCCTGTAGAAGAGGGGAGGGAGTGCTGCCAACCCTCCTTGCTCACGAGGCATCAGCCTTGCACAGCCTCGAAGGCGAAGGCAAGAGGAGCTAACGGTTTCCCCCCGGAGCCCCAGCAGCCTCCCCGAGCTCCTGCTTGCAGGATTTTGGGGTGGATTTTGCAGCAGTGCTGCAGCCGAGAAAGTACACCTGGTCAGATAAGGATCAGACTGTGCTGGTGGATTAAATTAAACAGCTTTTCTTTTCGTGCCAGCATATCTAATGAACAGTTCATCTCCCATGGGCAATTCTGCCATCTCAAGCTGCAGTCATAAAGTGGCAAGCTTGGCAAAGCTGACTGTGCTGGCTTTACCCTCCAAAACTCCGGAGAGAGCTAATGAAGCCTGAGAGCGAGCAAGACCTCTCATGATCTCAGCCTGTGTTGTGGAGAGCATTGCTCAGGCAAGGTGCACCTCCTAGAGTTGCAGTCGGGTTCGTGTTCAGACTTAGGCTGTTTCTGTTTAAAGGAAGGTGTGGGGTGGTCCTCATCTCTCCCATCCAAAGCCCCGGTTGAGCTTGTTGTTTCTTTGTGCAGTGCTAATAAGATATTGCAGCAACAGAGATCTGAGTAGCTGAAGCTGAAGTTGGAAGTGCCCTGGACCTCGGCCAGGCCGGCTCCCGCTGCGGGCGGTTCCCTCGCCGTGGCACCGGATCCTTTCCAGCCGTGTGCCCACGGGGGTGACCCGGGGTGGTGGGCACTGCCCACCCCCCGCCAGCCTGGCAGCACCCACGTGCTTTCCGTGTCCTCTGCTTTCCGTCCGCTTCCGCCACGTCCGAGTGCCATCCGTGAGACAGCGCTGGCACGGCACAGCCCTCCCGGCACGGCTCACCCGCTCTCTGTTGCAGGTTCACCCACCCGCTGATGCTGGGCTCTGGCATGCACACCACCGGCATCCCGCACCCCGCCATCGTGCCCCACTCCGGCAAGCAGGACATGGAGCACTATGACCGAAACATGTGAGTTGGCAGTGCAGGCAGGGCTCGTGAAACGGCACCTTGGCACCCATTGCATTTATCCCTCTTAATGCCCCTTTGGGGGCAGGGTGGGTGAACACCGAGCTCTGTCTGCACCTGAGGTGCAGAGCTCTGGCCCCCCGCCGTCAGGTTGGTTTGGGGGGGAGTTTTCTGCTGAGCCAGGCTGGGGGATGGCTCTGATGCTGACAGCTCCTCCTTTGGTCCCACCAAGGAAACCTCAACCAGAACCAAAGAGAGAGAAGGAAGCCAAGAAGCCCACTATCAAGAAGCCCCTGAACGCTTTCATGTTGTATATGAAAGAAATGCGGGCGAAAGTCATCGCCGAGTGCACCCTGAAGGAGAGCGCTGCCATCAACCAGATCCTGGGAAGGAGGGTGAGAGCTCGTGGGGCCCAGCACCACCCCCCCAATGCCACATCCCCATCCCTTGCAGCTGCTCTTCAGCACATAACAAGCATCTGCTTCAAGGCTGGGTGCTCTTATCCCTTAAACACGCAGGGTCGGGTGTGCCCCGGGGCGGGATGGCCGTGGTGGGTGGGCTGGGAGGGGGCAGCGGGGCCGTGTCTCACTGCTCTGTGTGTGTCCCTGCAGTGGCACGCGCTGTCCCGGGAGGAACAGGCCAAGTACTACGAACTGGCTCGCAAGGAACGGCAGCTCCACATGCAGCTCTACCCTGGCTGGTCTGCCAGAGACAACTACGTGAGTGCCCGCCCTGCTCGGGCCCCCTTCCCTTGGCATGGCCCCAAATGACCCCGGGGGTGACAGCTGGTGTTTGCCAAACAGCCCGCCGGGCACAGGCAGGTTCCTGGTGGCACCAGCGCTGTGGGAATTCACATTTGAGGAGTATTTGGAGCACCCTCCTGGTTTATTGCCTGTCTATAGGATGAATGGTACAGCCCCAGCTACCACAGGGGTTTGTCTGCTTATTGTCCAAGCAAATACAAGGAGTAAGGAAGAGGAGCTTTGAAGTGATGGGGATGGTCCTTGGAAATACAGTTTTATGGAAACATAAAACATCTTGGGCAGCAGCTGAGGTATCTGTAAGGATGGTAAGGGAGGGAGGTTGCCCAGAGAAGCTGTGGTTGCCTCATCTCTGAAAGTGTTCAAGGCCAGGTTGGACACGGTTTGGAGCAACCTGGGCTAGTGGAGGGTGTCCTTGCCCATGGCAGGGGTTTGAAACAGGATTGTAGGATATATTTAAGGTCCCCTCCAACCCAAACCATTTTAGTATTCTGTGGTTTAAAATAGTGGATATTTTTGAAAAGGGCTTTTCCTTGTGACTTTCTTGACTGTTGTGCCTAATGAGCTCGTTAGAGACCTGAAGAGAAGCATACATAAGTCTTCAGAGGTCTGTCCATCCACTCAAGGACTCTGTCCCTTTGATCTAAGGCTCCATCATTTCCCTCACAGACAGTTTCTTTCCCCTGGGAGCTGCCCAGTGAGCTCCCATCCATCCCACACTGACCACAGCCCTCCTTCCAGAAAGCCCAAACTCCACCAAAGGCAGGAAAACACCTTTAAAGAGCCCAAACCACCCCCAAACCCCCTAAAAACAGAGGGCAGAGCTGATGCAGAAAAAGCAGAGGTGAGGGGAAACCCCCAGCCCACATTTTGGTGGGCACACATCTGGAGGACATTAACACCTGGAGGGCATGGCACCAAGACCAAGCACACCCTCCGTGGAAATCTCAACCTGTATCATCATTCATCTGGTTCCTTGGGGAATCACGGGCTGGTTCCTTGCTCCAGAAGATGGATATTGGTCCTCCCAGCATTGCAGACCAGCTGGTTTGGGTGTTGTGGTTGTTGAAGAGATGCTTTTCTCTGCGGAGCTTGAGCAGGGAGGAGGAGGAGGAGAAGGAGGAGGAGGAATGTAGGTCACTTCTGCAGCACGTGATGCGGATATTGGGCAGGAAATACGGTTGCTCCCCCACTGAAGAAAAAGCTCACCACAGCTCAGAGCTTTCCACCTTCACTCAAACCACAAGAAGTCATATAAAAAGTCACAGGTCAAAGGCAGCCCTGTGAGCTGCTGCTCCTCACAGACAGATTTGCTCCTGCACTGCTGTGCCCTCATTAATCAGCTCATTAGGGCAGGAGGGGAGTTGCTGCGTCTTGTGAATCAAGAGAGGCAGTTTGGGGATAAAACAGGGCTTTCTTGTTAGTGAAAGAAGAACGAAAGATGGGTCCAGAGCTGCAAAAGCACTGAAATAGGTCAGTGTGATTTGAAAATAAATTTCTGGGGATTTCCTTAAACGTTCTTTCCCGTTTGAAATCAGGGAACGTTAAGGAGCAATTTCTGTTTGGGTATAAGGCACCACAGTAAAGCATGTTTTGGAAACAGGGAAGGTGCTAAAATGGGCTGAGGGTTTTTTAGAAACATAAAGAAGGAAAAGGAACAAGAACACAGCAGGAGCATCAACTGTTGATAGATAAACTGGAGCAGTTCCTTTGCAGCCTTTCCTAGTTCATCTCTCCCTGGAATGGGCTGAGCCAGCAGCACCAATCCAGCCCCAAACACCCTGCACAGCACCCTCCTTCTCCTGGAGCACGGATAACAGCCTTTCCTTTGATTTCCCAGGGGAAAAAGAAGAGACGAACACGGGAAAAGCAGCAAGATTCCAACTCAGGTAAACTCGCGTGTGTGGGGTGGCTGTCCCTGCATTCCCCCTCAGAGGGGATAATCCAAAGCAGTTGTTGTGTTTTACCATGTTTTCCTTTATTCTCCTGAGTTTAACCAGAGAAACACACATTTATTATATTTTTTAAGAAATGGCAAATTAACATTTCTGTGACTTTTTCGTGAACGTGTTTGAATTAGAAGATGGGGAGTGTGTGAAAATGGAAAAGATTAGATTTTGGTGAGTGTGTAACTTCATATAAACTATCACTAAACTTAATCTATTGAAAACATCCAGGGTGCATGTCCCCATCAGTGTCATCAATTAAAGAAAGCTCTCAAATGCATCAGGAGTGGGGGTGGGATGAAATGCAGTGACAGGATTGAAGATCACCCATGGGGCTACCCCAAGTTTGGTTTTCTTTTCAAAGTAACCAAGGTTGAAGCAAAGTCATACTAAAACCCAGTACCAGCTGTCTCCCTGAACCCCAGTGCTG
Source organism: Manacus vitellinus (assembly GCF_001715985.3). Taxonomy (NCBI): domain Eukaryota; kingdom Metazoa; phylum Chordata; class Aves; order Passeriformes; family Pipridae; genus Manacus; species Manacus vitellinus. The sequence continues at coordinate 2,156,452 of NW_021940620.1, forward strand.
ATGAGGAAAGGCCCCTTTGACAGATTTCAGACATATCCCCATCATCCAAAGCTATTCCTGGGCTGATTTCTGAAGTATTTCTGCCATATCAGGAACAAATAATATCTGTACCAATAAATATTCGTTATAAACCATCAAGAGACTGTCCTTGCCCCACTGTGGCAGCACTTACACATGAAGTTAGACTGTTTTTCCCAGTGTTTCCATTCTGGGATTACCTATAGAGTCACAAAGAGCTTTTCCCACTCTCCAGCTCACCAGTCCATTACTGCTCATTGCTCTTACTTCTGGATGAAACTGTGCCATCCATATGATAAGCTATTGGCTGTCTAAGCAAATTTATTAATTTAATGAATCACCACTAGATGACATCTTCAAATTGTCCATAAAAAGCAGTTCCATGACTGTGTCACAGTTATATCTTCACTTTAATTAACACTACTGATCTTACTCAGTGTCTAGACTGATAAAGGGAATACAAGTTTTCAGGCTTATATGTAGTGTGTATATATATTTATATATCCCTATATATGTCCTATCTGTGTGATACAAAAATGATAATGGATTGAAACCAACTGCTAGTCACACACAACAGCCTGAGAGAGGGAGGCTGAATCCAGCACAGAAATATGCTGTTCAAATCCCATTCACAGCACTAGAGAAAAACAGGATGTACCTGAAAGCAAATAGGGCTTCACCCTAATGAGTCCCCTAATTAAACAGTAAAACTGCAACATTTTAGAAAGGCCATGGAGAAGAGCTTTTCCATTGAAACTGGAAGGGGAATGATGGGGGGGACAGAGGGGAATAACCTGGCCTAGGTCTCCTCGGTGCTAACTCTGCTTTCAGCTGCTTCTGCAACGTTTCCTCCTCTTTCTTCCGTGCGCAGTCCGAGCTCGCTGGCAGCCCTGGCAGTCACTGCTGGGAAGGCAGGGAGCAGGTAAGGATGCAGACACAGGAGCCGGGTAGTGCCTCTGAAATTTGGCAGCATCTCCAAACTTAAGAAATTCGAAGGTCCGTGGATTTCCCCGTAATTGCCCACGTTTCCCGGAGCTGTTTCCCAAACCTCCTCCTCCAGCTGCCAGCAGTGATCACCGATATTTACCTAACGATCACTTTTTTCCAGGAGAGGTGGTGCCAGCAGGAAAAAAAAATGGGATTGTAGTCTGTTAGTCGTGTGTTCAAGTGGCTAAAATGATGTTGCCTCTTTTCTTCCTCCTGCTCCTCCTCCTCTTTGTGCCTCTGCCTTGCCCATTCTCGCCGCGCATGCTTCTGTGTTCAGATCCTGCCTCTCCTAAGAAATGCAGAGCTCGCTTTGGCCTCAACCAACAAACGGACTGGTGCGGCCCGTGCAGGTGTGTATCGGCATCTCCTCGCTGCTGGGGTGCTCCTGGGACAGTGGGGGCAGCTCCAGGGTCCTCCCGGTGCCGGCGGGGGCAGCTCCAGCCGGGCGGGGATGGGTGTTCCTGGGTGTTCCCCGGGTGTTCCTGGGTGTTCCTGGGTGTACCCTGGGCATCCTCCGGAGCTGCTGCCTGAGCTGCAGGGGTCAGGCTGCACGCTGGGTTTCTCACACCCCCGGGGCAGTGTTGGTGTAGTGCTGTACATATTCCTCAGCTGATGGAATTCCCTGGTCTTAAAAGCTTATTTCCAGGGTGGAGACCTCTGTGACCCTGATGTGGGGCTTTTTCCCCCCCCGTTAGTTATTTCCAATCACATAATCAGCACCCTAGGGCCAGCAGTGAGGAGTTAGTGGGTTTCTTTTTCCCATTTATACTGGGCCAACCATGTATTTCAGGATCCAGCTCTTCCTGACCCTTAAATTTCGCAGTACCCACCATGGGTGGGGTGGACAGCCTCGAGCAGCAAAACAGTGCAGTGCCCTGACCCTCAGGCTTCCAGGGAATGGACATGGCCAGGAGATAGGAAAGTTCAGTGCATCGACCAAGTGCTGCCTGGCTCAGGGGGGCTGCAAAGGCAGCCAGGCAGAAAAAGCTCCATGGGGGCTTCTGGACCTGGGCACTGGAGCACAGGGAGGCTCCAGCCTGGACAGAGGTCTGTGATTCACAGCACATTTTTATACCAATGCATTGAGAACTGTAGGAAAAGCTGGAAGTAAAGTATTGCTTGATGTGCTTAATGAAGCTTGAAGTGACTGAAATCATTCAGTGCACCCAAATCTGGCCCAGACTTTGCTGCACCCCGAGCTCTGGTCCCTGTGGCTGAGCCCCAGCTGAGCTCCCCTCTTGCACCTCGGGGTGCCACAACAGCAGAGCTCCCTGCTCATCTTTTACACCCCAGATAGTGTCATCACGCACCATTTTTTAACTGATTGAGAATCTGGACAGAGCTCCCTTAGTGTCTCATTAATACCTGAATGTCCAGAGGGAGCTGTTGGAGGCCCCCATCCCTCCTGCAGCCAGGCTGAGCACCCTGTGCCTCTGTGGGCAGTTCCTCCACCTTTGCTCTGCCTCCACTGCAACTCTGAATTCAGCTTCTCCTCTGCACGGCTTCCCAATTAACACAGGCTGCTGGAGTGCTCAGAGACCTTGGCATGCTCTTACTGTGTCCCCTGTGTAACCAAACCCTGGTCAGCCAGAGCTGCTCTGCAATTCCTGCACTAACACTCCAGGGCTCCTGTCCTGCCTGCTCTGCTCACCTGCAGAGAACAACTTCCCCGGGAGGGTTTCCATCCACAGGAGAGGTTACCTGGTTAAGACAGGGTGTTGCTGCTTTAGAGCTTTCACCCTCTCTCTCACACCGTGGACAAACACTCCAGAGTGCTGTAGTTCCTACAGGGAGAGGGATAAGTTGCTAAAAGGAGGGAGATAAACCCCTTTAGCTAAAGGGGTTAGATAAACCATCCACCTCAGCATAACCCACGGACTGGTCCATTACCAGCAGTCTGTAGTATCACACCTGCTCTTTTCTCCCCATTGCTGTAAATCAGATCAATGAATTGATGGACAGATTCGTGTCATCTCAAACAGGTCGTTGAAACTCCATCCTGCAGCTACTCCTGAGGTGTCTGTGGGGAACACAGCTCCTCCTCAGGCCTGTCTGCCCTGGGGAATTACCACCCGTGGAAAATACCCTGCGAGTTAAAGCCAGGCCGTTGTGTTTCTATCGCATTAATTGGGTCACCACGGCTAACGATGGCACTGACAGCAGTAACAGCACTGCTCCTGTTCACATCCAGTGAAAGTCATGTTTAATACTGGACTAGTTCATACACATTCTCACACTGTCTGGTTTTTCATTAGGGAGATCAAAGAAAGGTGTGTGCCCGCATTAGCAAGTTCTCATTTGATCTGTTTTCCTCAAATGAGACAGCCCAGGCAGGGAGCTGGGTGGGAGGAAGATGTTCTTCTACCTGTTTTAGCTGTAAAGTCATTAATGCCATCTCCAGCAGAGGAATTGTCCCCTCGCTACTGTTAAGGTGACATCTTGAGGGCTCTTTTGTTTGAGGATCTCTGCAGAGGTGCTCAAGGACCCACAGCAAGTGACATGAGGGATCTGTCACATGGAGAGAAGGAAAACCAGCTCAACAGAGTGTGTAAAAGACAAAACAGTGTGAGGGACTGACTCTGGACAGCCAGGGGTAGTTAAAACAATCAGGTGCATGAGATGACACCTGGAGTTCAGGGTAAACACTGAACAGAACTGTCCAGGGATGTGGAGGAATCATGTCCTAAACCAGCTACAGCAAGAATGATTTGTGACTTGGATTTTTGAGACCCCCAAATCGTGACATCCAAACAAATGGGAAACCTGAGCATCTTCTCCAGGAGGGATGAGGGGAGGCTGGTCCTTGCTCTGAGGTGCTGCTGTCTTCAGGACCTTCCCAGTCCCAGTGGGCTTCTTGCCAGAAGAGCAGGGCTGGGGGAGGAGAGCTGCCATGGGGTACTTCCTGGAAAAACCCTTTTGGTCAGCGAATCCTTCCCCAGCTGCTGAGCTCTGTGTGTCACACTCCACAGAGTGGGAGCGTGGAACTGAGTCTGGCACCATTGCAGGGCCACTCAGGTCCTGCTGCCAAATCTGTCATTTTGTACCTGGACTGCTCCAGCATCCAAAGCAACACCTCAGACAGCCTCTGACCACCTCCAGCCAGTCCCAGGCCATTTCCTTCCCTCCTCCTGGATCTCTGTTGAGCACTTTCCACTCAGCTGCATCACTGAGTTGTTCTTGGAGGTGGGAGTGTCTGGGAAATACTTAGAGATGCACAAATAGCTGAGAGCAGGGGCTCCTGCTGCCAAAGGAAAAGCTGAGAGCTCAGACCGGGTTGGACAAGGCTTGGAGCAACCTGGTCTAGTGGAGTGCCCCTGCCCATGGCACGGGGTTGAAACAGGATGAGCTTTATGGTCCCTTCCAACCCAAACCAGTAGATGATACTGTGCACAAGTCTAGGAAAGTGCTGGGAAATGGGCTCTTGGAACCTTCAGATTTTGGGACGAGAAAAGCCAGGGCTGGTGTGAAGGGCAGTGTCCCACCCAGCACTGCTGAGCACAGGGGTGTGACTGACCCCTGGCACCAGCACACGTGTGTCCCGTGGGCCCTGGTGGGCTCTGTGGGGAGGGGTGACCCCGGGGGGGCAGTGCTTTGGTCCTGAACTCATGAGGTGGTCACCCCACAGCCTCCCGGAATTTGAGGAGCCGGGGTGGTGGCTGGTGAGGAGTGACCTCCCGGGCTGCTTTTAATTCTTGTTTGGGGCTTTATTATTTTTATCGTGTTTAGTATTATTATTTATATTCTTATTTTATTATTTTATATTGTTCCGTTTTTTATTATTATTTTCATTTTGCGGGTTTTATTTTTATTATTATTTTGGGGTTTATTATTTCTCTTTTTTCTATTTTCATTTTTATTACTGTTTTTTGATTTTGGTTTCATGACGTCCTCCTCTCCCCACGTTACTGGCAAACCCCTTTCCCTTGGAACCCTTTTCCCTTCAAACCCTATTTCCTTCGAACTCTTTTCCCTTGGAACCCTTTTCCTTTGAACCCTTTTCCCTTGGAACCCTTTCCCTTCAAACCCTTTCCCTTAAAACCCTTTTCCTTTGGAACCCTTTTCCTTCGAACCCTGTCCCTTGGAACGCTTTTCCCTTCAAACCCCTTTCCCTTGGAACCCTTTCCCTTGGAACCCTCTCCCTACAAACCGTTTTCCTTTGAACCCTCTCCCTTCGAACCCTTTCCCTGTGAACCCTTTCCCTTGGAGCCCTTTCCCTTCGAATTCTCTCCCTATGAACCCTTTCCCTATGAACCCTTTCCCTTGGATCCTTTCCCGGCGCCTCCTGGCGGTGTCCCCGCAGCGCTGCAGCACCGGGGCTGCCGGTGACCCCCCCGTCGCTGACCGAGCCCTCTCTCCCCGCTGTTCCAGGAGGAAAAAGAAGTGCATTCGGTACCTACAAGGAGAAGGACGCTGTGCCAGCCCAGTTTCTTCCGATGGAAGTGCTATAGACTCGCCTCCATCCCCTCCGGACGCACTCCGATGCCTCCCCTCCGCCTTCCCGTCAGAGCAGCTCGCTAGCCCCCGCCAAACCCGCGCACCGCGGGACGCCGACCCCCCCCGGTGCCCGCGCAGCTCCCGCCCGCCTCCCGGCCCCTCCAGGACCCGGCCTCCGCCCCTCCAGACCCGGCTCCGGCCCCTCAGACCCCGGCTTCCCGGCGCCTCCGCGGCCCGCGTCCCCCGCCGCCACAGCCGCGGCCCCGCGGGGACATAGTCTCCTGCCGGCCCGCCCGGCTCCTCCGGACAAGGACCAGGGGCCCGGCCGAACCCCCAGCTCACCGTCAAACACGCAACGGGATGACCCTGAGGATGATGGAAAAACTCCTCTGGTTGGGGTTGGTTGTTTTTGGAGGGGACGGGTGATAAAGGTAGAAAAGCGATTTCAAAAAAAAAAAAAAAAATTCAAAAATAAGTACTTGCCAAAATTTAAAGTGCTGATGAGTAAACAAGCCTTTTGTCCCTGCCCTGTGCTGCTTTTTTTGTTTTGTTTTGTTTGGGGTTTTGGTTTGGTTTTTTACTGCATTATCTGGCAGCGTGGCGGAGAGCAGAGCCCAGTCCCCAGCTTGCTGCTGTAGGTGGTAGGTGCTGTCCGTCTAACCCTGGCTTCCACCCCCTGTCCTCTGAGCTGCTTCAAAGTGTAGTCACTCACGGATCTCTCCCAGCCATTCCACCAGGGAGCTGGAAAAGCTGGAATAGGAGCGTTTTTTAAAAGCCCTTCTGTCTGAAAAGTAACTGTAGCGGTGCCAGCGCTCTGATCTGACCGGGTTCATAGAGAAATGAAATACTTCAACCAGCCAGGGGAATTTTTTACACTTCTTGTTTGAGAACAGGAAGATATTGTTTACAGGCAACACAGACGTGTCCCATTCCACGGTGGTGCAGCACCAGCAGAAGGAGCATGGACTGACCCCGGGAAGGGCTGATGGTCACTGGGGGCACTGGTCAGGGGCAGGGTCTCCCTGGCTGTTAGATTGTCTTCTGCAGATGAGGACGGTCAGAAATCCCACCAGACAGGCTGGGCAAAGCCTCAGAAATCCCTGTGTTGATGCTGCAGGCCCTGGCTGACTGTGCCCCTCCACAGGGGCGGCCCTGGCAGGGTGGGCCGTGGGCAAGGCCCTGAGGATCCCACTGGCCCAGGCGGCCCCTCCTGGTGAGCAGAGGCTCTGGGGAGAGGGTGAGCTCTGCCCCAGCACAGCTCTGCCAGCCCCGGGAGAGCAGCACTGCCCTGCCCTTGGCTGCAGGCCAAGTCTGTCCGTACCCTCGGTGAGATCAGAACCCTGCTTTTCATGATTCAGTGTGTAACTTTTTAAAAAACCTTATTCTAGCTTTTTCTGAAAGATTCTCCCCCCGCCCCCATGACGACGCCAAATGTTGATGTGTTCTCTCCAGCTTGAAAACGTTTGCCGGTTTCTGGTGTTGTATTTATATTTTGAGTTTGATAAACAAAAAACACTGTGGACGGATTATGATCTCCCCGAACTGGTGTAAATCCCAAATAATTCCAAGTTCTGGATTTACTTCAGGTTTACAGACTTCTCACAGAGGTCACAATCTAGTCCAGTGCAATTTTTTTTCCTGCTTGAAAGAAATATATTCCAGACTGCTGAAGAGAAAAATGACACCACACAAAGGAAGAGGGGGGTCTATTTTTTTCCTATTTGATAGATAGGTTCTGGAGTACTGAATACAAATTATGTAGTAATATTATTGTAGAACTGCGAGAAATTTAAGATGACCTTTATAATGTACAAAATATTTTTATATTTTTTTTCTTAACGCAAAAACACAAACCCTAATTTTTTACATTGGACTAAACATAACTTTTTAAACAAGTTTACGCCTCAAAGATTTAAAATTTAAAAAAAAAAAAAAAAAAGCCAAACCTGATTAGTTTGTAGAGCAGCTTTGGGTTTATTCCCTTTATTTAGGTAGTTTTGCTTACAGCAGTGTAGATTTTTTTTTTTCTGGTTTTAGTTTAGAAGATCTAATCCTATTGCTTTATTCCTCTCCTGTGTAAATGTAACTTCAGAAGCACTGACTGAAAGCTACGTGCACAAACCTGATGAGTTTGCAAAGAGTCATTTTAAAGTTTGAACCATTTTAACCCTCAGAGAAGTAGCATTACCTGACCCAATGCCACCTGTACTGACTGCACTCACAGGGTTAATTACATAGCACTAGATCAATATGCAATCTGCTCATTTTAAATTATTTTAGCAAGCTTAGCCAACAGCATGTTCCAGTGCTGAACAGAGGAACTCAGCAGACTTTTGCCAGATCTGACATGGTCTCTCCAATCACTTGATTTAAAAAAGAAACAAGACAAAGTGCTTTTTAAAAAAAATGGCCATGTCTCAGTTCAGCATCTGGTTGCTGTGAGCCCCTCTGCTGTAAGGTGCTGTACAAGGGAACACCACAGACAACAGACCAGCCCCACAGCGGGTGTAAAGCTGGTGTAACTCAACACCCCACTGGTACTCGGTGGTGGGGTGGAAGATGGAACTTAGCAGCAAAGCAAAGGCAGGTGTAAAGGAAAAAGCAGATGGGTGTGAGTAAGAGCAGAGGGAGCTGAGGGGAAGGCCCTGATCAGTATTAACCTGGCCGAGGAGGAGGCAGCGCGAGCACCCAGAGCAGCCCTCACTCATTTCACACTCTGGGACTTTCTCCCATTATTTCAAGGCTCCTCTGGCCCCTCCTCGGTGTTGTGGTCCCTGCCCCGACCAGCCAGAGGCCCGTCTGCATTACAGCCTCCTCTCATTGTTACTCCACCCCACTGCTGCCAAATCTCCTTAGTGGAAGTACCACTCCCCTCTCCAGGAGCCCCTCCTTGTGCCCTGGTGGCACAGAAGCATTTCCAGAGCCCCAGAGCTGGAGCACTTACACCCATCTCAGCCACGGCCTCGTCCTGCCCGTGCTCTGCTCTGTACATACAGGTTATAGCCAGACTGACCCACAGGATAAACTCAGAACACTCCCTTGTGATATGCTGTAATCAGTTCATACTGGGGTAACAGAAAATTGACTTATTTTTATCCCAAAACACAGAAGAGATATCTTCTAAGCTGCCCCTTTCCAAGACAAAACAGCACAACTGACTTCTGTTCCATGCCCCACAGCTGATAACTGATGCCAAAACAAAGTTACTCTTATTAATACCAAAAAAAGTGTCTTTAGAACTGCTATATGAAGTGTTGCTATTTTGTGTTAATATTCTTTTTTAATAGAAGGAAAACTTTGCCCTTACGTTTTTATCTCAACAAGAATTTTTTAGTTATTTTACAGCAATTTTAACTCTTCCTGAAATACACATTTAAATTCCTGAAATCAGTTTGAATGTAGAAGTCATGGAAGTACCACTTCTTTAAACCAAGTAAAATCACTGTATGTATGTAGCAGGGATAAATGTTTTGCAGCTGTACTTTCATTTGTCCAATGACTATCCATCATTTGTTGTAATTTTTTTACTTCACTGAGTTTGTATTTTTTGGCTTTTATGTTCAAAATATGTTTATAGCTTTATAAATAAAGTAATTGCCAGACTGGCTGTTCAAAAGAGGCCACTGGAAATTATAATCCTCTCAAACTCTCATATAACTATTTCTTAGCATTCAAGAGGATTCCTGCTTGCCATTTTTTTCCCCTTCAGCATTTGCATGTATGAATAGTTTTTAGAATAACTGCCAGTAGTCTTCAATGGGTAAGACTGCAAGAGTAAAGCAAGAGTAAAAAGAAATACACCTTCTTCTACAATCCCTATTGCTACCCAGCCTTCCCCCACGATTAATCCCTTCAGCCAAGAGAAGCCTGATCCCTGATCATGCCATGACTTTAAAAAAAAAAAAAAATAAAGTTAAGGAAGCACCACGCAAGTTAAACAGCAACAGAAAGTTTAACAGTGGGAAATCAGTCTTCCCCTCTCTGGAATGTCAGAGTTCCCAGGCAGTGTCTGTTGGAGCAGCAGGCAGGGAACAGGCTCAGCTGAAGCAGGAAACACAAGGCAGCCCAAGCTGTCTCAGCACCTCCCCAGTGTCCTTCTCTACAGCACAGCATAATGTCACTGGAGTGGGTGAGACAACTGAGAGATTTAAAAAACCCCAAAGTTCTCCTGCTGCCATCCCGGCCAGGCAGCTACAGAATGTGAATCTGGCTGAAGCCTGAGTCACTACTACAGGGGAATTTCAATTAGAGAAAATAACCAGGATGGAATCCTAACAACCTACTAAGAGTATTAAAAATCTGTCAAAGCTGCAGAATGCCTTGAGCACAGAGCAGCCCTATCCTGCACCTCCACAGCTGCCTCAGGGTCAACAGCCACCTGTCACAGCCTGGAGCTTCAGCAGAGGCTCCTGGGCTGCAGCGTTTGGCCACCACGGCTTGGGCTTCGGGCCAGCTGCTCTAAGAACTGCCAGCTTTTATCCAGGTGTGGTCATGGCATGGCAAACAAAGTACAAGCAATGCAATGAGGAAGAAAACTGCCTCTTCCTTATCCTACAGCACCCTGAGGCCTCGTGCAAGGCGGCGGCTGCTGACACACATGGACACTGTCTCATGACAAGCACCTGAAGGAATTCACACAGGTTCCTACCAAACACAATTACAGGACAGGCTTCTGCATGAGACACACAGCACTCTGAGGGTGAACTGCAATACTCTGGAGCAGTACACACACGGATTTATTTCTTGTAAGAATCCAGGATAAACTGAATATTCAGCTGCAGCCACAGAAACATCACGCGAAGGTTTTTCTCTGGGAGCACTTTTAAACTGAGGTGTATTGTTTGCAATACAGGCTGCTGGAGAGGCTTCAGCATGTCCAGGAGCAGCAGTGGAGTATTTTCTGCCCACTGACAATATCTAAGACACCCACACAATACACAGCAGCACAAGGGCAGGCCCAGCACCTCAGGAGTAAGCAGATGTGAGCAGCAGCTGCATCCAAAGCTTGGGTTTGAATGCTGCTTTAGAGAAAGTTATTAATGCTTTCAGAATGGTTACATCAAGGACTACTTAAAAGTTAGTAAGCATCAAAAAACATATCCATCTGGATATTTAACCATCACTCAAATTCATCTGAAAGTTACCCACTGTCCTGCATTAGTCATTTAACAGAATCTTTACATCTGCTTTATTCCAGTCACCCACTGCCTCAGTGTTGTTATTTGTACACTCAGAAAGAAGTGGCAGCAAGATTGTCTAGTTCCAAATAACTAGGACCGTTTGCAAATGAAAGTTTAAAAGCCCTTTATTAATTCAGAAGTGAAACACCGATATTTAAAGTGAGATAAGTATGTTTATTAAGGTTCATTCTACTCTAAGGTTTATACAGAGAATGGAATGCAATACAAGCTAAGAGCACACCTCAAAGATCTACCACACAACCATCCCCTACTCCCTATAAGGGAACTGTAAAAAAAAAAATAAAATAAAAATCAGAAAACCAGTTACTGTTTAACTAGTTGCAAGTGGCTTTGTCCAAAGAAGTTAAGCTTGATATTGCATTAGCTTTGTATGCAATAATTAAGTCTCTACAAGCTGAAGTATCACATACAGAGGCATAAGATTTCCTGTGGACACATGAAACCATGTTTTCAAGAGCTACATCACAAGGGTTCTTTAAAACTGCCTAAAAACCAGCCACTAATGGCATGCACAGGTCAATAATATTAACTTTGGTAATGTCAGTCATTTTTGGTCAAATCTGGGTTCCACTTTTAACAGTAACATGTATAAAAACACACCCATCCTGTGCATAAAGCAACACACTTTATTTGCTACCAGCTAGAGGCAGGTCTTCAAGACATGGCTGAAGTATTCAAATTTAGCTGTCAGGAGCTTGCTTAGTTCTAGATCACATTTTCACTAGTCTATAAGGCAAGACTAACAGGACAAGCAAGTGGTCAAATATTTAATTTTTTTTTTTTGTTTAAATGCAGGACAAGAACCACCTTGAAAATTATATAGCTTTAAGTAACACTAATTTTTTCCACCATGTTTTTGGAAGAAATCCAGTAACTTTTTTTTACATTACCTAGTTCCCCAAGACACGCTCTAGTTTGGTTTTCTTTCTGAAACTATCAATACCCTGTAAATACAAGTGTTTTGCTCTTCTTGAGGAAGAAGTCATAGATGTTTTTATTTACAATGGAGTCAATCCTCAGCACTGTAACTGGACTTGAATAGTTTAAAAGTGTAATGAAAATGATAACCTTAAGTGCTACTTCCCATACAGAATCCACACTTAATTCAATTTTATTCTTTGCAAAGTAAAAAGACATCCAATTACGCTAGTAAAAACTCAGAAGATTTAGATTTGTACTCAAAAAACCACTACACATGCAAAGGGAACAATATCCTGCTAACACAACTTCATTTGCTGCTGCATTTGTCTAATATTAACAATTATGAACAGGGCAGTGCAACTAGTATTTGGAACAATCCTTACAGTGTTCGAGTATCAGGCACAAATACTTCACTTCTCTTCACACCACTGGTTCTCTTTACGTACCTGAAAGAACAGTTTGAATGTTACTATGTTGCAGTGAACTCCTAAGAGTTGGCTGTCAATTCCCATAAACATTCAGGATTATTTCCTGCAGCGAGGCATCAACTTGGAGCAGCTTTAACTCTTCATGCAGGGTTTGCAATTAGAAAGTCAGTCTTCCAAACTGACCTTTTTATCAGTGTAAGCCAGGAAACTTATGCCTAGATTTGAGCAACACTGGGAAATTTTCCACCAAGTAAAGCAAGTGGATTAGTTTAAGTCTAAGTTGCTCGTTTCATGACATAGCACTGAAGACAAATCCAAGTGTCCAGTCACTGCCTGTGTATTTAACCAAGGCATCTTATTCTGCTCTTTCCCAGCTCTGCCATTTTGCAGTTGGTTTGCTGTTCAAGTTTTAAGATCAACGAGTTTGTTAAAGATGAGAACCCAAACATCTTACCTTTCCAGCCACACAGGGCAGTGCATCTCCAGCACTCCGACCACAGCTCCCAAACAGCCAACTAGGGCTGCCACAAACAATCCTATACACTTTCTTACCAGGTACATGTTGGAGCTAGAAAAATCAATATGCTGTTTTGACCTTTTCAGGCAATGGGCTGCAAGTGCAGTAGACACCAAAAAGTTTTCTACCAGTAGCAATCCAGTTATGAGAATTTTATGCATTAGTTTACATTTATCAACGAGTCAATTGTATGACATTAAATTCTGAAGCACCACACACTAATCCAGCACAAAAAGCCAGCTCAATTGTAATCAAACCCAGATCAAGTACCTGTGCTTCTTCCTCTTCAGTGAAGTCATTCTTAATATTGAATGTCTTGCGAATTTCTTCTGGAGTTTTCCCCTTGATCATGTTTGCAACTGTCTTGCATGTGACATCAAGCAAACCTTTGATGTCCAAGTAATTTGCAGCCTGCAGAAGAGTTGCCAAATGTAAAGCCTCCATATCAATATTCTGCCTCTGCAGATGTACTACCAAAGTCATGCTTACACTGCAATTGTAGAACACTGTAACTGCAAAGAGATCATCTCCACTTTGAGAAGCTTCTAGCTACAACCTTCAAGTGACACTACCTACAACTTGTTTGCCAAACAAAAGGGAAAGTCATTTGTACCATGAAAAATACACACTCCTGCTGCTCCTTTTGCAAAGGGCTTTCAGGAGTCTGCAAACATCCAAGATCCAAGGGCTGCAGTCCTGTTAACTAGCCAAGGCAGGTAATGTGGGCTCACAGGACCATACAAGGTACAAATTTGTAAGTCCAAGCTGTATTTTAATTTGTGTGCAGATCTCCAGAACTCCATTACTAGAAATAAACCCTCAGCTCAGACTCAAGAGCCACAAGAATAAAAGACAGCAATATTCAGAAAACTGATTGATAAATGAGTACAATTAATGCCAGCATTACACTGACAAGCATTCCAACATCCTCAGCAATTCTAGTCAGTAGTTATCAGAACCACTTCCCCTCCCCACACCCCCCTCCCAATGAAGAAGTTACTCAAGAAGCACAAAGGCTGTTTCTCAAGTGCACTAACAGAGATCACAGGCACAGCCTTTGCACTTTCTGAACATACTCACCAGGATAAGTTCAAAGAGGGTTCCTTGGTCTACTTTCAGAAACTCTTGATCCCACACAGGGATGTCATCTGTTCTTTTTTCTTTGTTCTCATCATCCTCAGGAGGAGGTGGATCATCCTTGTGATGGGTGCACCACTGAATCACCTAATTTTTGACATTAAAGTTTTTATATTAGAGTTTTATCCAAGTGATTCTCCCATTAGGCCCCAACTATAAAACTTAACTTCATTTAGGAAGAAATGGACATTTTTTTCGAGATTAATGTTAGAATCCTGCATGAACATGCTCAAATCAACAATATTTTAATTTTAGAAGAACTGATCCCCAATCCCCAATTCCCAGCCTTCAGGAATCTCAATGAGTCAGTAGCACATTAATTACTTAATCTTAAAAGCCAGCTGCTGGTGCTGTAAAGTTATTACACCCTGTTATAACACACACAGGACCATACCAAGAAAACTAAACTTCATTTTGCAGTGTTCAATCTGTTTGCAGAAACATAATTTTTATTAAGCAGGATACTCCACAGGGGAAGAGTGCAGCATGGTAACAGCTACCAGCAGGTCATGCTCACCCCAGAACAAAGTTCACCTGGCATGTTTGCCTTTAAAAAACAACCAAACAATACAAGCTTGGGAACATGCAATCTCATCACCAGACAATTAAAAGGAGAATGGATCTACAGCAAGCAAAATCCTGCTCCATTTCACCAATCCAAGAGACTCCACAAGTGTGAAGTTATTTGTGTCTGTTCACTAGGAAAGAATTCCCAACCCTGTATTTACCCCAAAACAGGTACAACAGACCAGTGCTTATTTTGGCACTGCACTTCCTATTTCAAAGCAAAAAGCATCTCAGACAAACACACACTACCCCACTTTTCTCTCGTGACTCAGTTCCATGGCCTGGCAGTGAATTTAATGCCACCAAGTGCACACAGTGTCCCTTGAGCTCTGTCACTGCCACCCAGGCACAGCTACTGCCACTGCCTGTCCTGAATCCTTTCTCTGAACACTTGCATCTCATGAACAGCCACCTCAGTGCACAGAATCCAGTTAAAATCAGTGCTTTAACACCATGAAATGCCCGTGTGCACACATGTCCAGCACCACCCCAGCACCTCAGGAAGCCTGTCTGGCCTCCAGCTGTTGTTCCAGGTCACCCTGTGTGTCCCCTCTGCCATTAGCTCCTGCCAGCCTCACCCCACTTCCCAGATAACCCAGATCCCATGTTCATGCACATGGATTTGGTTAACCTTGTAGCCAGCACATGAAAAGCATTTTTTATCCAACAGTTCACAATACCCAACTCCCAAGATGAAGTTCACATTCCATTACTGCCATACAGTACTAACCACTTCCAGCATCTTACCTTTTTTAAGATAGCTGCATTAACATTTGGAAGAGGGACTGGGTCATCATCACCTTCATCATCCATTCCCAAATCTAAAAATGGAAAGATGACTAAGCAATTGGCAGACAAGACCATTTACTGAACTGGGATGCTTCACCAGTTATTCACTGTTTTAACAACACTGAGGCTGAATGACTGGTAGCAAAGGATCTCCAAATGGTGAAATCAGGAGCTTTTAGAAAGCTTTGTGGAGCTATGGTTGCATTATACATCCCAGGTTATACCAAGATTAGGCCAAGTGGCTAATAAAGCTGCCTCATCACATAGAGCATCAACAAACCACCACTCAGAAGCAGTCAGGTACTTGTTAGAGCAGAACTTGCTAGTTCAGTATTCTGGGAATAGGGAACATTCAACAATCTGATAAATGTTTACATATTTTTACCACTTACAGGGGTCAATCCACAAATTCAAACTGAGAGCTCCCATTCCAGTGATTGTTAAATAAGAATTCAGATCTACTGTGGTAAGTAGAGACAGTGCCTTGTGCTCTGTATGAGCAGTAAATACTGGAGCCACAGAGATGCCATTCTCTGGCTCTGAAGCCTTGCACTGATCCTTCCCAGCTGAAAAAGTTCACATGATAAGACAGCAGCACAAACCCTTTCATCAAAAAAGCATTTATACAGCACACTTCTGACACTCCTTGTTTTAAAAGCTTGTCAGCATGCTCCAGACAGTTTTGGATAAAATTTGTCACTCTACCCTCTTGATATAATTAAGGAATCGAAGTAAAAATTGAGAGAAAAGCACAATTAAAGTTTGGATTTGATACACAGAACAAATAGCACATTATCCATCTTTGGTTAGAGAATATGCTTTTTTATTATCCAAATGCCAACAGTTGGATGACACCCTGGCTGTCAAAGACATCTTGTAATTAGTTATGTAACGAACTATACAAAACTTCACTCGTTACATGCACAGATGAGCCAATTCTACATCACCAAGGAACTCCATTTTTAAGACCATACAATCACTGTCACTGATCAAATTTGAACATTATAAAAAAAACCCATGTATTTTTTCTGTATTTAGACAAGTCAGTTGTTGTTACCAGTGGGACATTAACACTACTTTTTGTCTGAAATAACCAGCTTCCTCAATTCAGAACTAAAACCCTGCCACTAAAAGGTGCCCCCAGCTAATGGAGACTTCAAAAGCAAACTTTGAGCATAGTGGCAGATCCAGTGTAAGAAGTGACCAGTCCAAAATTGTTGGTACATGGAAATAATTCAAGCAATATCTCAAGTTCAGTCAACTCTGCTCGACTTGTCACCATCACCTCCAAACCAGCACTGTCACCCATTATCAGAAAACTGGTACTTTATTGGTGGTCCTCTGATACCCAACACAACCCACCCTTTCAGCTCTTCCCCTCTCAGCTGCAGCACCCAAAACATAACCTGAAAATGCATTTCACCTACTGGGAGACTGGTTCTCCCCCAGTTTAGCAGAGGCAAGTTTATGGTGCCCAGCTCACACACTCCCGTGTTTATCTCCCCCTCCATCCCCACCTGAGTGTCACTGGACACCAGCAGTGACACAGCTCCTGCAGGAGAAAACTGAGAGGAATTGTGCTCCCTAATGCATTCCATTTCCTGCTCCTGCTGCCAGTCATGTTCCACAGCATCTTATTAACAGAAAAAGACTTCAATGCCTGATGTATCTCAACCCTATTCCCTATTTTTACTGTTCTTTTAAGGTGTCACGACCGAAGATTTATAACCAAGAACATCATTTGAACTACATCTACAGAAATATTTTTTCCTAAGTTAATTCAAGAATACATAAAAAAAACTTGAAAAAACCCCCAGTAAACAATGAGGATTTGCACTGGAGGGATTAGACACAGTTTGCTCTGTATCTCAGCCATCTGGCACATTTCCCCTCCCCCGCCACGAGTTCTTTTGTTTCAAATTTATGTCAGCAGGAGATCAGAACTAAGTATTTATCCCAAATAATTTAACTGCTTCTACCAGCTCACAATATAGGTTTCACTTCAGCTCTTTATTGCATTATTTATGATCTCCCACTCCCTTTAAGTGATATTTACATTCTAAGATTGGTTTGGGTGATTAAATAAACCGAAGTTGTTAATATTATTAATGTTCTGTTTGCTCAGCTTTCGCAAAACCGTAGGCAGTGGGGTGCTTATATTTTACTGGCATCCCTGTAAGTACTCTTAACAAGAGCTTTTTGCAAGAGCACATCCACCCAGAACAGCTTCAGCTACAGCAGCAACTGCTCCAGCTGTTCTGGCAGGACACACCAAGCTGCTCCAGAGGGCTGGGAATCCTTTTCCAGCATAGTGCCAGTTTGTCTCCTCTGGTCACAATTCCTGCTCAAGAGGCCTCCTTGAACACACTGTGACCCCCAGGGTCTCACACTTACCTTCCAGCATAGTCTTTATGGTCACAGACTGTTTTGCAATCTCAACATCAACTTCGAAGATCTCTCCATCTGAACTCTGCAGTTTAATTGAAGGCATCTACAAGAGAATTTGACAGTTATTTCCACCCAACATTCAGCAGATGTTACAAGTTTAGCTGACCCAAAGAGGTACATCACCTTTGCTGTTTATATTGCTCCTTCTCAACAGCAGAGCCTGGTGCCACTTAGAGCACACTCGGATTATTCACTGCTTGAATCAACAGCCCTAAACTCATTAATCCTCACGATTAAGAAACACGGATTGATCAAAGCCTAACACTAGTTTAAGAGCTTTTTTCTTAATGTGAAAGCATAAAATACATAGAATTCATCAGTCAATAGTGCTTGTATTTTTATTTTTTTTTACAGTGCAACACTGGAGCTATTTTCTCTTGAATTAATTTTCAACACTCCCCAAACACTACTTATCTCCAAATCCAAACAACTGCTACTCACTTTGCTCAAATGATGTCAGATCTCAAAAGCAGTTTCAAATGATAGCCTCTGGAACAGAATGACAACATTGAGGTTGGAAGGAATTACTCTAGACAACCTAGTCCAGCCTCCCCTGCTCCAAACAGAGTTAAACAAACCAGGTTACTCAGGATCAAAGACTTTCCCTTCAGAACAGTGTTTGGTTTTCTCAGGAGATTAAAAAGCAATACACCCCTAGGAGGAAGGTTTCAGCACTCACTGCTGCTCTTGCAAAGCAGGAAGTTAGATCAGCACTTTGTTAGTACCTGACATGACCATGCACTTTAACAAAGTTTTTCAAACAAACCGTGATCATACCTACAATAAAAAGCAGCAGGCTTTGAAGATGTCATCAGCAGAAATACAAATTTTACAAGAAAACATCTTTCTGGATGTTTAACAACTCAAACCCAGAAGTAAAGCACATGACACAGCAGCCAGGACACTGCACATGCAGAGTGGGGGGGTATCACTGCACTGGAACCAGCTGAAGGACATGATAAACACGACTGTCTGCCCGTATAACTTTCATAAACTGATTCTCAACCAGCTAGTAGGATGTGTCCTAAGCTCCTTTGTTAGCAGCAAACTGTTGCAACAGTTTCATTTTTTCCCTGGAGTTACCTGCTTCAAGATCACTGAAGCATGTGTTTGTACAGCCTGCAAGGCACTCAACAGCTCTAGGAACAAAGAATTTCAAATCAATCTCAATTTTCCAACGTCCTTCCCCTACCAGACTTAGGAGCCTTGCACACCAGTTCCTGGCAGCAGTACTTGAGCCACCAACAGTGAATTAGCTGGGCCACTTGCAGCAAACTTGCATTACCCCTTTTTGAAAGCTCATCAGTGTGGCTGAGCCTGACAGAGCTGCTGCAAAGCCAGGCCAAGGGAGGCTCGGCCAACACACGTTATTAAGCAGCTCACACCAGCCTGGAGCCCTCATTGCTTTAATTTCCATTTGGCAGTGAGCAGCCAGTTAATGTTTACACAGCAATGAAACCCTATATGACAGTGCTACTTCTAATTAAGATGGGTGTTCTGGAGGGGCACAGTCATGATTGTTCCAAAGGTACAAACGTATAAATACACACACGTGCACAGAAATAAAACCTGGATTATAAATAAAATAAAATCTTGGGTTAGCAGTCTGAGTGATGCTCTGGGGAAAAGTGCTGTAGGCACACACATCAAATTTGATGCATCTGTTCTTGCAGTGGCTGCCTGGGAGCTCTCCAGAACAAACCCAGCCTCCTGAGCCTGGCTTACATAATCCTGCTCAGCAGAGCCGGCCAGGGGGGGATGCTGCCCGGGGATTTCCAGCGAGACCCTCGTGTCACCCAAACCCGCTTCTAAACAAGCCCTTCAGCTCCTGCTGAGGGTCTGAAACAGTGAGAATGAAGTTAATCTACTGCCTTGTCACTGATAACAAATTGGGGTTTCACCCACATTTCGTTATTTTACACCACAGAGCTCAGTTGCGTGGAAAATATATTTAAAAGAGTCGTTTTCAGCAGCTGCAGCAGAGCTCTGGCAGGTGCCGGTCCCTGGGCAGCAGCACCGCTGGGTGACTAAGCAGGAGAGTCCTAAAAGCTTTATTCGACAGCAGCAGGACAGGCTGGGGGGGCGGTCAGAGCCCGACCTGAACCACGGCGATCACTTACACGGATAATCCCGGGAACGCCGCGCTCAAGGCCTCATCTCCGGGTGGAGTCCCTTCCGTGTCGCGTAACTCAGGTGACCCAACTCAACCCCCAAAGGCCGGCCGCCCCGGACACAGACCGGAGGGTCCGGGGCTCTCCGAGCAATGCCCCCCGCGGGCTTAGTCGCTCCCATAACACTGCGACCCTCGAAGATTAGACGGCGTAGAACCCACACTGGACTACCTGAGAGCTTCAATCCCCTCCCGCCTAGCGCGGCGGCTCAGCCTCAGCCTCCGCAGGGCCAGGAGCGCCCAACGCTCCGCCGCGCCACCCGCAACGACCCCACGGTGGGGCTTTCCCCTGCCCCCCCCCCCCGCGCCAAGGCCGCTCCCTACCGCCACCCTCACGAGTGTCCCCCTCGCTTCCGTGGGCACATCCCCAGGCCCTCGGGCCTCACCTCTGAGGATGGATGGCGGCGGTTCAGCCTCCGTTCGCACCTGTGAAGGCAGGTCGGTGGTGCGGGCGGCGCTCGGGCTCGAACTGCGGCGGCGCTTTTATAGCGGGCGGGGGAAGGGCAAGGACCCGCCGCCTCGCACCGACGGGCTGCGTCCGCCGCGACCCTCTGAGCGGAACGCCCCGCCAACCGCGCTCCGAACGGGCCGAGCGCGGTCAGATACGGTGAAAACGCGTGGCCTCGCGCTGGGGTCTTCCGCGGGGTGCATGACGGTGGAGAGGGGCAATGGGGGATAGGCGGGAGCGGAGCGAAAGGTGCTGACGTTTGTCAGCAGTGTGCGCGGGCAGGGGGCCTCCATGAGCGCTCTAGGCGCCAGCCGCGGGGTGTCCCGGAATCGGCCGTGAGAGGGAGATCGCGGGCTCCCGACGGGCACCCCTGCTGGGCCACGAATTGCCCTCTCACGCTTCAGGCTAGCTGCCCGTCCCGGGACCTCCTCTGCAGCTGCGCGCAGTGGCAATTCCCCGTCGTGTATGGTGCAGGAAACATTTATCAGTGTCTACAGAGAGAGGACAGAGGATAGACCAGGTTCTGCTCGGGGTGGGGGGCCCGGCGATGGCACAAGAAGAACGGGCAGGAACTGATGCCCAGGAAGTCTCACCTGGACACGAGGAAGAACTTCTTTGCTGTGCAGTGAACCCAGCACTGAACAGGCTGCCCTGGGAGGGTGTGGAGTCTTCTCAGTGGGGATATTCCAGAACCTTCTGGACACAATGCCATGTGCTCTGTGATGGCCCTGCTGGAGCAGGGAGGTGGGACCAGATGGCCCTCTTTGGTCGCTTCCAGCCTGACCCACTCTGCGGTTCCATGAGGTGTCCAGGGCACTGTGTTGTGCTCTCACAGCACTTGCTCCACACTCTGGTGCTGAGCCCTCTGTGGCAAAGTGGCCTTTAAGTAGGGAAGATAGTTACACAGTGACAACCCTATATCACATACATAGAGTGTGAAGCCTCCAAACTATGTCTACTGAGACCTTGTGATTGTACCTTCGTCACATTTACCTCTTTCCCCCTCAATCACTCCATCTCCAATGCTGAGAACCACATTCACTCCATATAAACAACACTGCCTTTATTTTCTTTTTATTTTCCTTTTATTTATTTTATTCCTTTATTTTCCTTTTATTCCTTTATTTTCCTTTTTTCCTGTTTGTTTTTTTGTTGTTGTTGTTTGTTCATTCTTTTTTAATTTATTTATATTAATACTCCTTGGTTTAGAGGATCAGAGAATGACAGCAGGTGGTCTGTGGAGAACATATCTGCAAAATCCTCAATCCCCTTTCCCGATGTTGCCAAAGCCCAAGGTTTCTGATTTGGCTCATGACCAGTGAGCACAAGCTCTCAGACTGCAAATCAGGCTCGGCCAAGGGGGATGGGGTTCATCTCACCAGGAGACAAACCTCATGGAATCTCGAACAGGCAGAGCGCGAAGTTCCCTCCTTAATTATAGCTGCGGGTGAATTAAATTAAAAATTATACTCCTGATGAGTTTTATACTTGGTACAGCTCTCTACAGCTTTCCAAAGGAGAGAATTCCATCCTCGGGGGATTTCGCTGTTGAATTCGAAGTCTGGGAAAGTCAAAGCAGCATAAACACCGCACGGCCCAAGAAGAGGCAGCCGGCTGGCACAGATATGCCAAATGCCGGGACGGCACCTCCCGCTGTGCCCCACATATCGTACAAAGAACCTCCCCGGCGCCCCAGATGCCTCCCGTTATCTGCCCTGCAAGAGCAGCTGCTGCGGCGCCGATAGCCCGAGTGCTGCCTGCGAGGCAGCGTTAATGGCACAAAAAACCCGTCCTTGGCTAAAGCTGCGAGGCAGAGAACATGACTGTTCCGAAAAGGGCCGGCCCGATTTCCATTGTGCCGCGCGCAGGTAACGACTGTAACGCAAAATAATCCTCAATGCGAGCATCGCCCCCCGAGCGCAGAGAATCGCACCGTGTGCCGGCCACGGGGACGCCGCAACTGAGGTAAAAACCGCTGCGAACGCAGCCGAGGGAGGGGGAAGCTTCACACTAAAGCAAATACCTGAAAAGATTGGAGCAACTGAGCTTGGTTTAACGCTTAATCAGATCCAGAAGAGCTCTGACCTACATACTCGCAGCATCCCCGGGCTGGGGCTCAGCCGGCTGAGCGGGGGAAGGGGTTTGAACGCGCCGAGCGGGGGGAGCAGCTCCCGGACGCAGCCCTGCCCCGGCTCCACAGCCCCGCATTCCCTTCCTGGCTGCTTCTCCCAGGCAAAAATCACGGAGCCTCCCACCCCTCCGAACACCTCGCATTCCACTTTGACTGAGAAACTGCCTCTTTTTTTTGCTGCTGCTGGGTGATTTAGAGACTATGGAGATAACACACTGATTATTTTTCAATACTGTGAGCGTGACATGGGATTGTCAAGGTCTAATGACAATCAGGCTTAAAAGGGCTCAGCTTTGCTCCATGAAACTGCACAGAACTCAGCCTGGATTCCCTGAACCAGAGAGAGGTTCCCTGAGCCAGGTACAACCATGGAATCTGAACAAAAACCTCATCTACATCTAGGGGAGAGTGCTGCAAAAATCCAAAAATCCTCTTCCCCCCCCCCCCAATACAAAAGATAAGGAACGGTTTTTTTTAAAACAAGCAGCCACATCAACAAGTTTGAAAACAATTGAGGTGACTGATTCAGTGTAAAAACAGAAAACATCAGAATTATTCATGTGAGAGAGATGGCAGGAAGACACCACTGAGCTCAAAGGCCTGTGCCACTGTTGTTTAAAGCAGTCTTGCAACAATGCAGTGGCAGAAGAGGAAAATTCTTGTTCTCAGTACAAATCTGAAAGAGCCAATTATATGAAAAGCTAATTATTGCATTTCCACTTCATTAAAACTTCTGTTGCAGCAGCATCCTTGAGAAGGAGTCACTTTTCATTCCCGTTGTACCCCAGCATGAGATGGTGGGTGACAGAGCCCAGCACTTGGGTGAGAGTCCAGGCCATAGAATCAGTCACAGAAAGGTTTGGGTTGGGAGGGACCTAAAGCCCATCCAGTTCCACCCCCTGCCATGGGCAGGGACACCTTCCACCAGCCCAGGTTGCTCCAAGCCCCATCCAACCCGGCCTTGGACACTCCCAGGGATGGGGCAGCCACAGCTTCTCTGGGCAACCTGTGCCAGGGCCTCCCCACCCTCACAGGGAAGAATTTCTTCCCCATATCCCATCTAACCCTGCCCTCTGGCACTGGGATGCCACTCCCCCTTGTCCCCAGTCCCTCTCCAGCTCTCCTGAAGACCCTTTAGGGTCCTGGAAGGGGCTCTCAGCTCTCCCTGGAGCCTTCTCTTCTCCACATGAACCCCCCCAGCTCTCCCAGCCTGGCTCCAGAGCAGAGGGGCTCCAGCCCTCGGAGCATCTCCTTGGCCTCCTCTGGACTCTCTCCAGCAGCTCCACGTCCCTGTGCTGTTGGGGGTTCCCAGAGCTGGACCCAGCACTGCAGGTGGGGTCTCATGAGAGCAAAGTAGACACCAATGGACTGACCAAACCCAACAACCAAATTCTGCCAAGCAGACACCAACTGGCTTTTTTTCATTATCAGCTTCTATTTCTCCCTCTAACTCTGCTCACATTCCCCTTACATAACTGCAGGGATTCAAGATAGTTTAAAAAACTAAAGATGAAGGGGGGGAAGACTAAAAATAGAAACACCTACCTCAAACCTATTTGCAGCATCTACTTCCTAACCTCATCCTCCCTCCACCTCCGCACACTTTTAACAGTGATTTTTGTACCAGTTGTGCCTTGGCATCCTCTGAAATCATTTGGACCGTTCCAGAGGAGCCCAGCCCGGAGACAGCGCGTGAGAGCCTCGCCTAAGCAGGGTCACGGCAGGCCGGGCAGTGCCACGCGGTGGCGCCGGGGCTCGCTCCGAGGGAGCTCAGCCCCGGGAGATGCGCTCCCGAGCATTCCAAGAACGCCGGGAGAAGCGCAGGCTCGCTGTATGTGGCCTTAAGAACGACGTTAAGTGGTAACGCATAGAACTGTGAATATCCTTGATATATCCTTGATATAAGCACGAGGGGAAGGGAACTGTGCTGGCTCTACAGGGCTGCCTGGCACTGGTGTCCAACCCTGGAGCTGTTCAAAGTCCAAAAAGCAGATTCCAGGCTGGCTCTGACGCCACGGATGATAACGAGCAGTTGCTTTGAGGTTTCAAAGTCCATGGGAATAAAGACAGTGTGTTTCAGGAGTCAGGATAATTCAAAGCATTTTTAAAAGAGATTCCAGGGAAAAAGGGGCAGAGCTAAAGCTGGATAAACTCATGACCAGACAGTCAGAGAACCCATCCCCAGCCTCTCTCTCTCTCTCCCGGGAAGCTGTGGTCCCCCTCCCTCCCCCGGCACGGTCCCGCTCCAGCAGCAGCCGGCTGTGCTCCTCTTCCCCGAGGACAACACGGCGCTGGAAAAGGAGCAGAGCTGCCTGTAAAGTGGGTCAAGCGTGGAATGAAACACCACAGGATCCTCCCAGACAGGGCTTTTTCCTTATAAAACAAGGAAGAGAGCAGCAGTCACTGCCCACTCCTGCACTGACTGCCGCGATAAAGGGTTTCCCACAAGGTTTAGGGTTAGGCTGGGTGTGGGGGGGCGTTTTTTTAAACTCCTGAAAAATAAAGGCAGTTGGGAGCCAGCCTAAAGCCTTTCAGCCCAATCGATCATGCAATTAGCAATGTAAACAAGTCACATTCCTCTTTGACAGTTCAGCGCTTTGGGTTTTAAATGCATAATCCAGAAAACAGGTTATAGGTTTAATGAAACAAATAACTAAAAAAGCCCCAAGCACCCAACCTCCAAAAATCCAGATGTGGTTGGGGGAAATCTGACGAGGAAGATGAACACAGAAGTCAAGACAACCAGATAGCAAAGGTTTAGTTCAATTTATACAACCTTGTGCAATGATATGAGGAGCTGCAAAAAGGAAAGTTTTCTCCTCACAATCATTTTCCTGCAAGTCTTCATCCAGGATGCTCCATCACCAGTCCCAGATACTATGACCAACTAATGTTTTATACACCAGCAGCAATCAGTTTAATTCCCACCCCAAAGCAGTTCTGTTCACCAGAGAGTAATTAAGAGATCAGTAGTTCAACCCATCTTAGAGAATAAAGCTTTTAAGCTGCAGCACAGGTTTTAAAAGGCTAAAACATGCAGCACTGCTTAATTTCAAACCTAAAGTGTTGTTTCAGCCTTTTTTTCCTGTCCATATGCCAAAGCACTCTGGTCCCTTGCTCAAGAGAGCAGCCTGCCTTTATTCCCATCCAAAAAGGAGCACAGCCAAATGAATTAGAGCACTGAAATAACTTTTTGTAAAACCACAGAAGGCTGACTCATGAACTGCTGACTCTGCAGGGCTTTGCTGGTGTGTTCATGGGTACTGAAAGATTTTTATACAGCCCAGTGTGACTTTTACTTGGCTCTCTACCTGTTTCCAACCTTCTCCTGAACTTGCAGAGCACCAATACTCCATGTTGAGATTGCTGTAGCACACAGAAGGCACCCAATGCCTTCTACAGGGCTTCAAAAATCGTTGCTTGCATTTGGCTCCAAAATCCAAGCTCGTGAAAACCATGTACATGGCTGCCAAAAACCATGGAACACTAAAAAGCCACTCCTCTTGGGTAAAATTTGCTTAAACTTATGCAACAACCTCTAAAACACACCTCGAGTTTCAATGAGTGCTCTGCACTCAGAGAAAACAGGCAGCAACTCAAGTGATAAATGAGTGTGTGACAGGTACATAAGGAGGTGGGGAGTGGGGCCACACCTTCAACTCACTGAACTTGGAGAAGTATTTAATCTGAAATTCAAAGCTGTGATTGCACTTGCCTCTTCTTACAGACCATTTTTCCTGAATGAACATTTATCCTTCAGCCCCCTCCTGAGGTCACAGCTTCTCCAACAGCAGGAACTGCACTCCAGTATTACTAAGGAAACAAAGGGGTGAGAGGGGGAAAAACAGATGAATGTGTTTATCGAACTATGAAAAAAAGGCCCAAAATAAACGCAGCCCTTGAGTAACAAGGTTGGCTTTGTCTTGTACAGGAGGAAATTCTTTACCTTTAAGACTCAGGCTGAATTTTTAAATTGTCAAAGACTTTGTCCCAGGCTCTTAACCTACAACTGCTTTATGAAAATGCCTTTCAGTATTTCAGTTGACTACTACAAAAACAAAACTCCCCTCTCATGGAACATGGATTGGCAGCTCTCAGCAGTTTTTTCTCTATTTCCAGATGGATTTTGACAGTAAGCAGACTAAGATACAGGCAGGTAAAATGTCCCAGCTTTCAGCAGAGGGGTGTCCCCTCACCACCTTTTCCCCAGTGCAGACTTTGTTCTGTTACCACCCAGACACATGGGAAGAAGGAGGCAAGGCTCTGTCTTCCCTCTCTCCCATGTATCCAGTATCTTTCCAAGGTATTATCAGACCTAAACCAGGTAACACTGCCCAAGCACTTGGGATACTGAGTGTGTATGGAAGCATCAGCAGCTGGAAACAATCATCCATGAGCAGGAGGTGACAGTCACAGACACTGGTTACCTTGGAGAAACATCCCTCTCCAGAGGCAGCTCAGTCACAGCCGAGCAGGGGCTGTGGCAGCAGCCAGCCCCTATCCCCAGGGAGGCCATGAGCAAGAGGGAACAAAGCACAGGGTGGGAAGAGGCAGAAGAAAGGGGCAGAAAGAGGGTAAAGGGGGGAAAAAACCCTGGCAAATCCACGCACTTCAAATCTGTCTCATTTTTCCTTTCAAAACCAAAGTTACTTAGATGTTTTCCTGTGTAGGAGTGTGATTTGGTCTCTTGATTTAATGGTCCCTTAGTTCAGGACAGGCCTCCACCAGTGCAGGGTGCTCACTTCCAGCTGATATGGTCAAATGTCTAAAGCAAAACACAACAGGGAAAACCCAAAACCCACCCCCCTCTGTCCACCAGGATTCTCCGGGCTCTGGCCAAGTTCTGAGAAAGAAGAAGGAGAAAGTCTTTAAAGTGGTTCACAGAAAAGTAATTTCATTCTCAAAACTAAACCCCAGTGTCAGCCCTGGGTGTAACATTCCTGCTTGAACACTGAACTACCACAATCTGGGATTCTCAGCTACTATTGTGCATTTCTTGGAATTCATCAGTCTTTGTCATGACAGAGGAAACATCACCACTGATCTCCAGAACAAGGACAAACCCTAATCATGCTCCTTTCTCTGCAGCCAGTGTCCTCACAGACTGAAGTGAAGGAAGCCTTGCTCAGGTGAACTAATGGATCAGCTACCAATAAATAAAACACCAATTTGAAGTTTTCTTTCTCCTCTTGAATCTTGCCAACACACTTTTAGCTGGTTAGTACTCCAGCAGGGTAACCAGTTTTTGCTCACAATGTGGTTTTCTCAATGGAATCTTCACACAGACCCTCACAGCATAATTTGGGGAAAGCACAAAAACTGGAGTGACTCCAACATTGTCCATGGACTTTACTAACAAGCACTTGGATTTGTGTACAGAAACTGAAGCAAGGAAGGGGCTCAGAGCAGATGAGTCACGCCAATTAAAGCAACAAGGAAAACAGAAAATAGGGCAAAGACATTCCTCTTGAAGGAATGGTGTCAATGAAAGCACAGTTTTATCTACACAAACACAGGGAATGGCAAGCGACAGGAATGGAACGTGAACTGCTCTCCACAGGCAAAGGATTGGTTTTCAACAGCAATCAAAGCAAAAGCTCCCAATATACTAAAAAAAGCCACTTCAGATGCACTTATTTTTAGCATGCACTTCTTCCTGCAAGAGATCAAACTGCAGCAGACTGAGCTCCCCAGCAGCCATTTGGAACCCACCCTATGACACGAGGCTGAGATTCTGCTGAAGGAAAAGTAACCCCTTGAGCCCTTCTGAAAGGGGATGAAGGAACATTGTGAAATGCAGCACCTTTTTTGCAAGGCAAAGAATTAAGTGGGTCTTCAGCTTTTCAGAAAAGCAAGAAAGCCCCAAAAAGCATGTCTAAGACCAGGCCTCCAGGTGGGTTGGAAATCTACAAAATTTCAGTGCATTCCCTTAGAAACAAGCAGTAGAAAACAAATCTCCATGTTATTACAGAATCTACATTGTGCCCAAAATATTTAAAGTCTCAAACAACATGAATATTAAGAGTCCTCCATAAAGCCAACATCCCAGTGTGTCTTTTCAACATGCCCAAGAAGTTTGAAGCACAAGCTTTAAGAAGGCAAAAAATTTGAATTTCTGTTTTGAACAAAATTATCAAATTGGGATTCTAATTCTGAAACAAGTTAGTAGAAAGGAAATATTTGAACAGAAGTTAACATAAACCACATACCACTATTTTTCAGAATAGAAGCTTGGGCAATACACGTAGTACTAAACTTCACGTTGTTTCCTTTAATATTTAGAAAACTGGTTTTATTCTTAAGTTTTTCAGAAAAATGATTTTAAGTATTAGCACCTACATTGTAAATGACTCAAACTTAGATTTACACTTGAAAATAAGCCACACAATCAATTAAGTGATCCTATATTCTTCCATTTTTGAGTATTTCAGTAGAGCACCAAGAGGGAAAGAGCAACATGTGAGTAACCAGTGAGCTGTTCTCAGCTGCAAGACACAGGCCCAGGATTCAAAAGGTCAGAGTTTTCCAGCACACTCCAGATCACCTCAGTTTTAGTTACTTAAGGTGGAAATTTCTATGCAAGTTTATAAAACCCATCCAGCTACATGTTAGTTTATTAAACCACAGTTGACCTGAGATGCAATTAGGATTTTGACATTTTTCCATACTTAGTTCACAAGTTTATTATGAAAAACACTGCAGCTCTGTCCTGCAGTAACAATTGTTTTACAGAAAAAAACAGTTCTGTTCAAAGTAATTCACTATCCTTGGACAATTACAAGGGACAATATGGTAGGGCAGAGTGGAAAAGGGAACTGAGTGCAGACAAAAAAAAAAAAAAATCAATACAATTAAATTAAACAGTATTCCCTGAAAATAAAACAAACAAACAGTTTCAGAACAAATATGAGGCCTTGGTACTTATTTTAAAAATGTTCTTTAAGCTTCAATGATTGTTTGCTGCTACCCTTATCTACAGTCATGCTGAATAAAGCTATAGCTAAATGGAAAGTTAAATGTATTCACGAGGTGTTAATGTCTACATCTTATTATTTGCAGTCTCTCAGAGAAAGCAAAAGTAACTACAAATAGCGCTATGCCAGAAACTGGTTTCTTGACCAACAATGTTGCTTCAGCATGCAATGAACTGGTTCATTCTAAAGTGGTCACAGTTGTTGACGACAAGAGGCTTTGTATTTGAATATGGCACGTCTTTTGGTCCATGTGAAAACAAAGTTTGAATGTTAAATATTTTCTGACACTTTGGAGTTACTGTTGCTCTTCCCATTTTCTTTAGGTCAACATATGGTTCATGGCAATACTGTACAGGTCTAAAATCTCTTTACAGGAAGTAGTCTGGGGTGCGGCGGGTCACATGCGGTTCCCCTCTGCGCGGCGCCGGGTCGAACTGCAAACTGAGAGCACACAGCAGTGAGGACACCAGGGCTCAGCTTCCCCTCAGGTACCTTCCAGCCCCGAGTTACAGCAGCAGTGGTTTACCCCAGGTAAGGCTTTCCAAGTTTTACCACCCAACTGAAGTCCTGCAGACCAAGTGTTCAACCTCTTCCACCCCTTCTATCAGTATGTACTTGTAATCCCCACATTTAAAACTCCTCTTACTAAAAGGTCTGGAGAGGTATTAATTTTAGCTTTAAGACTCAAACTGGTTAAACGTTAACATATATTTAGAAAGTTAAAGTCTCCAGTAATTGTCAAAGAGGTCAGTTTACACTAAGCTTTTCCCCCATTTACTAGTGAAGTTGTTGCTGTGGTAGTTAATTAGAAACCTCACTTAAAAAGCTGACATCCCAACATCTGAAGAATTCAAAGATTCCAAAAGTCTCTTGGCCTAGACCTACAGGAGAGCATTACCTCAGATGTGACAGACTACTCCTACTCTCAAATCACATACCTCTGTAGTAATTCATTAAACTCCAATTAGTTATACAAAACAAAAACGAGGAGTCTCACTTTTATCTGACAGAGAAGATCTCAACAATTGTCCCAGATATTTGACTCCAAGACTTTAAATGTGACTAACCCAACAATACCACACTCACTCCACCTCCAAAAAGCATAGAGGAGGAAAAAAAACCCCATACCTTAACACAATAATTAAATAACTTGCTACAACTATATCTTAAAACCACAGGCAATATAATTCTCGTTTTTAAACATACTTACAAGGAGTATTTTAGAGTATCATCAAGTTCCATAATTGCAGCCTGGTTGCCACAACGGTAACAATAGTTTGGAGCACTGAAAATTGTTACTACATTCCGATCATGGCACCAGTTATACCCCTGGAGAGGGAAAGAAAAGAATTATGACAGTCAAGTTCACTTGTTGTACCCCACATAACCACCTGACTACTCATTGAATTTTTAATGTGCAAAGCTCTAAGTGGCACTTGTGGCACCCCATTTTAAATAAGGGTAAGGCCATGTCTTTATTTCACTTCTGGAGAGAAAAAGGAATTTTGGCCTTCACAGGTTGCTTCTTACTAGTAGATGTGAGTTAAACATTAAAAAAAAAAAAAAACAAACAAAACAAAGCAGCAAGAATTTGCCATTGCATTAGTGTTAGAAAGTTAAAACAGCAATTCTGAAGCACACAATCTACTCTGAACCTTCAGCTGTGATCACCAAAACCAGAATCCAGACATACATTTAAGGATCTGAACTGCCAGGGATAACTACAGACTGACAACAAAAGCACACATGTAGGATAAAAAGAAAAAAAACATCTTTTTTCAAGGAACACATATTTAAGAACCTTTTTATCTACACAGAAAGCAATGCCACATCTAGTACTGAAGCCTGGTTTGGGACATTACCGTAAATTTTCAGAAGAAAAGGTCAAAATAAAGGTTATCCCATTGTCAAACTGAGAAGCTCTTTCAGTAGCACATCAATACTGTCAACGTCAAGTTTCTGGAAGAGTCTCAGCTGGACCATCAGTTGTGACAGCAGCACATGCACACCTCTGGCACACAGAGAATTAATGGACCAGGCACAGAATTCAAGGTTGGAACACACAGGATGTCCTGCTCACCTCCATTACCAACTGATGAGCTCTTGAAACCAACGTAAGGCCATTGGCATGGTTAAAGGTTTCTGAAATATCCTGTCCAAATGTATAACCTGCACCTCGAGGAGAAATTCCCCAGCCACCACGATCATCTGGATCTGACCATAGCAAGTCACACATTGGACCCTGTAAGAGATGCAGAAGAGGTTTCAGAGGTGAAGTACAAAATACCAAAAAAACCCACAAAAAACTTGCACACACTCCCCTCCCACGCAACTTGTTGCGGCAACACTTTGAGACTTAATATGTTTCTTTCTTTAGGCAGGTGTCCCTCACCTTTCCTTCAAAAACCCAGAACAGGAAGACAGGCACTTTCTTATTGCTAAGCTGATCTGAATTTCATTTTCAGCCTGTGAACCCAACCACCCAATACATGCTGAATCATGAAACTCATTGGTTTAGAAAATGATTTTTCAGTACCTCGTGGGGAACTTCCTGCAAGCGATCAAGTGCTCTGATGTGATCCAGTGTATCTATCGATGGAGAGAGGCCACCATGTAGACAGAAAATCTGCAAGAGTTCAGACATATGAAGTTTATTTATTTAATGAGTGCAATTATAATGGTTTAGAATAAATGATTAGGAGAAAATCTGCACAAGATTCCTTTACAACTGAGAGCCAACAGAATGCAGCATTAGGAGCTCTCTTTACAACCAAGAACATTTAACTCTGTCAAATGTCAACATACCTGGCCATCCACCAAGGCAGTTAGAGGCAGGTAATCAAAAAGGTCTGTGAAGTATTTCCAAACATTTGCATTTCCGTATTTTCTTAAACATTCATCATAGAACCCATAGACTTGTGTGATTTGCCTGCTTTCGTGGTTCCCTCGGAGAATTGTGATACGTTCGCGGTAACGGACCTAAACACAGCAGTGCATGGGAGAGGCATCAAAACACGTGTGGCTTCCCAAAACCACAATTTGCACCCCTTAATCCCCATCAGTAAAGCAATTAAAACCAAGCCCTTCTTAAGATTAAGGTTCACCTATAGCCTTTGAGAAAAAAAGGAATAATTTTTAACTGCCAAATATTTCTGGGATTAATTACAAATTGTATTTACTATTACTAGTGGACTTCAGTACAACTGTGCATTAAGCTGATCTCTCTCAGCAAATTCTTAAAGACTGCTACTTAGGCAAGTAAAAAGTACTCATTTTAGATAAAGCTCAGGCTTGCATTGAACATTAATTTATTTTAAGGAGTGACTTAGAAAACTAAAGACAGCCAACATGTCAGTTTGTGTACCTCTAATACCAGCGTAGTGAAAATCATAATAGATAATAAGTGCAGTCAGCAGAGTAATTATATATGTTTATACAGAACTGTGCAGCTGGGAAGAAAAGTTACCTTAAGAGCTACAAGCAATGTGACTGTTTCCACTGAATAATAGCCTCTGTCAACATAGTCCCCCATAAACAAATAGTTTGTGTCTGGTGATTTGCCTCCAATTCTGAAAAGTTCCATGAGGTCGTGAAATTGTCCGTGGACATCTCCACAGACTGTGACTGGACATCGCACTTCTTGTACATTAGATTCTTTTGTCAAAATTTCTTTAGCCTACAAAACAAAAGACACATTCATTGTGAGTTTGTCTATGAACAGTTGTTTTATTCAAAGCACACTCTACCACTTCCTGCTCTCTACTACCTGCTCTCTTCAGGAACTCTTGTCCCTTCCTTGTCTGAGGCATTTGAGATAAGAGTTTCCCTTTACTTAAAATAATATTTTGCTTTATGCAGCCCTGTATTAGCAACAGAAATTTGGTTTGGTGGGGGTTTTCTCTCCTTGAGAATGGTATTTCAGAGGTAATTTCCAACTTCAGTGAAATTTCAGACTGTCTACAAAAACATAAAAAAATTATCATCACTGCTGGAACTTAAAAAGGTTTGTAAGTATTTGGAAAAATTAAATCTAAAAATCCTGCCAATGTCCTCCAAAAGCCCAAACTTAAGACATAGCTAAAACACTACCAACATCTTGACATCCATCTGCACAGACACCAACTCACCCACAAAGGCAGTGAGTCCTACATGAAGCAGAATGAGAACATAAGCCCTCACTGGTACCAGCAATTACAGAGCAGGTAATTACCTGCACAAGCTCTCTCAACAAGTTTTGTGTTTAAACACAGACTAATAACATCAAGTTGTGTCCTTATAAATCAAAATTGGGAAACATCTTTGTCATCACCATTTTTTCCCCACAGAATTTTGTACATAAAACTTGCACACAAAGGCAATTTGTATGAAGCAGCACAGGTTAAATATAGCATCAGAAAGGTAATTTTAAAATAGCCAAAGACAGTTGTTACAGTTTGTTCTCAGAACAGTCACCAGACACATGCCACAATAATTTTCTATATCAAGAAGGTATTAGAAATATAAATAGTAACAAGTTTACAAGTTACCATCTACAAAGATTTCCCTGCTTTTCAACCGTCAGTGCTCCTATTCAGAATGACAAAGAACTGTATTCTGTTCTATAACCCAAGGTATCTACAAGGTATCACAAGACAGTGGCTGACTCTCCCACCCAAAAGCGGTCTCTCTGTCCCCTCACATCATCCTAGCTGACCACCATGGTCACCACTTCAAACAGAAGCACCACACAGTTTAATGATGGAGGTTCATGAGATGGAACATGAAATGTTTTACTGAACACTGCAAAAAAATAGAAGCGTGTAACATGGTTCAGCACCCTGCACAGCACAGAGCTTGAGATGCCCCAGCACCAGCCCAGGCTGGAACCACTCTGCAGACGCATTTACAGACATATTTACAACAGAAGTCAACCCCCCTGTGACAATTTCCACTCGTGCTGTGCCTCCTACTAAAGATAGGTCATTGCTGGCTTGTGGTAGATGCTAAAAGTGTAGATTTATTTTAAGATAGCCTGACTTAAGTTCATTTTAATGCAGTGACACTCACCGGATGTTTTGAAGGTGTTTTAACAGCTTTAGCCTCTTCTAATACGCTCTTACATTCAGAAGCTTTAGCCAGCTTAATTATCCTTTTGACAGAGAATCTTACAGATGTTTATAGCACCCCAATAAAAAACCCTACTCTTTAATTAGACTGCTTCTACCACCGTATTTTCTTAACACACTTGAAGCACTGCACAAAGAATGCAGCATTCATTTTTCATCAAAGGTATGCAGCGTTTGTGCTGACTGAGATGAGAATGGCAGAACTTCTCAGCCATGGAGCTGTTGCTTCCTTGGTTTCTGAAATATTAAATCGCTCAGATACTCACGTGACCAAACACGTAGATAACTCAGACAGCTACTCTGATGGAAAAAGACTGTTCCAGGTCAACTTGCAGAACAGCAATCTCTATTTAAATCCTGCAGTGGAGGAATGCTGGTGCAGGGATTCTAACATCTCCATGTTCTAAAACCAGTTTCATGCAATACTGTGTTACTAACTGCTTAGTCCATTTACAGCCTTATGTCCCACAACATTAAGAGTGGCACATATTAAAGTGATTAAGCACTCCAGAAAAGAGGTTTGGCAGAGCTGAACATGGGAAAAGTAACATCCTGAAAACAAGCCACCAACAAGCGGTCCATCAACCAAACCCCAAATTTCCACATTCGTTCCTATGGAAGGAACACAGGTTGGTAAAACAGCAGCACATGGAAGACCCAGTTTCACAAAGGGAAGTGATCACTAACACCACCACTGCACTCTCTGTGCCCCTGACCTTGTACTGGATCACACACCACCCTGTGCAACCTCACCTAGATCCACTCCCTCTTTATTGATCCTCTTGCCAGATCCATGATGATGCTACTTACTCAGCCACATCACACAACTCCCTCCCTGCCCATCCTCCCCTCCAACAAATGGACTTCCACCAGCAGCTCTCCTGCACTTCCTCATGGAGAGGAAGCAGCAGAGCAATCTTCAGCATCCTTCAGCACAAGGCAGAAAACAACTGATCCGACCATCTCACAAAGGTGAACTAAGAAAGAGAAAGAAGCACACCCACAAGCCCTTGAACTTCAAAAACTCAGTGACTTATTGCCACTAAGGATAACAGTGCAACACACTGCAGTATTTTGACATCAACATTTTGAAATGTCCAGGTTTCATTGTCTATCATCAGGACAAACAACTATACAATTCTGAAACAGATTTTTCTTGGACACTTATTCTTTTGTATTTCAGCCTTTTTTCAGTTCTTAACAATTCTTAGCATTATTTCTGTACACCTTCAACCCTTGTAAGTACCCCACACCACAGAAGTTTGACTTGTGGTGATATTCTACAACTTAAGCAAAAACTTGTTACCAACAATCTACTACATTACAGTTGTAAGACCCTAAACTCCAAATCAGTCCAACTATTTTTTCTCAGATTTCAAAATCAAGTGCAAACAGATACAGACTAAGATGAAAAGAACACAATTACTTCAAGCTGGTAAATGCTGATTTTACATCCAAGCATCAATAAAGTCTAATGCAAAAAACTATGTTGCACAAGAAGAGCATAAGAACCAAGTGCAATGCTGTCACAACACTACTGCTGAGGTGGAAAGTCACGTATTTTACTTAGAACAATCTCAAAGTTCACACAATAAGCACATATCAAATACACCTCAGCTTAGTCACAGCAACTGGAGTTCATTCTCACTTGATACTGGCTTGCTCAGCCATTTTGCTGACATTGTAAAAAGACAACTTGTATGATCCCAAAGCATAACAGGAATAAAACCAATATTGGTTTAAACACACAAGAAAACAGCGCATTTTCACTTTATTGTGAAGCAAGCAGCACTGCATAAAAATACCTAAAACCTAGTGTTTCAGAATTAAACTGTTCCTGGCCTGCTGCACAGCATCTAAAGGGCCAGTGGAACAGTACCACACTGTTTGGGTGCCTCTGTTTACAAAGCACATCTATGCAAAGCACTGTTCTTAAAACACAAAGATCAGCTTCATTGTTTTAAGACAATGCAAGATCCAAGTGAATGAACAGCCATGGATGAGAATTTAAAAAAATGCATGACTACTAAAGTTATTACAGTATGATTTTCAGAGCCTCACAACATATTTCATGACATGCAGGGGTTGTGTGTATGCAGACATCTCTCTTATTTCCCCTGTTCCCTATATATAATTTTATCCTCTATGCCACAAATTAGGGCTCAGAGTTGTAAGTGCCACAAAAGCCATAATCCATCCTTTTCTTTCTTTCTCAACTCTCGCTACACTGAGGATAAGCGAGTTTCCCTCTTGAGCAGAGTACCTCAACCTTGTCTCAGAGAATTAATTTCAAGTGATCCATTTCTGCAAAATCCTCTGAATTAATCTGCAACCAAATTCCTCTGTGTTTCCAGAACATACCAGATATTTCTTATTACTCCAGCCCCTTCTTAAGTCCCTACATTGTAGCAGGAGCTCTGACAACTCAGCCCAGTTACCTACCCTGAAAAACTCTGGGGCACATAAAAGAAAAATAACAAGACCTAAATCAAACAGTGAACACCAGTGTGTCTGTGTAGACTTGTAAATCAATGCTTGAAGCAGCACTATGAAGCACTTACCAAAAATCACCACTAACTCAGTAAAGGAAATACAACCATTCTTTTAATTAGACAACACAGCTCCAAAGCCATGGCTGCAGATGGTGAAGTGTCACTCCTGGCAGACCAGAATTCACACCTGCAGCCCACCACGTTGTCTAGTAAAGTGTGTGATGAGAGGCATCCACAGTAACCCAGACAAATAGTTATTGGGAGTTACCACAAAGACATTTTGATGAGTTCGAAGCCTTCGACCACACCCATGATTTCCTGTGGCCAAGGTGCACAGGATGTGACTAAAGGCACAGTGATCAGCTAATTGGGATGAATACTGGTCTTAGCTGGCCAAACATCATGACCTGGAAGAGATTCCAGTCCCAAGCAAAGTCATCCATTACAGTCAGCAAGTTCTTCTGCAGAGTCCACGCTTTTCAATGTAAAGGTTTCCCCCCCATCACCCCTTTACTTGAGGAGGAAAGAGAACGTGTTCCAACAAAAAGTGGACTCATTTTTAAAACAAAAGGTATTTTCATTCACTGTCTGACATTTTAAACAAAACTAGGTAAATGAAGCCTCCAATATCACCCTTCTGTGAAGAAGCCATGGCAGCAGCCAGATTACACGACACAAATGGGGAACTGATTTCTGCTGAACTTGGCAATCCACTAAGGAGTTCAATGTGAATGTATAAGTAGGAACAAAATTAAAATACAAAGCTCCCTGCTGACATTTAATTATTTAGTATTCCAAAGTAAGTAAAACCAGGATTTCCATCCACAGAGAAGTCACAGCAGCAAAATACTCTTTTGCCAGGACTGAAACAGAAGATGACAGATCTGCTTTCTCTCCGGTTCTGACGAGCATCTAAACATTCAGTTCTCATCTCTTCTGTTTGGTTCAAAGACAGACCAGTTTAAATACAAGATGTTAGCCAGCCAGAAGAGCAATCTC
The DNA here is from genome assembly GCF_001715985.3 of Manacus vitellinus. Classification (NCBI taxonomy): domain Eukaryota; kingdom Metazoa; phylum Chordata; class Aves; order Passeriformes; family Pipridae; genus Manacus; species Manacus vitellinus. Next base: position 2,194,218 of record NW_021940620.1, read on the forward strand.
AATGCCAGTACTGCAGCTAAGATTGAGATAACCACCTTCCTTTATCTCCTGTCAATTCTAGAAGGTCTACAAGAAAGCATGCAAGCACTGAACTTCTGCCAAATAACCCTGTATGCCTTTGTATCATGAAGTAATGACTGACACCACTTGGAGCCCTGACAGTCCCCTCAACACTTCCATTTGGAAAAATCAGTAGCAGTCTTACAAACTCAGTGTAACTGATGGAATATTCTTTCCCTCAGATGCAGATATAAGAGAAGGAGAACTGCTATTTAACAATCAGTAGTTGAAGGAAGGAGCCTCTCTGAAAAAATTCAATGTCCTTATTTTGCTTAGGGTGTTTAATTTTAAATTTTAAAAAAAGTCTAGAAAAGCTTTTTCAAAACATAGGGGGCCACATAGCTTGGGAAATCCAGATGCCTTCCTCCCCTCATGGGACTTCCAAGAAACGCAGCCAGGGCAGTAATGCAGAAGCTGACCACTTACACTGTTTTCAGTCCCATCTGTAGAACAAGCTGTATTCATTTTGAATCATTCCAGTTGTAAAAAAAGAAACAGGCTAAAGCCATTCCTAAACTAGTTGTGCCTGATATCCACAAGTCCAGCTTCATACAATGAACTCCAAAGGTTTTCAACCCTTTTGCTCCAACAACTCCAACCACAGCTTGGCACAGTGATGGTGGAGGTGCAGTCAGAACACCAGATGGAGGATGGGGCAGGCACGTGTGTCAAAACCCAAGAGAGGTACTTCAGAGCTAACCAGCACTGGAAGGTATTTTCAAATAGGAACTTGCTCTGACTTAGGAGTGCTTACTTCTGTTAGCTTAAGCTATCCCCAAAACAACCCAAATCTCTCTCACTCCTATTTGATCACAACTAATGCTGTAATTAAAAACCAAAAAGCCAAAACCAAAACACCTCACTGCCAGCACAATTCAATTTTTACAGAATTTACTAGAACTGAAAAAAAAGCAGAAAGTTGCTGATGCTACAATCACTGGCACATACAAGACTAAATTCTCACATGCACATCAAGGTGTTGTGAGTATAATCAGGACTAGGTGAGAAGACTGGAAGGCTGACACTTCAAATGCCTTCTGTTTAAAGAATTTCCATTTTATATTATCAACCACCACAAAACAAAAAAAATCAACAACAAACCAGGACACTGGGAGTAAAAGGACTGACTTTTTTTGGTGAAAATGTTCTGGAATAATCGAAACCAGAGTTATTAAAATGTTACAAGAGGCTCTGTACACTACACTTGTAACTCTTCAGAGATGGAAGGTGTAACTACATAACCCCCATCAATGACTTGGCCCCTGGGGATGTTTCACAAAGCAGCAGTGAAGGAGCTCTAAACCAACCTCTGGTCTCCCAGAGCCCCCTGAACAGCTCCAGAGGGGCCCTCCTGCCACAGGCAGCAGGTGAAGGGTTCCCTCGGTAGAGAATCCAGAAGCCAGTGCAGGAGCAAGGCAGAAGTGCAGTGCTGCACCTTCCTCTTGTGCCAGGGCCAGGCTGGAGGGACACACACCTTGCCCACTGCACAGCCCACCACACAGATACTCTCACTACCAGGGAATTCTGCTGGGGCAGCTTTTTTGGCTGATCTACAGCAAGTTCAGACAGGAACAATAATTGTCACAATCATCTTAGTCTGAAGAACAGTTATATGTGATGGATATGGGAAGCTAGCTAATGGAAAAGCCCTTGCAAATGCAGCTGGAGACAGTTTAAAACATTCACTTCTGGCCAAAAATAATCAGCTAAGAAAGGTGACTCCTGAACAGCAGAGGAGGCAGAAGGGAGCATGTGCCTCTGTCTGAAAAAGAAGCTGGGCAGACAACTCAGCTAAAACACAGGAGTGAGATCCACAAAACATGCCAGTCCTATGCACTGGAGGAACTGAACTTTGATTGCAGAGGCTTTTCTTGACCCAAAAGAAAGCTTCACCAGTAACATACTTGCCCTCTCAGAATTAAGGCACTCAAGCTACACAAGTTGGAGCAGCTCACACAGCTGCAGTAGGTACAAGCCTGTTTGGTTAGAGAAAATCTAACTTGGAATATCAGGTGTTAAACAAATTCAAAATTCTGCAACAGGAAAAAAAAAAATCAGAAAAATACACGATGAAGAAGGTACATACCAGAGAACAGTATGGCCCAGAAACGTATTTATTCTACGAAAATTAGCACTGATGACAAATCAAAAAGCATATGTAACCAAGATCATTGTTACAGATCAAAAACTGCAGGAGACAAAGCCTGAATCAAGGTTTCTTGAATGCCTTTCCCAGTATCAGCCCTTTGTTTAGTTTAAAAATATTTTGGCTAGCAGCACTGCCCATTCAGAGGCATTTCACCAGTAATTCAAGAGCCCTGAACACTTTACACAGCTATATGACCCAACTGTCCTCTCTCTCTAAAAACCTGATGCTGTGCTCAAACCCAGTTAATCACAAACTAGTGTTTCCAGGGGAGACACTCTGACACCTCTGCCTCCACCTGCACTAGATCCCTTCTGCAATAACCAAAGGAAACTATCCACAAATTCAGCTCATTCCTTTGTGCATTTTTAGACTGTCATCCCACCTTCCTGAGCAATGCACCACACCCCCAACCTCCTGTCATAAAGGCCATCTATAAACGAGGCAACACCATTTCCCTCTACCCTCACAATGTATGGAAAAGAAATTCCAAACCAGCATCCTTTCATTCAAAATGGCCAGTGGAAAAACCCTCACCTGGCAATAAAGGACTTCCTTTCTCCTCTGTCAATAAACAACTCAGTGTTAACAGGACAAACACTGCTGACATGTAACAGTGAACTATACTGGGCATATTTTGACCACTTTTTCAGAACTTGCACTTTAATGCTGAAGCAAAGCACACACAGTCGGTCACTCAACTGATGCAACATTAAACACACAGCATGTATTAAGCCCAGAATAATTTAGCTGCCACTCAGAGGTTGATATTATTTCAAATCATCTGTGAATGTATTATGTATTATTCATGGTTACAAATTACTCCCAGATTTCAAAGACATTTCTGCCCAGTTCCCACCACCACCATCACCCAGGTAACCATGGCTGATGTAAGATGCACCAAGACAGTAACTGGGATGCACAAAAGGCCACACTTAATTATCATGCTCATAAAATGCTGTTATGTTCTTCAGGTATCAATACTGAAATACAAGAGAGCCCTTAGGCTTGTTCTCATTACACAGGCACCACACTGCACACATGAAGCCCCAGCAGATCAAGAAATACTAGTCAGGGAAATCATCCCATCCACATGTTATAGGGGAAAAGCTCTCACAAAGATATTTTTTATTTGTTTATTTTAACTAGCCCTAGCTACAATGAAATGTGGTGAAGAACAACAGTTCATACCCAGTAGGGTCTCTACTGTCCTTTGGAACACAAGCTATATTTGGCATTGCCCTTAAGACATTAAGCTATTTGTGGAAAAACCACCTTTTGGTGTGATTACATCCATGAAACTACTTAAATAGTCCAAACGAAGCACAACTCAGTGAGGTTTGAGAGTCAGGGCTGGAGGCATGGAAACACTTTCAAGCAGGTGCTGTCCCTCAGCAGGAAGGTGCAGAACTCTGCTCATGCCCTGCTTCCACAATCACAGTTTCCCACTTGAGGGGCAGAGACAACCTGATGGAAAACTCAGACCTCAAGGGCCTGCTTCCAATTCCCTGCATCAGCAACCATGTAGAAACTAAACTACTCTGAGCAGAGAGTCCCAGTAAATCCATCTGTAGTTACCAGCAACAAATCACCTTTCTGTGACATCCCCAGGCTGTGGCTGTTCTCTGCACAGTGCTGAGCCCACACCCGGCACACACAGGGAATTCCATCCCACTATCCAGAGAACAGCCACCTTTGGTCTGGAGCTGCTCACAGACACCCAACTTGAGACAACCTGAATGTTGCTACTAAATGATATTTTTCAGGTAGATTTCTCTCAAACATTCTCCTGGTCTCTCATGTCAACACCCAGCAGGTGGACACACAACTTTCTTTTCTCCTTTACCATTAGCTTAGTGATGAGCATTACACATTTATCCACAAATAAAGCTCATTTCCATTCTTCACTGGGAAAAAATGAAAACGTCATCTCGTGCAACAATGATGACTGGGACTACTGTATCCTCTGTAAGGAATTTCTAGTGGCATGCCTGCTCCTCACTGAACCAAAACCCCCATGAACTGAAAGCTTCTTGTATATCCCTCATGGTCCTGCAAGTTACCATCCAGCCCCACAAAACACACCCACTCCTGTGGGATTCAGGACTCTGCACCCTTCAGTTTAGAGATGATGGCAAGTGACACAGTCGCCTCTCAAACAAAGCAATACAAGGAAGAAGCTGGACCACTGTCATTGGAGAAGCACATGGAAACATCCAGGCAGTGACATTGCCACTTGCTCGCAGCTCCGTTTAAAATACACAGCCTGGATCAAACGGAAAAAATGTCGAGTTGCTGGAATACAAGTGAACTAAAATCTGTACTGGAGCAAGAACCCGTCTGGCCAAAAGTTCTTTATTAGGTTCAAAGACAGTCCTCTGGAAACAATTTGCTTCAAAAACAACATGGTGTAGTATTTGAAGGCATGATTCCAAATTTAAAATATTCTAACTACTTTCTGTGGCAAGTGTGGAGGCTTCTTTAGAACTCAGTACAGTGATAACTCCCCGTATTCCTTAATGTCCAGTTCCCATACAATTCACAAATATTCCATCTTTCAGTTTAGGAATGTAAGAATACACAAAACCCTCAGTTAAAAAAAACAAAAAAAATCACCAAAAAAAAAAACCCAACTCAGCTATTAAGTTACACCCAGAATTAGAATCCAATTGGAAAATGCATATGGATGCTACCAGAACAAAATTTTTCTTGAATTTCCAAAAGGCAACCAATCTATCCTGGGCTGGCTTTCCAACCTTTCTATGCCACAAATGCCTGAATCAACACAGCTCTCTGTAACATCCGAGTTCCAATGTTTACCATCCATCACCTTAAAAACACATCCAGTTATGCAGGATCTCGAACGTTTATTCTGTGAATTCCATGAAATCCAGAACCTCATTCAGAGAAACCAAAGCCCTGATGCCAGTTTATTTTTCAATGAGCTATAAACGTATCGGTGCTTATTCATATCATGAAAAACACAAAAAGAAAAAAAAAATCAAAGCAGCAGCTCTTTAAGGCGTGTGATTTCCACCCCATCACCGCAAGCTTTTATGTCCATTGTGCCCCTCTCGCTCCGGGGGGTGATTTACCGTTTCACCCGGGGGGTCTCTCGGGGGTCTCTCCCGAGGATCCATCGCGGCCGCGGCGCCATTTTAGGAGGCGCTGAGCGGGCGGGAGGCGGGGCCGCGGCTCCGGCAGCGCGAGCGGCCCCGCGAGCCCGTGAGCGCTCCCGATCGCTCCCCGATCGCTCCAGCCCCGCTCCCCGGCCCGCCCGGCCCCGGCCCCCGCATTCGCCCCCGGCCCGCCCGGGCGCACCCCCGCCCGCGCCTTCCCGCCCCAGCTCCCGCCCGGCCCCGCACCCTCACTTCGCGCAAGGCTCTTCACCTGCCCTCGGAGAGCTGCTCTGCATCGTTGAGCTGCTCCACCCATCTGTCAGCTCCTTGGTTGAAACCTTCTCTCCATCCCGCTCTCCCCCTCCTCTCCTCCTCCTCTTCTTCGCCCTCCTCCTCCTCCTCACCGGCTGCTGCGCCGCACCGCCCGCGGCCCCTGCGATCCCGCTTCCCACAGCGCGCGGGCCGCGACGCTCAGGCGGCGCGCGCGGCGCGCACGGGCTCAGACGCGGCCAGCCCGGGCCTCCGTCGCGCAGCGCTTGCCGCTCCTCGCTCCGGCCCTACCGTGATACATGGCCGCCGCTGCTACGTCACGCCCCCCCCCGCGAGGGACGCCGCGGGGAGCGCACGGCCCTGCGCAGCGCCGGCGGCCGCGAGTGGGGGCGCGCTGCAGGCGGCCGCGCCGGGTGGAGCCATGACGGGGCTAGCTGCGGCTCTGGGGCTGCTCCCCATCTGGCAACCGGGAGCGGCGGTACCGCCGCGACGGGGTCGCTGCCGTGGCCGTGCCTGCCCCTCCTGTCCCCGTGTGCCCAGCGCCGGCTCCTCGCGGGGCACAAGGCGGGACGCGGGTCTCCAATGGCTTTGTGCGGCTCCGCAGTGTTTGTGGTTCTCCCTGTAATTAATGCACATAAATATCTCCAATGAGACGGTGCCAGGCTCTCTTCAGCCACACGACAGGGAGAAATGGCCATAAACTAAAACACAAGAAATCCCACCTCAGCATGAGGAAGAACTGCTTAAGGCTGAGGGAGTCTCTCCCCCTCAGGAGACCTTCCAAACCCGCCTGGACACGTCCCCGTGTCACCTGCTCCAGGTGACCCTGCCTGGGCAGGGCGATCTCCAGAGGTGCCCTCCAACCCCAGCAATTCCATGATTCCGTAGTCCTGAGCACCGTTACCCTGTCCTCCAGGGAACAGGGAAGGAGAGGGCACTTGCTGGTGTTGGTATTTAAAAAATAAAGCTTTTCAGATTTAAATCGTAAGCATAATATCAGCTCGCTTGTACCACCATGTAGTGCTTAGGTTAGAAAGGCTGTGTGGCGTTTCTTTAAAAAGCAATTTATATTGAAAGAGTTCTTGGAAGACCGGGGTTTATTCTGACCTTTTTGGACAGGAGTAATGCACAAAGTGCAGTGTAAGCTTTCAGTAAAGGTGACTAGTGGTGGACCTTTCAGGAACCTTTCAGGAAGGTGGACATTTTTCAGGTCCTTTCAGGAAACTAGCGGTGGACCTCAGCTACCTTAGTGCTCTCAGATGCTTCCTTTCTTCCTAATGGGAAATATGTCAGTAAGACAGGGATAAGATGCAACAAAAAGGAATGGAAGAAAATAGGCATCAGCGATTTGTAATAGATTATGTGTCTTATTGCAATTTGCATCTTAAATGGGAGAGAAATCAGTCAATGCAAGATTTCCCTCAAATAACTTCCAAAAGGCATGAAACGATCAGTAAAAAAAAAAATAAATTATTTTTTCACTTAATGGGTCAAAATTTAGACAAAATGTTGATTTGTTCATTTCAAGAGGGTACAGGGACTTTTCCTCGTTAATTTGCGCTAATTGTCTTGGTCATCAGTTGCCTAATACAGAGTCTGACTTGTTAAATTCTTTGCCTACTATTGAAGCAAATTAAGGATTCCATAGTGAGCAAGGGGTAAGGAATGTTTGCTTTCGTAGGTCAGTCTCGGTTTCTTGGTGTCATACTCTCCTGGTAGACATGGGTTTGTTTGAATGACCTGACTCAGGTGCTCTGTTTTCCTTCCAGAATGTTGTTGCTCTTTTTAGATAGGTTCCCATCTTCAGATGTACTTAGTTTTGTGCTTAAATTTGTAGAAGGAAAAGTGTTATTCACTGAGAAGTGATAGGTTTCAAGAATTCACATCTTCCTTAGTAGTCCCAAAATAATCTTGAGCAAATAATATGAAGCAATAACATCAACTCTTGTGTAACTTGCCAAGCAAAAGTTCATTTTCTTTAATGACTGCTGACCTTCTGACATAGTCAGATGTTTGAAGAGCACATTTAGCTCTGTATTTTCCATACAGATACTGAAATTCTTGATGAAACTTGAGGCGATTACATCTTTGAACTCCTTGTGGTGTCAGTCAGGAGCTGTGGGGATGGTCCAGCTTGGGTCATCAGCTGTAACTCTGGGGCTCTCTGTGGCAGGCAGTCCATCCAGCTGAGAAAGAGGGTGCTGGGTACCAATCCTAGAGCTCAGAACGGGGCAGGATTGCATTCCCTGCACCCATCTGGGTTTCTGGAAAAGGAAAGATTGAGCGAGAGAGGAGACATAGAACCTTCTCAGCAGCAGGAAACTGTTAACCTGGCTTGTTTGCTGATGGAACTGCGCCTGAAGTCCTGCGATGTTTTATCTAGTAGGTGTGGGGAAAGCACAGCCAGTGTGGATTAGCCAGGGCTCCTCACAGACCGAGTAACAATCACTGCTGTCTTCAGAGCAATTGTGCTGGTTCCCGGGAGCACAGTGTTAGAGAAAGGAACACTTTCTGTTTGAAAAGGCTCAGTCATAATCAAAAGACTCAGTGGCACAGTCACAGTGACAAATGCCACTCGGGAAGGGGAAGGTGATTCAGCACTCCCTGCTTGCAGCTGAAGCCACTGACTAGGGGAGAACTCGGGACTCAGCAAAGGAAATTTGGGATTCATTTATCTGGACAGTCACAGAGAAGGGGAAAACTTTGGTTTCCATCTCCATCTCAAGCATTAGCTGTGCATTTTCTCCTCATACTGTTTTGAAGAGATCAGAAATCAGATCTCTTTCCTCCCTCGTGCCTGAGAGTGATAATCAATAGTTTAGAGAATCACAGTTGCTTTTCTCTTCTTAGATAGTTATCAGAGCCTTCAAAGGAGAGCACAATAATGAAAGAATACCTGCTCTGTTGCGTAAGGTGGGGGTTTGTCAGTGCTTCAGATGCACGGGAAGATTAAATTGTGAACTGTGAGATGGCAGTAATAAGTCATATTTAGTATGTGAATATATGCCAGGCTTGTGTGTGTGTGGTTTGTAACCAGGGAGCTGCTGGGTGTGGCTGCCCTGATGACTCAGGGGTAGTGAGGCCACAGTGCTGTGCTGACACCTGAGTCAAACCTGTGTGTCACACGTGTGGCATTCCTGAGAGAGGTGAACTGGGCACTCACTGCACTGCTGTTTACACACATCCAGCTGTAGGTTATTCAGCTTTTTGCAAAGCCACCTATAGTGCCAACTAATTCTGTAACAGTCTGAAATTAATCCCAAACTCGTTGATGAGCGTGTTAGCAACTGCAATAATCCTATCAGTTAATGCAGTAACACCAACATTTCCATTGTACTATGAGACATCAGTGTTTAAACTATGCAGATTTATATCACATTGTCCAACTATGCAATGTAGTGTCAATTAAGCATTGTAGAGTAAGGAACACGTAAATCAGTTTTCTTCACACTTGTCTCTCTCTGAATATTTTACTGACTCTAAATTATCCGTCAATGCATGTCCCAAGTGTCTGTTGCTATGGTGTTTTAATACTAAATGCAGAATTAAAAGGCCATACAATACAAAGACTATACTATACAATTAAAAGGCTATACAATGTTGTAATAATGAGCTGCCACCTTTTGATGTAGGGCTGCCTTCTTTGATTAATATTTTTGATTAATATTTTTGCAAGCAAAGAGTATAGCCACTCATCCATCAGTATGGGAGTCAACTGCCTCTGTGGGGAAAGGGATTCTTCCTGGCCGAATGAAGTCAGAAGTATATATCATGTAATCTCTTGCTTATTCAGATATTGGCCACTTACTGAGACAAAATACAAGTTTGGTGTCTTAATAGTCCCATTAAGTCAGACAAATCCTGTCATCTTTAGTAGAATGATTGCAAAAGATTGGAAGAAGAACACAATTTATATCAGATATTTGTTACATCACCATGAACAAATACTATTTCTGTATATTTGACTCATGTCAGAGTCCAGATAGTACATGACAGAATCAGTGACATCAATAGTACCACTATCAGCAGAGGCCCACTCACTTCAGCTGAACAGCTCCTGTAAAGGATGGAATCTCATTATTAATCACCTCATATACCACAATACGTATTACTGAGATCTGCTAGTTCATCCTCCCTGGTGTTGCAGATAAAGCCGGAAGAGCAGTGTCTTACTGAAAGAAGAAATTACAAAGTAACCATGAAAATCACATTTTCAAATCACTATGGTTACAGATATTTCATAGTCAAGAATCTTTAAAAGGCTGAGAACGGAGTGCTCGTTCTCAAATGTTAGGGGTTTAGTATTTTGCTAATATTTTATGCCCTGCTCTCTCCCCAGAGTGTGGTACTTTAACCTTTGAGTCCAGCCTGGCTGGCTGGAAGGAGCCTTGGGGCAGTGGGTACATCCCTGTGCAACTGAGCACATGGTCCTTCCCATCCACCACCTAACAGCTCTAATCCATAGAGCGCTGGACAATGCTACCTCTGCCAGGACAAATACTGTCACTTTGTGGCCAGGTGGACAAACACGTGGCTTCAGCCCCGTGAGGAAACAGATCCTGAAGTTAATTCACTTTCCAAACATGACAGTAGCATTTAGAGTCGGGATTAGAGAGCCCAGTTCAATAGATACTTAGGCCCATCCTTAAATTCCTTCCTCTTAAACAGATAAGCATCTGTGAAACGTCCTGCTAAGCTCGTGCTGGGAGGCTCTAGGCTCGCTGATCGCTGGTGTGACTCTGATCAGCACAGCTTGCCTTACAAGTGCTTGCTTTGGAAGAACTCCTATTATTCAGTCCTTCCCATAGGCTCTGTTTAAGCACACAACAAATTATTAATACACACAAGCAGTTGTCATGGAGATAATACGATCCAAAGTGGTTTTTTTATGAGTGGTACAAACTTGGCACATCCCACATGCCTTGTACAGACAATTCCTACGTAAAGCTTCCTGTGTCAGATATGGGATAGATATATTATATCTTGGCTTTTTGTGCCAGCACCCCATGGAGGAACCAGTTTCTGGCTTTCAGATGGTTGGCTTTAGGAATCTGAAAAACGTAGGACTTGTAAGAGGTGGGGCTTTTTAAGTTGCAACACCTTAGCAAGGGGCTGCTCTGCTCACTCCTGTGAACAATACAATGAGGCAGCCGAATTCTGGCTAAAACCTCTGCAGGATGCATTTTCTCTCTTCCTCTTGTTACACAGACTTAGGCCAAAATGCAGGAATTAATCCAAAAGAAGGCAGCTGGCTAATGTAGCTGGGGAGGCTTCAGGGACATAACGAGGATCGTTTTCCTTGGAATGAGACTGCTATCCCATTAAATGTCTATAAATCCAGGTGACGTTTTGCCTGTGATTATCATAACATTTCTGCTCTTTAACTGTGCCCCTGCAAAGTCGTTCCCTGTGCACTTAACCATTCTTACCTTTATTCTGTGCCTCTTGGAGATCCTGTTACACTTCAGCCAAGCAACTGCTGGAGCAATTTTGTACCCTGTTTATTTGGGTGAATGCAGAAGATTCTTTGCATATTAAACCTTTTTTCTTTTTTTTTTTTCAGATATTTACTCATCAGTTCATATTATATCACAGTTACTGTCTTAATGACCTTGATCTGGGTCAAGCAGCTAAGCTACAGAAACTGTGCAAAAAAGAATTGCAGCAAGAAAATGTGAATTATTCCTCCCTCACTTTCCTGCCACCATCTTGAAGTGAAGGAAGCATGAACCCAGTTGGGGAGAACCCATGACCTCTAGTGCATGTTAATGTAATATCCGTGTTGGTTTGGAGATGTCACAGGTGTCTTGTGTGACAAAATAGGTACACATGACCTGCTGAAGATGGCTTGGCTAAACTGCTGCCTTGCCATCCAGCTCTCAAGCTCAGTTCCAAGCAGTGCTGTGTCCTGGCTGCTGCTTAAATGCTTCCCCTAAATAGAGAGCCTGGGGAGGGGTATTTTCTTTTGAAATCTCTTTGTGTGTGTGCTAAAGGACAAAGGAGAAATGCACTGCACAGGCACACTTATTCTTAGGTCCTGATTTTGCTTCACTGTGGTTAACAAGTGTATTATTAGTAATAGCTAGTTACAAATAAGAACCTGACCTTATTTTTAACCTAATACTGAATCAGATCTCATTGTAACAGGAGGGTTCACTGCTGTGCTTTGCTCTTTAAATATTCTCATTCAGAATTTCACTGCCTTCCATCTTAGGTATTACAAATAGGTGGCAAGTTGTATAATTATTTTTATTGTTCCAAATCTCATTTGCAGCCTTACGTAACAGCATTCCCACCAAAAGCTTTATTTTAAGGGTGGTCTGGAAGAACATGCTGTAGCAACCTGAAATTATTTGCACTATTATATAGAGTCTAGATAGAACTATCTCCTCTTTTTTTGAGATGTCATTTTCATATTAATAAAAATAAAGATATTAATTAAATAATTAATTAATATCTGAGTGTGGACTGCCTCAGCTTTGGAGTTACAAAGTCCTGTGAGGTCAGCCCACCTCAGTCCTGAGCATGAGCATCCTTGGAAATCCTACCTTGCCTAAGCAGAAACTACCAGTCATTCCAACTCAATGACAGTCAAAATATTTGTGAGTGTAAGAATAGTAAATATATAAACATGCAAAATGGAGTAACAATGGTAAATTACTTAGAATAACCCCCAGGTGGATAGAGCTGCACTTGATAAACCTGAGTTTCCTCATTAGTAACACTGTGTTCGTACACAAAGTACTGTCTCCATTTTTAGTAGCTGAGACATTCACCCTTCCACCCCTGAGCTGTGTCACCTTTCCCCACCTTTCCTCATCACATCCACCAAACACATGTGACTTGGGAAGGATGAAAAATGTTGGGAAGAGGTAGTGATCAATCCTGCGAAGATTAGATGTCATAGATGTAAGATTACAGTACATTAATATTACAATTAGATGTGTTAGATCTATTAGATGTAATATTCAGCAGTAACAAGCTTCCCTGCTCTCCCTGTGATCACAATAACAACAAGCCCTGATCTCTTCTATCTGAAGAGCAGATTTTATTTTTTCATGTCCTATTTTGTTGCATGCTGTGACCTCCCTCTTTGATCAATGCCTTTATCACATCAAAGCTAGCACCCATTCTTCCTGATTACTATTCTTCTCCTCTATCCCTCTCCCTGTCCATAACTTTCTTTTTTCCCCTTTTCAGTCTCATAGAATTGGATTTGGCCAAATGATCCACAATACCTCATGAGCTCTGGAAATGTCATTCTAAACTGGCTTTTCTCCCTGGAGTTGAGCATAAGGCAAATATCCTGAAAGTTAAAAATACACTGTTGTGAATTTGACTGATGAAAATCTCACACTTGGCAAAAGAATGAGAAATGGCCACGAAGGGTGACACATTAATCTCACTGGAAGGTGGTAATGCCAAAATTCCTGGCATTTCAGCTGGGACTGGGATCTTACTGCCAGAGCATCTGACTTCCTCAGTGATGTGTATGGCAGCAGTGGGAACTGCTGAGCACTTTCCCTGGCAAAGTAACACTCCTTGTGTTGGCCCCAGGGTGCACAACTGCACTGCATTGTACTGCCTGTCTGTCATGCAGATGTCACCCCCTCCTCAGCTGTTGGAAGCCCAAACCAACAAATCCTTCAGGTTTGCAGGTTAAAAGCTGGGTTTGTGCTGGGCTGCCCAAGTGCACACTGACCCTGAGCTGAGTAACCCCCTGAGTGTCACTCACAGGCACTGAGGGCATCCAAAAGCTCAGTCTCTCTGCTCAAAGGCAGGAGCTCGTACTGACCTTGCTGCCCAGGCACAGAGAGATGTACTCCCAGGTGTACATATCCAGCACAAGCACGATGTTAGTTTGTACACTTCAGCAGTGTGGTTTTCCTCCTCAGATTAGAAACTGAAAAGATCAGTGAAATTAGGACTGTTGTTTTCATTGGGTGAATAATTACTCCGTAGTCAAATAATGTTATCAGGTATATTATCAGGGAGAAGAACTGGTTTCAGAAAACTGTCATTAACTTGAGCAATCAGAATTTTTCAATTCCATAATGAATGCATATTTATCAGGACTGAGTGAGTGAGAGGCAGTGCAGGGTCTATCACAGCAGTGCTTGATCTCAGCCATGAAGAATGAGAGGGAGGAGTTCCAGCTTCACAAGGGAACAGAATCACTGGTCTCATGCTGGGGGGCACTGCCCAGCAAGTTTAATTTTGATTCACACTTTACTATAAAAAAAAATCTTTAAAAAATCCATTTGAACTTCTTCAGAAGAATGTTTATTTCAGAAACATCACCTTCCAGGCATCAGAGCTATAACACAATTTATTCTCAACAGCATAAGTGTTAAACCAACCATTCTTGTAATGCAGCTGTTTCCTACATGAAGTCTCTCAATGTACCTTTTCATAAATTTCTCTCTATATATTTACATTTCCCTTAACAAATTTTATCTCTTACACCAGAAAATCATTCATATTTATTCTTTTAGTAGTCAGAAAAACTTCCCTGGTATCGCTACTACAGCTCCATTTTTTTGACAGTGTCCAACTGGGGAGTCAGGAAATGCACCAAAATCTGTCAAGAATTACTCATGTGTAGATAATACACCAAGTGAAAGAATTTCCATAATAAAGGTGTGTACGTTGCAGTAGCCTTGAGATAGGGCTGACTTCTTCCAAAACAAGTTCTTCTGGTTTTATGTGACTATTTAATGCACTTCTGTGTTGAAGAAAATAACTCTTGTTCTCACTCTGTACTATGAAACCAGTATAGCAGGAGGCACCACGGGCTGGTGAACAGATCAGGAGACAGGAGATGTCTCTTGTATCTGTTTAAAATCTTCAGGGCCATTCCAACTCCCACTTCCCCTTCTGTGAAGTGTTACAGCTACTATTACTTTTGCTACTTATATGAGCAGATTTTTTTAAACTGAAATACACTTTCTTCAAAGTATGAGGTGTCTTTAGCAGAAAAGTAATAACTATTAGGAGAACAAACTCATTATTATGTCTGTGAAAAGGCTTCTGGGCAGTGTCACTGAATGCAAATACTTGCATTTTGTTCATCTGTTTTAAATGTTAATGCTCTCTACATATCATCCAGAAGGAATACATATATATACATATATACATCCCTTTTAGAGAGGGCAGCCTCTCTAAAAAAATACTGACAGAGGGTATGTGTTGCTTTTCACTTGCCCCAAAAGGTTCTGCAGTGTTCAATGGCTTGCAGACACAAAGGTATTTTCACTTGTCCTGAAAAGCAGCTCTGTCTAAGGTAAAGTCAGAACCACAGCACTGGACAATAAGATTTCTAGGCGAGGGAATGACTAAATTTATCCATTTGAAACTACTAATATGTATTTTTAAAGCAGGGGTGTTACCAGCAAAGTACATCTTATTGTCAAACATGCAGCAGATGCTGGTAGTGCATCCAAATCACTTCTACTTCCCTTTTTTTATCATGGAATTGTGAATTGTGCTTTTTTGGGTTTGTAATTAAAGGGTAGAACAGATGGTGAGAACCTGAAGAGCTGCATCCATTAAATTAATGTAGAGAATGTCCCCACGTTATAATTTAATATAATGGGATTTTACTTGAGTGAAATAAAACTCCAGTCTAGTGCTTGGGAATGTTTACTATATGAGAAGCTTCACTGTTGAAAAGATTTCACTGAGTCATGCTATGAGTCTCTGCCAAATACCAATCATATGACCAACCCAGCTAGAAAAGGGTGTTTCTCCATGCCAGTATAGTTCACATGCCACCCGACAGTGAATCTTTTTTTGACTGTTCACCTGTGGATTTTATGTGACATGAAAAGGGGACAATGTATTCTGCCTGTGTTTAAAAAAGGAGTAGATATTCAGAAGCACAAGCTTGCCTGTCCAGTATGAAGACTGGTGTAACAAGAGGGGTCGGGTTTGACGTGGTTTCAGAGGCAGGTTTAAGGCAGACAATCCAAACCAAACGTTGATACTGGTAAAAAAATCAGTGAGTGTTTTGCTAATCCCAGGAATCAAGATGCTACTCTCGAGATTTCAGAAGTTCAGAGAGCAAACTGTCTTACTTCTGTTGAGACAGGGTTTTTAACTACTAGAGCTAAGACAGAAAAAGAAAATCCAAAAGTAGGTGAATGAATTTTATAAGCAGCAGTGGACACTGCTAGATTTTCTTAAATCTCAGAAAATATTTATACTTGACTGTAAATATTTGAGCGAGACCTGTCTAAGCTACACTTGGGGAATCCTCTGTTTTATTACTGAAATGTTTTTATCTATGGAAAGCTACAGCAAATGTCTTGTATTAGTGATTCTTTACTCAGCAAGCTCCAGCTGTAGATACATAATACCCGTCTCCCACACAGCTCCACCATGGCCTGCAATCAATACATTGTCTCCTGCATACAAAGGCTATTTCTCTGATAATCAGACACTGGGACAGGGATGAAATCATCAGGAAAAATAGTACTAGAAAGAACACAAAGGCTCACAATGGGCCCAAGTGTCTCTGCTGCAACCCTTACTCCAGCTAAAATACACTACAGATTAACTTACCTTGGTGACTATTGAGCAAGAAAGTTAAAGGGATGAGCACACACAGCACAGAAAGTTTAAATTGCACTTCCCCTCAGTGTGAAATCACTGTCACACTGTGTGGGAATAATTGAGAGGTCACAGGGGATTATGTGAGCATTTATGTTTCATTCTGGCTTAAGTGATATCAACCAAATTGTTTCCGTCTTCAGTAATGCTGCATTTGCTTCAAGGCCTTGAAAGAACAATACATTTATTAACTGCACATATTTATCTGTCACAGAGATCTCAGGTTTTCAAATGTTCAGCGTTCAACTCCTGAACACACTGAAGTTTCTCTACCTGGGGTAAGGAAATGAAAAACAGGATGGTTAATGGTTTCAGAGCACAACACATCCCACCTCCCTCAGAGCAAGGCAGAACATTGCTGTAATGGCAGCAGGTTTTGCCAGGGAACCTGATATGTGGTGCTCAAGTCTTCGCCCACCCCTGCATGAGATGTGTCGCTCCCTTTTCCCTGTTTTCCTTTGTCTTCCCTGTACTTCCCCTGCAGCTCTCAGCTGAGGAATGGCTCCTGCACTGCCTGTTTCTTGCTTTTCTACTTCAACAATTAGCTTGTCCTTCCTTCCCTTCAAAAGGCAGGGACTTCTGGTTTGGAGAAACGTTCACACCATTGAAGTAAAGCCTCTGGTTTTACTGAGCAGCCTCTCCTTTGGGTTCACACTGCAGCAGAACACATTCCATGAGGTAATTAGCAGCTGTATTCAGGGGACTCCAAGGAAGATCCAGAGTGCTGAATTTTGAGAGGATGTTTGTATATCTGAGGTAATTTTGTCTCATCACAGCCTGTGTAAGCTCCCTCTGCAACACAACAAAGGAAAGAATTATCCAATGAGTCCAAAATACTTACACTGGGAAAATGACTATTTTCTTTCCAACAGCTGGAGTAACTGTTCCTCCATTAGATCTAAAGAGGGCTCTTCATCAGAGGTGTAAGAAGTACAGCTCTTACCATCAGTAACACCCCACAACCAACTAGAAAGGAAATCTTTTAAAGCCCTTCAAAGTGTAAATAAGGTACTCTGCCTGACACAGTCCCTTAAAATCAGGCTTTTCCCTTGGAAAACGCCCTTCTGCAGTCAAGCAACTGCGACGTGGTTCTTAAACATTTATCCACAGGGGCAATAAAATACTTAACAATTTTAATGTTAGTTCCTCTGCAGAAAATAATTAATCCCAAATAGATAGAAAGAGGTGGCAAAGAGCAGAAGCCTCAGAGCTGCTGGGTTGGTGTGACTGTGTAAAGCCTCTTGCACAGCCCCTGGAGGGCAGTGCTGTGACCCGGCAGTGCCTTCACAGAATCACTGAGTAAAACAGATGTCCCTGCACTGAGTAGTTATTTCCACCTTTTTCCCCCCAGTTTTCTTCCAGCAAGAAGGTTCCTGCTTGTGTCAGGATTTCCTCTTTCCATGATGTTCTCTTTGCTGCCTCTGCAGAGTGGCTGGAGGCACACAGCACTTAGGCAGAGAATTACTGATTTCCCAGGGCCACAGCATTTAACAGCAGAGACAAGGTGATTATCTAGTCTCCTTTGACCACCCTTTTAAACCTGATAATTGCTTTTACCTGAACACACTGAGCACATTTCTACAATAATTTAAATACTGGTCTTTTATAGGGAAAGTGCACATGTTATTACCAACTCCAGAATAGCATTTTGCATCAGTAGCTCTCAGTGGGCTTTGCAAAGTCAGTACCACTTCACAGATGGGGAATCTGCCCTGTTCAGCAATGAGTTTATTTACCCCAAACCATCTCAGCCAGCAGCACAACAAGGAAGGAACATGATCCAGTCAGCCAGGATAGTGTCAGATCCAGCTGGCCATTTAAGATGGAAAATATTTCATTATTTATTCTGGGAGGATTTGCTAGCTCAGCCTCCCTTTCACACCTTTTTATTTTTTTTTTGAGTGTCATAGCTACTCTTATTCTTTCTGGGACCTTCAAGGTGTGCTCTTCCTTCTCCTCAGCTGGGATGCAGTGGATGAAATCTGCTTTTCTGAGCTCTCACCCCAAGCCCACGCAGGCTTTTTCTGGATTTGGTGACTTTAAGCCCCCAGTTCCCTACTTACCCCAAGCCCTCAAAATAAATTTTTAGATGGGATTATGTGGGAAAACGCATTAAGAGAGGAAGAGGTTTTAAAAATAGCCTAGCAGCTAAATGTGGGTGTAATCTCCTCTAATTCCCCCAGTATCTGAGCACAGGGCATGGGGCTGGACTAGCCTGGTGTTGGTAAATTTGAGCCATGTGCAGGACATACACTTCACAAATAGTAACAGCTGGCAGCAAACCACAGGCCAGAGAGCATAAAGGAAAGGGCAGCACGATCCTAGTGCTTAAGTTTAATCAACAGTGCAAGGATAAAGAGGAAAAAATTAAGATGCGCCCAAATTATCTTAATTGTGATGGTGTGACTTTTAGTTGCCATGAGACGTTGTACAAAACTGTTCACATTTCAAGATTTTATATTGTAACTGCTGAATTTAAGTACTTATCATGCTATAAAGCCCCCCAATAAAGGAAATATTTATTTTAAACATAGTAATAGGGCTCTTTATTTTTTAACATTGTTTATTTTTGTCACATTCCAGGCTTTTCATAGCCTTTTACTGTGTCCTGCTATTAGGGTGTTTGTGCTTTTTTTCCCTAGCAACATCAGTGACCACCTGGAAAATGCACAGGGGAAAGCTAATGAAAAATTTTAAATATGTGACAATAAATAGGAAACGTGATTCCAATAAGAATTGGAATTTGCATCCTAATTGCTGTGATCAACAAAGACCTGTAGACTTCACAACTCATTAACTCTTCCAGTTTCCTTATTGCACAAGCTTTGCTGCTCAGCAACATTCTTTAAATACTCCACAGACACCTCTTGACACCAGACTATGTGATGGAGCAGAAATCACTTCTCCCAAAAAACCCAGGAAGGACAAGAGAGCTCCAACAACACTTCCCATGCAGCCTCAATAACACATTTTCTGTGTCACCCAAACTCCTTCCAGTTTCAGTTAAACACGTGGGAACAGCAGTTTAATTCACCTCCACTAAGTATTTTTTTAGTCCCAGCTTCTTTTGCTGCCTCTGCAGGTAAATTATCCTCAGTTCCAATCCTGAATCACGCTGTGGTTACTTGGCTGTTGATGGGTAACTGCTCATCTTGCTCGGACCCACCATCAATCGAGGCTGCTAACAGAAAACACAAAGATAACTATAAAATACCTATTAATTGTGTTAGGAGTTTTCTTTGTTTGTTTGCAATTTGTGTTCTGTAAGTCGATCTTCCTCCCAGAAATGCATGTTTTCCCTCATCTTACATTACTGTGCAGATTCCTCATGTGTTACCTGTGTGTACTAATCCCCGTAACATGCCATTAATTCACAGTACACTCAGTTGGTTTAGGCATGGATATTGGAGAAACATAATTAAAACAAGACTGCAGTGTCAGAGCTATGCAATTTTTTTTTGTTTTCTTTAGATATTGAAGGGGTCAAAGTCACTGTAGGGGTTTCAGATTGTGAAGCCAAGCCTGTGGCTCCATGTCCTGGGTGAAGCTGCCCCTCTTTTCCCTGTGTCCCTCCCCAGGCCACTGTCTGAGCGGTGCCACAGCATCTCTGGGAGGCTGTTTTGCAGGAAAAGGATCCAAGTTCAAAATACCCATGTTTGGTCAGGGTATTTTAGTCCAGATCAGCCCCTTGACCTGGTTCACTGCACAACCCCCCGTGCAATCAGGCCAGCCCAGCTTAGGGAAAGATGTGGGACTGCAAACAAACAGCACGACTTTTTGGGCTGCATCAGCCAGAGCTGCTGCCAAAAGAAACACTGATCAAGCTGTACCAAATATTTGTTTTGAAACAATTTTGAAATATAGTTTCAGAACACTTGTAGATGAAGTGTGTTTAGCTGGGATAAAAGGCTACAGCCAAAGCTAAATCTGGCTCTTGATTATACAGAATAAACAGATACAAAATTGGACTGAGGAGCCTCAATAGGTAATTTTGCTGTGCATATTTAAATACTAGCTATTTAACAACAAAAAAATTAAATTAATGTTTTAAATCCCTCATGCTTGTCATCCTCCTCCCCAGACTACAGCCTCTAATCAGTGTTTAGGAGTAAAGGAGGTTCTGGGCAATGCTGGACCCCTCACTCAGGCATTTCCTCACATCACTGTAAAAGTATACAAAAAATAGCTTTTGGTTAAAATGTCCCTTCTCACTTTTCCACATCAGCTTTATTTTTGTTAATGATGCTGAGGCTGGAAAACTTAAGAAACAGTTGTAGTTGAGAAACCATACTTGTAAAAATATGTTGTTTAGCAGGTAAGAAAACACCTTTTGTTCAGTCTATATGTAATGTTTTTCATCTGACAACTGTTTTCCCTTTAAATGATAAAACATTAAAACCTGAACTAAAAATAATCCTGTTGACTGTTCCAGTTCAGGAAATTTCTATGAGCCAAGTTTTGTTGTTTTTTTCCCTGGCTGTTATTCCAAGTCAGCTCAGCAATTGCTGACTCCACAATCACAACTGCTTTTGTACAATCTTCATTTACTTTCTTTTATTTTTGGAAACTATGACAAAACATCAGCTGGAACACTCAGTCCAGTGTTTTCTTAACTCACCTGGAATAAAACAGCAGATGATCATCTGCAAGAGAAATATAACAACTCTGTAACAATGCAATGTAACCCTAAAGGATGTCTCAAATCCCTACCTGGAAGATGCTTTAACAAGTGAGGACGTTTCTGATGCTGGTGTTTAAAATCGCCAGTGGGTTGTAATTACAATAACAATTTTAGGCAGCCATAAATATTTGAAGAAGGGCAGTTCTCACCTTCCCAAATCCTTGACCATTCTGGCAGGCCCTAAAACCAGCATTTCTCACCTTTTAGTAGTTCTACATCTTTGTAGTTCCCTCTGTGCTTTGAAGGAGAATTTAATTTTGTTTCTTGTAAGAACTTGGCTTTCAGCTCTGGTAAGAATCTGACAGCAAAGGGTGAAATGATCTTTTAAGTTATATTTTCTCTTAAAACTAAACCTGTTATTTAACAACTCAGAGAGACAAATCCCTCACGAGTAGTTCCAAGGATAACAGCAATTTTGTGCAGTGAAAATGGAGTTCGACAGCAAAGGACACAACTCACAGCTTTCCTTTGCAGCGACAAATCCCGGGGCTACATCAGTGCAAAAGACACGTGTTTGCGGTTCCCCTGGGAATTCCCAGGGTGACGGGATACCCTCGATGGAAGTGGGCAGGGTGATGCCACCTCCCCGCAGGCTCCGGACGGACGGGAGGAATCCCTGGATTTCGAAAGGCTCCACAGCCACACCTGCTGGCTGGAGAGCTCGGCACAGCACGGGCTGTGCTGGGAGATTTGGGGAGAAATCACTCCAAAACGACGCTTCAGGCCGTGTCACAGCGGGGTGTGGTGCCCCCGGTGTGCCACAAAGAAAAAGGGTCAGCATTTTAAAGAAGTGTCCTGTAAAAACCTCTCTCTGTGGCCAAGCCGAGCCACGACAAGGTAAAAAGCAGAAATCACGTTTCCTGAGCTCCCACAACTCATTGGCCTTTCTTTACATGTGAAAAGGTATATGCTGTTTCGACTGGGGGGTTTGCTTTATTCACCCTCTGCCTGGGTGGCAACAAAATGGTTTTTCTTCATTGTTCACTGTGTGATTTCTCCTCACTCTGCAAAGGGACGGATCCAACACTTTTCCAGGATACATTTATGCCTTTGAAGGAGCAGGCTCAGCACACTGAAGACATGGCCAGTGTCTCTGAGTCTGTCTTGTGTAGGAGAACATATAATTAATGATTTGTGGAAGACCTTATAGAACTTTAGGGAAACACTTCCGGCTTTTGGGGACCCTTTGGGACATTCCTGGGCTCCTCTGATCATCTGCACAAGGACGAGCAGTTTACCACTGTGTACATAGCTATGAACTGATAACTGTTATTATAATTAGATAATCCATAAATTAATATCATTAGGCTATTAAGAATCTTCTCATCTGGTGCTATTCAGTGTCCGTTCTCTTCCTAAATTATCCCATCATTTTTTTGTCATTGCACCTCCTTCAGTAACATCTGGGGTGTCTGGGCCTTGTTCTGCTGCTGTGTAACCTAGTTCATGGTTTTTGGCTCGTCATTCTGAATTGGTACAGTGGGTGGGTGGAAGGTGAGTTATTATTTTAGCTCCCAGTTCTAGGGTAGGTAAGGGCCCCAGAGTTTTACCTAAATTATACTGGAGAAAATGTTCCCTCCAGGGCACTCTTCTGGCTGAGGACTGTCCCAAAATACTCCTCTAATTTGTTGGATAGGGGTTATGAATGGACTGTCAGGGTAGCTGTGGCAACTGCACATCGACTGAAGGCCGTCTCACCTCTCTCTCTCTTTATAAACAAGGATCTGTCCCTGTATCTTTATTCCCAAATTGCATTTACATGTGCTGCCCTACCCTTTATGTTTCTGTGGACAAGATTCACAGCATGAACAGAGCCTGAAGTCCTTACAGTCATGCAGTTTTTGAGCATGGAATAGGAAACGAGGCAGGCACCATAAGATCATCAACGTGGATCTTCTGGGCAGCCAGGACATGCAGCAGCTCCTACTGCAGAGTCTTCCCCCAGTGTGCAGCATCATCTCTGAGCATCAGAAGATGCAGCAGGTTTGCAGCCCAGCCCAGGTGGGTTCAGGCTCCTGCCAGCAGTGTTTCCAGAGCTCATCCACATCCTCTTCTGCATTTCTCAGGGATACCACCCAACTTTAAGACTGCCAGCCTGGAGCTTCCTAAACTAAAGGGCCCAGGTGAGAGAGGTGGGATCCCTATTCCAATAAACAGAGGGTATTCTTCCACAAACAGTTTGGAACATCTGCTTTAATAGTTTAATTATTGCCTAACCGGGGTCATATCAAGCATTTTCTGAGGATTTCTGCTTCTCTTCCTTGGCTGTTGGGATGAAAAACAGATGCTTCCAACCTAAACAAATAAATCAGATGTCTGAAATGGATAGACTGATACCCCTCTAAATGCAGAAGAAAAGACCAACTTCCTGTATCATGTCCTCATTCTGAAAAAACATCCTCCATCCCTGCACTTCCATTTATCTTCCAGCTACCACAGCTGGGTGGTTGTGGCCATTTCCAAAGTGGGGCACTTCATATTATCCCTTTATGCTGTCTCTCTGGTCTTCAATTATGTGGAAAATCTAAAAGAAAATCCAAATAAACATACTAAGACAAAATAAAACAAATCCTCCTGGAATCTCTCAAAACGTTTGAGAGATGTTTCTCAAAACGTGGAATGATTTTGAAGGGTTACAAAGACCTTCTGAGGAATCCGAGCAGCCTAATGGATAAAATGCTTTCCCTTTCCTCTCTCATGCACTTCAAAGCTCTGTTTCATTTTAAGCATTAAACTCAGTTGTTACAATTCGAAACCTTCTGAAAATACATCTGTAACACAGAGTCAACCCACCAGCAACAAATTCAGTGGCTCTGGAGGTTTCAACGATTTCCCTCGTAGAGATTTCCCTCTACAGCTATCAGAGGTCTGGAAGGACAGAACAGAAGCAGAGGAGGAAGGAGTAGCCCCTCTCAAAGCTCTAATCCAGCCATGGGAGGAAAACTCAGCCTCTGGTCTTTCCTTTTCCCCCCACGAGTGAATGAGATCCTTCATTCCTCTGCAGCGACTGCATTTTCGATTGCAACACAAAGGATGAGTCAGAAGAGCCTGCTGCTGGTGAAAGCTTTGCTGGTCTGTCGTCAGGAGAGTGCTTCATCATTTTTTTGTTTGAGTTCTCGTGGTGTTAATCAGTTATGAGAAATGCCTGGTATCACCACGAGCACCCTGAATTTGTAAAAGAGCTTTTTTTTGCTTGCCATTTATTTTAAGACTTAATGAACAAGCTCTCTTTGGGGAAGGAGACATTTTAGGTATGCTCTTAAAAATGAAATACAGCAAGCTAGTAAAAAAGAAAATGCATCTCAATTAGATTATTCTTCCTCCATCTGCTCTCTCAGATCTTTTTATGGCAGGAAATTGCCTATTGGATTTTTGATTTTGCTTAATGGAAATGGCAAAACTTAAATCCATTCCCATTCCCACTGACATCAGGAGAAACGAGATTCAATGTCTGAACAGAACACATTTTTTTTAAACCATTAGTGTCTGCAACTGCATCTCAGTGAATATAGTAATTATAACATCAGTGAATTTAAATTAAATGAAATGCTTAGAAAACCGTGGATGGCACTTAAACTTCTGAGTCTCCTTGGCATTTCTGAAAATCCCAACTTCTCCAATTAACAGTTTCTGATGTGCCACATTCCTCCTGTGTGGACACCCCAATTAAACCCTCCCCATATGAGTTAGGGCAACAGACTGGAACTGAACAGGCTTTCTAACAGGAAATGGGGTTTCTGATAAGAAATAGCATCTCCAGTAAGGCAGTGAGCTGGGAAAACCTTTTCCCTGCATTTTTAGGATGCTGGGCTCCAGGAAGTAACATCCCTGAAGATCCTGGGCTCTATAAAAAAAATATCTCTGGAGAAGTGTCCAGCTGCTTGACAAACAGGACGTTGTGATCAGATAATAAATCGGCTGGTTAAAAGAGATATAAAGATTGAATACCATTTTCTTCTTGTACCCACGTGGGGATTGGTAAAATACATTCCAAACCTCTCCCCAAAAAGCCTGTTGTCTTCCAGACTGAGATGAATCCAAATGCCCTGCTGTGTTCCTGCCTGTGCTTCCCCTCGGAGAAGAGGGATGTGTAAGAGCAGATCCTTCCCGCTGACTCATTCTGCTCCATAAACCCTATCCAAGGTTTGAGACTAAGGGAATTATCCTGGCTTGTTAAGGAGCTATTTACCTCAATATTTATAGTTCAGCACTGCCAGAATAACTACAGCAGGGTACTGTTGTTGTTATTATTACTAAGAATAATAGTAATCAATATCTCACAGTATGAATGAGAGCGTGGCTTATAACAGGAGTTATCACTCCTCTCCACAATTCCAAACCTCTACAGAATTCCATAAGAATAGGAGGGCAATAACAGAATTTTATAAAATACAGAATAAAATCTTCAGTGGGAATTAAGTACACACTTGGAAAAACTTCCAAGGTACCATGTTGTTACCCACGTGTGCTGTGTCTCCAAAGTTCCACACTGCTGTTTCCTCACTTTTCCAGCATTTTCTCTTGCATTGCTCCACAGGGCTCTTGTCACTGATAGTCACAGGGGCTCAGTGCCAGCACTGCTGGATGTTTTTGATATGGACAACATGGAAAACCATCTGCAGGGCAAACAGGCACAGGGTACCTGGGAATAACAGAGATTATCATCTTCTAGATACTCATAAAACAACTCTGCTGTTTGGTTGGTGCAATAACAGTGCTGTATTCAGAGATAAACCTTGCACTGCTCTGAATTTGGAACCAGAACATAATGGTAGCTCTGACCTCATATGTAGGCATATTGTATGTCACCATTTTAATTTAGCTTTTAGATGATTATTTTCCTTTTGCTAATCTGACATTGTATCCAGAAGTTCATGTGCAGGAGACAGCTTCTTCTGTACCAGCTGAATTAGAGGTGCCACCCCCCTCCAAAAAAACCCCTCATATATATTTTCCATGTCTTTTGAAACCAGTTCACGAGCCCTGTACCATCATATAACCACATCATCCGTATAAACATCACCAGGGGTAGCTCATGTTTAAGCAAAACCTAAATCAGAAAGTTCAGTAATTCCACTTTGTGTTAACAAAATATTCTTGGATGAGATCATGGTGTATAACAAAGGAAGGGGAAAAAATAAACCACCAAAATAACCCCAAAACAGTTTAATAAGAATCAGCTTCTCTTGGTTTTAAAAGTTCTCAAGGCATGAAAGCATGGACTGAAAAAAACCCTCCTGCTCCATCAGAACTGGCTCTGAGGCACACAGTGCCCTCATTTCCCAAAGTCATCAATGTCCTGTCCTGCTGCAATTAGCAACTGCTAATGTAGGTGATGAGCAAAAGAGAGCAGGGCTTTGGCACAGTACCCAACCTACCAACGGGACAAACCAGAAGTGATTAGAAGAGATGAGACAGCACCAAGGAGAAGGACAAGGTGGGGAGGCAAAGTACTGAACACTTTTAACTCTTCCAACTTTCAGAGGAGGGTCCAAATTCTCTGCGGTGGCACCACTGCTACCTCAAGTCCTCCTCCCATCATCCATGCAAGGTCTCTCCACTGCCTTGTTCCAGTTCTGCAGGTCATTTCACACCAGTTGGAAGCCTTAAACTGTGAAACAAACCCTTGTTCTTAATAAAGAATTATCGCTTTTGATATCTGTGTGACAAATCACTACAACAAAGAAAAGGTGTGATCTAGAAGCAATAACATTTTATTTATGATCAGTCTTTTCCTGAGTTCATACTTTATTGTTGTGAAGGTACTCAGATGCTTTTTCCAACTGGAAAAGGTATTTTTAAGCCCTTTGTTATCCAATCCATGGAAATAATGCTGAAGCTCCTCTGGAATTGTATGATGGATAAATTCCAACACTAAGTGAAGTCTTTTTTTCCTGCCTAAATACCCGAATCAGGGTGACAATATTCTTATGATGAAATCCTTGTTGGTAAAAAGAAGAAAAACAATTTTACCATGGCTTTTTATTTCAATTCATAGAGACTTCCTCTTTAAAAGGCTGATAACAGGAACTATAATTTGCTTAATTAAAGATTTTCATTAATTTGAAAACATGCTGAAAGTCTTTGTTTCTGCTCCCTCAGCCTTCCTCCAATACTCACACACATTTACCACATTATTTTTCACAGTGCATCTCCAGTCTCTGAACTAACACAGCTATGCCAGGAATAGAGCAAAGAAGGGAGCAGCTCCTTTCATTAGCTTAAAATGCCCTCTTGACTGTGTTTTATTTACACTAATAAATCATAAATAGGAACTCCTGTACTAAAAGAATCACAGTAAAAATGTACTTTTTCACACTGAGGTCCATTTGCCACTTCATTTTTACATTACTTTCTGTTGATATTTTGAAGCAGCTTTAGGTTAAAACCAAAGCTAGTTTTAACCCAATATAAAAGTATCTGCCATTTTAATTACCCTTTTTTTAATTATTTTAATTGAGGGCTCCACTCTCCATGGTGCCACATCTCCTTCATGCCACCAAGAGCCAGGACATCAGTCTGCATTTAGAGGGAACCTCGAGAGAAGCTGAGGGACCCATATGGCAAAATGTGCCATTATGCCTAATTAAAAATTGATAAGAACTAAATTTTTAAAACATCCAGTTACTGCAAAGAGTGGAAGTGGGATGAACATACAGCACAGAAGCAAGAGCCCAAATTTATACCCTTATAATCTGCCTGCAAGTTATTGTTCCTGTACTTTGCAGAAGTTCAGTTAAATCAGAGCGAGCTGCTGTGTCTGGCAAGGAGAAAATCCAACCTCCCCCATGTCCAGACTAAAATTCCTGCAGACCTTTCATGGACAGAGGTCTGAACTCAAACTAAACTCTTAGAGGAGATTTCCCCACTGCACCCCCACAATGCTGAATTATCTTTGCAAGGCAATACTTGTCGATGATCCCTGTTGTGTTTGGGGCTGGCACAGAACTGGTGTAACAAATACACCACCCCTTTGGTGGCCAATGTGCACTGGGGATGCCGGGAAGGGAGCCAGAGCACAGTGATGTAATCCCCAGCTGACAAAAAGGGCACCTGGGGAGGCTGGGGCAGGGCAGGGTGAGCTCCAACCCCGACCTTGGACCTGCAGAACCAGGAGAAGCCCCTCAGCCAGCTCTGCTTTCCCTCTGCCACGGCCTGATGGAGCTGAGGACAGGGGAGAGCTGCTATGGAAACAGCCACAGCAACACCCAGGCAGGATAACCAGCAACTCCCCACAGCCCACACCCCCTCCCGAAAAGATCTGAACTGAGATGCCCATAGTGACATTATAATGGCAGTGATGCATTTAAATTCATTAAGCAAGGTGGTACTGGAAATAATTATCAGCAGCTTTAAATGTAAAGTGCTTATTTAGTGCAGATTTCATGTTGAGACATTTTAAACCACCTCTGCAAGGCCAGAGCCTCTCTCTAATTGTTAGCTGGGACTGACAATATATATTAATTTTAAAACATACATGTACCATGCAATCAACAGAGCAGAAATTGCAGGTGGTTCTTCAGAGTTAAAAAAAAAGCTTTCAACTTACTAATAAAACTGCAAGCTACACATGTTACTGCCAGGTGGGATTAAAAAGAAAATGTTCCATTAGATAATGTCAACACACTGTTCCCCAGTGGTGTCAGAGAAGAAGAAATATTGTCACTGATGAAATATGGCTGACAAGGTTCCCAAGCCAGGTGGGAACAACAAAGGGTTTCAGGTTTAACTCCAGTTTGGTGCTGGTGTTTGGGTTTTGTTTATTTTGCTGGGCAGGTTGAGGGTGGCTCCAGCTTCAAAGGACAGAGAGCTGCCCTTGGGGCAGGGGATGCCCTGTCTGGGCACTGCAGCAGTGCCTGTTAATGATGAATTAATTAATGTTCTTAAATGACACTAATTATGTGTACAGGTCCAAGCTTGCACTTGTTTTTTTACAGTCTGCTTTAGCAGGAGCTAAATATAAGCTGTAGAAAGGCAGAGGAGCAGCAGTGGAATGTGAAGTGAAAATGTCTGTGTGATGGGAGGAGGAGGAAAAGTCCAGAGGGGGGGATTGCTTGGCAGGGACCATTCTTCACTAGTGTGGAGAGTAATGTTTTAGTGCCTGGGGAATGGTAGTTTCCTATTACCAAACCTCTTGGGAAAGCTTTCTCCCTGCAGTACCAGGCTTTATATGAATCCCTACACTTCTGTCTCACTGCTGGCAGCTGAATGTTTCCACTGAGGTGGGTGTTGGGTTGAAGTGTCCAGAGGTAAAGCCTTGCAGAGTTAAATCCCACCCTGTGTGAGGTACCGACTCCAAGCAGTGTCCGATCAGCCTCTCCTAAATCCCCCAGTCAGTGGGTGCTGCAGTGTGGGCCTGGCACAAGCTTTCTCAACAATCAGAACTGAGCTTTGTGCTCTGTTAAACCCTGCATTGATGCTGCTCCAGCACCCGGATGGCTGGAGGCGAAGGGAATGGGCAGAGGATGCAGACAGTGTTTTTTCTTGTCACTTCCTTATGAGTCTCATGATGATTTGACCTCCTAAAAATCGTCTGGAAGCAAAGCAGAGGCACATGAACCACACTGACCCCAGTTCAGGGATAACTTCCAAAGGCTCCAGGGAAGAACTGGGTCACCAATCCAAAGAGACCTGCTCTGTCTGCTGGAGTAATGGGATTAAAAGAAGGGCTCTGGGAGCCTGGACACCAGTCTGCCTTTAGAGGGGACCTCGAGAGAAGCTGGGGGACCCATATGGCAAAATGTGTCATTACCCCTAATTAAAAATTGATAAAAACTTGAATTTTTAAACCACCCTGTTACTGGAAGGAGTGGAAGCGGGCTGAGCACGCAGCACAGAAGAACCCAACTCCACACCCCCGTATCCGAGCGCAGTTTCTGCTGCTGTGCCTTGCAGCGGCTCCGTTACACCAGGCTGAGCCGGCGTGCGTGGCGCGGAGAAGCCCCCACCCGCTCACCGCCCAGACTGGGATTTTCTCAGCGCACGACCCTGCCGGGCGCACACGCCCGGGTTGTTTCCCGGACCCTTTTCCCGGTCGCTCTTCCCGAACTCCTCCCAGCGCGGAGCTGCGCACGCGCCGGGTTGTTTCCCGGACCCTTTTCCCGGTCGCTCTTCCCGAACTCCTCCCAGCGCGGAGCTGCGCACGCGCCCCTCCCCCCCCGACGCAAGTGGGCCGGCCGGCCCCGCCCCCGCCCCGCCGCACCATGGGCCGGCCGGCGGCGGCCCGTCCCCGCGGGAAGGGAGCCGCGCATTGCGAGTTGTTTGTTGCGGTCCGGCGGGCCGGAGGGAGCGCGGGTCCGAGGCGGCCGCGGCGGCGCGGACTCTTTGCCCGCCATGTCCACGCCCGGCACCGGCGGCGGCTGATGCGCGATCTTCAAGAGGTTGAGCCGGGGCACGGAACGGGGACCATGCGCGCCGATCCTTGCGCCTTTCGCTAACCGACCGCGGGCGCTAGGTCAGCCGAGTCCCGCCGGGGCAGGGGACGGCGCGGGGCTCCACCTAGCCATCCCCATCGGGGCGGGGGATCCCGTCTGAAGGGGCAGCGGGCTTGTCGTGGCTGAGGGGCAGGGAGTCTCTGCCGAGCGCGAGCGGGGCTTTGTTCGCTGCCGACCGAAGCCCGCGCGCGACGCGGCTGGGGGTAGTTCCCTCAGCCGATTCAGCGATCAAACGAGAATACCCAGTTGTCGAGGATAAAAGTTGGGCGCGTGGTGCGAAACGAGGAGCACCCGGGAATGCCCCCGGGAATGCCCCGGCGGGGGACGGGCCGTCGGGATGTCGCTTCCAGGTGTCCGTGGGCACCTCCCGCCCCCCCCCGCCAAACACCCCCGGTACCCAAAGGCTCCGGCTTTTGGGATAGCTCAGGCAGAATTTAGGAGCATTCCGGGCTCGCAGTGTCTCCCTGAAAATTAAGGGTTTTTTTGGGGTAGGCTCCTAAAAAAACGAAGCGCAGACAAGCCGAAGTGCCCTTTTGGTTTGTACGTAGCAAAAGCCAAGGTGCCCTCGGTGTTTTTAAGCACATGCTGCCCTCTCTGAAGTTGCGTGAGGAATCTTTTGTGTAATGCATGCGGACTCCTGAAGGAGCAGTTATTAGTTGCACTCCTTTAAATGTTAATGGCCGAACCACTGACTCTGGAATAAATTGTTTCCAGTCTGACACGTAAACGCACTGAGGGAGTGTGGAGGAGGGTGGGGGTTCCTTTGTAGGATTTACAGTGTGTCCTGGGGTTTCTCTGGGCTGGAGTTCCTCGGGAGTAGCTGGAGGTGAGTCAGCTTTGATAGTGTCTCTTTTTTTAGCACAGCGATGTTATCCCAGGCCCTGAAAATACATCAGCGAACAGTTGACGTGTATTGTAGTTGCTCGTAAGGCTACAGCAGGAAAAGCCCAGTTTGTGGACTTCCAAGAAGTAGGAGGTTTTTTGGGACGTGGAGCCCTCCCCCGCTGTTGTGTGCGAGTGTTGGTGTTTGTTAAGAGGGTGTTTCTTGATTCCTGTTCAAATCAAAACAGGATATTTGGACTTTATTGTGTTTGGTTACACAGATGACACGAACCAGTGATTTTTTTCAGGCTGAGTGACTAAGTAATTTTTGAAGATTGCAATCAGATGTGGGTTTTATGCCCTTATAATCCTAGAATGACTGGTTTAATAATTTTGCTGTTAAGGCTGGAGAGAAGACTTTAAAGCTGTGGAAAAGTATAACGAAGTATACACAAAGCAAATAAAATTTATTTTTCATATATATGACACCCCAAAACTTATGTAACCTTTTCATGTCATTTTTTGTTTTACTCTGCCCTTTCCTAGTTATATATTTGTTTAGCCTCATGTTACTTGTACTTCATCACACTGAAACAACATCGTGTGCTGTGAACTCTGATTCACGTCATCAAATACAAACTGCTTTCAGACACTGATTGTCAGGAGCAGTGAAGAGAGAACAGTTCAGCAGATTTTGTAGCTCCTCTAATTTGTTTGACTAAACCAAAAGGGAAAAAAAACACAATCCAGTTTTATTTATTTATTTATTTTTGCTGATAAAAAGGGATTACAAACACCACATTTTCCTGAGGTGTTTAAGACTTCCAGGTGCCACTTGCAGTCCTTGCCAGACCCTTTCTGCAGTTAGCCCCTGTGACAGTAGGGTGCACATGTGCTTTAAAGTTGATTTAACCCCCCGAGCCGTGTTCCAGATGCATTTGTGAGGCCAGTGCTCAGGCACTGCTGCTGGCAGACAGCCCGGCTGTCACGGAGGAGGGAGTCCTGTTCCTCCTTTCCCTGACCAAAATAGTAGGTGGTTTATGCTGTTGATCCTGAGCTGTCTGAACTGCATGTGCTCGGAGAGCAGGGATGTAAACACGGGCTTCAGAGGGGCTCTGGGGCAGCACCACGGCTCAGCAGCCATGGACACATGGGGTTTATCCAAGGTGAGGCAGTGCTGGTGCAGGAGCATTGCCTGGCTGTGCTTTTGTCAGCTCTCAATAAATTTGCATTTGCACATCGACATTTAGTTAAAACTTGTCCCTTGGTCTGCAGAGCTTTTCGTGGCAACTTGTTCATAAGTTACTGTGATGTGATCAAACCTCATGGTAAGACTCCAGAATTCCTTGTGAGGCAAAGGCAGTCACTGCATTTTCCTTATTCTTGCATAACTGGAGGTAGAACACTGAGGAGGTTTGATCAGGCAAGTTGTTTGGGACTCACTGATTTGTGTTGTTCAGGGTCTCATGTGATGCTTAAGCAGAAACCCTGACACACAGAAGGCTGGGCAGAGGGGAGTATTTGAATCCTGTTCTTTGGCTGCAATACATGTTTCTGTCTGCTCCAAGTTTATGAGGCTTTCAGTAAGTAACATGCTTCAGGATTAAGGAACTAAAAATAGTTTTAAATGCTCCCGTGATTGCTGTAGAGATAAACACATTGTTGAACTGGTAGGAGGGAGCAGTGCACAGGTTTTCCCTTTGCTCCCCTTTGAAGCAATCAGCTTGCCAGTCAAAATAGGCTTCTACCAAATTTAGCCACGTCGCATGCACGGATCTGAGAATGCAGGAAAAGCTCCACCGACAGTCCCTTGTGCTGAGTCCCAGCAAGTGTGTGCTCTGTGTGAGTGTCACTGCCTGGATCTGTGTGAGTGTCACTGCCTGGATCTCAGTGTGCTCTCTGTGTGTCACTGCCTGGATCTCAGTGTGCTCTGCGTGTCACTGCCTGGATCTCAGTGTACTCTGTGTGTCACTGCCTGGATCTCAGCTCCTGGTTGTGGCTGCAGCTTTTTCTCCTCTTCATGGTGGCAGCCAGCAGCAATTGCTCTTTCATAGTTCACTATGCAGCACTGTAAATCCCAGCTGTCCATGGTGCTTTAAGTTATTTTACAGTTAATCCTTTGTTCCCTGAACACTTAATCAGACCTGTTGGGCTCTAGGAGTGTCTCAGAGTAAAACATGAGAAAACTTTTATGTGCATTGCCTTGTAGGTTTGTCTTTGAGAGTATGGATAATCTGCATGTAATGCTTTGTGTATTCTCTGATTTGGAATGAGAAAATATTTACAAAATGTGGATGTTGCTGTTAAATTATACTTGCAGGTGGAAGTGTTTCATCTATATAAGACTTGTCGTTCTGTGTTTCTGATTTTAGATTGCAAGAGGACCCTCCTGTGGGTGTCAGTGGTGCACCATCCGAGAATAATATAATGCAGTGGAATGCAGTTATATTTGGGTAAGAGTCTTTGGTCACTAGGAAATTCTATACCAGAGGGCTAAATATAATAATCTGGTGTTTGTTTTTACAATTATTCTCTTTTTTTCTGTACATAAAGTCAGCAAACTGAGAAGAATGAGTAAGGATGCTGTCGTGGTAATAATTCGTTTTCAGGAATAAAGTGGAATGTGTAGGGAAGAAAAACTTTAAATTTTAAATTTGTTCAGCTTTCTATGTTGAATAAAGCCTGCATGTGGCTTAATGAAAGGGTTAGAGTGTGTAGGAGTTGGGTTATGAAAAAGCAGGACTCCTCTTTAAAGTACATAAGCGTCACATGTTCCAGGCCATTAAATCCAGATGTATTGGCAGTGATTGGATTGATTCCCAGTGGGACGAGGTACAGGTTCTGTCTGGGAAGCTACATGTATCCTACAGAAGAGGAGCTGCCTTAGTATCCTTTCATAAAACTGCAGTATGCTTGCAGTAATCTGCTCGTTAATTCCAATCTGGTCACATAATGGCACACGTATTGTTTGGGATGATGATAAAGTAGATATCCCAAATAGCAGAGTGACTGTAGACAAGTGTCTTAGATACAACAAAGCTCTCAGAGATTGCTTCTGCATGCTTCTCTAAATATTTAGATTATTGCCTCTACCTGTATCTTGGAGAGGATGAAGAAGATATAAATTTGTTGAGTTAATTTGCTTGTGTGGAAGTAGGTAATGATCACTTTTAACTGGAGTTTCTTTTCAAAACCTTTCAGGCCAGAAGGGACACCTTTTGAAGATGGTAAGCCACTAACTTTTATATTCTTTGTCATTCTTATAAATATTCCAGTATTAACATTGTTCTGCTCTGGAAGAATAATAGATGTTATCTGTATATAATCTGAAAGAAACCAAGCAAGTGAAGGTTTGTTGGCCATAAACATATGCATCTTGAGCTAAGCAGTGTCTTGTCACAGTGGCTGATGGTTAGTTAGGAAGCTGTGAAGTGATGCTGCCATCAAGCCTTGTTTGTACATGTACACCAGAGCTTTTAGCAGGGGATGTTGGCCTAATGCTGCCAGATGTGTTTTCACATCTCCAGAGCTGAGCTCAACAAGACTCTGCTTTTCTCGTTTCATCTTCCTGGCATGTTTGATTCATTGCTGTTCTCCTAATGAAGAACAGGTGAAAAACCTTGAATTGTTCTGAATATAGAACTCAATGAGGGCGAGGGAATCCCAAATTTGTACATAAACATGAAAGTTGGTGTGTAATGAACCTCCCTTAGGCATATGAGGAATAATGAGTTTAATAATTATAGTATTATTGCAGTAATTGGCAGCAGATGGGTTTTTCTCTGTGTTGGGTTGGAGGAGTTACAGTAAATTATTCACTGATCCATAATAAAGGTTTTCAGTGAATCAGTTATGAGCTCCAAAGACTGAGATTGCTGATTATGAAATTCCAGTGTTTTTTTGCTGGCACCACAGTGCCTTCTTAATGAAACGCCTTCAAGTCACCCAAGTCCACAGAACCAGCATGTTGGGTCACGGAAAAAGGGGAGGGCAGTGGGATAATGTTGGCTCTAGCTGCCTTTGCCATGCAAACAGTGAGTCTCCAAGCTTCTACCCAACTTCTGCTGCTGGGTTTATTACTCTTAAATTTCATTGTCACTTGAAATACATGAAAAGAAATCAGACTCAAGTGTTGTTTATGTAATGGTGAGAAGAAATATTGATCATGGAACACATACATTAATTTCTTGTCTATGTTCCTGGAGATGTTCTTTTGTTGTTAGTTATCTGATTGTCCTTATCTTTGTTTGGACAGGTACTTTTAAACTAGTAATAGAATTCTCCGAAGAATATCCAAATAAACCTCCAACTGTTAGGTTTCTATCAAAAATGTTCCATCCAAATGGTGAGTGAATCATCTTTATTTAGCTGTAATACCCATTAAATATTATGGTGTGGTCATGTACTCTCCAAACCTCCAGAATGCTTAACAGCTC
Organism: Manacus vitellinus; assembly: GCF_001715985.3. Taxonomy (NCBI): domain Eukaryota; kingdom Metazoa; phylum Chordata; class Aves; order Passeriformes; family Pipridae; genus Manacus; species Manacus vitellinus. The sequence continues at coordinate 2,229,797 of NW_021940620.1, forward strand.
TTCATCTCTCTTCCATCTCCTAAGTAGATGTCTAGGACAGCAACTGCTTGATGAAAAATTAAGAGTTATGATGCTATTAAGAAGCAGCTATCTGCCTCTTTCTAACCAATGTGTACCCTCAGTAGCAAAGCCTGTGAGTATTTTCAGCAGCAGCTGCACTTAGGTTGGTTTCAAGAGGCAATTCTGGTTGCAGCTTCCTGCCCCTTTCCATTTAACAGCAGTTGTGTGTGTGCAGCCACATCGTGACTGCAGGGACCTGATGGAGCCAAATGTTATTTATTTCTGCTGGGCAAGATTTCAAGTCCCTGCTTTTGTCCTGTGCTTTGGACCAAGCTGGACTAGCACAGGGAGAACATGAGGATGCTCAGTCCCAGAGGAGGCAGCTGACCTGAACTCGGTGATGAGGGCAGCACTGGGAGGGTGTGCACCAGGGTTCCTCCCCAGCACTTGATGGGTTTGACTCAGTTATTCCTGCCTACATTCAGATTTTATTGAGAAAAACCCAAACCCTGCCTCTTGCCCCTCTGTAGCAACAATACATCATGTCCTGTGCAGGCCAGTGTCTCTGCCAGGGGGGTTGTGCTTTGTTGGGTTTTATTGGCACAAACACCTGGAGCACAAGGGTGTAGGACTCAGTGGTGAGTCTCAGGTTCACACAGGCTCCATTAATCCAGGCAGAAGCAGGATTTCAGGCACACTTTCCCGTATTTTCTGTTGTCTGCCTTGGTGCATCTCATAGTGAGCACAGGGCATGTGAAAACAGGGCAGGAACCCCCCCACCCAGTGTGTGATGGCCTGGGTGGGTTCCAGTCCTGCAGTAAATGCCTTGCTGCTCCCTGGGAGGCCTCTCTGTGTGACAATATGGATCAGTCACACTGGAGGAGCAGCAAACCCAGCCTGCCCATTCCTGTGCTAATGCCAAAACCTTCAGACCTTCCTTCTTTTCCTCTTAAGCGTTCTGCTAATTTCAGTAATAAATCTCCAAAACACAACGTGTCAAGCTACAGAAGCTCGTGAGACATAACTGCTGTCCTTTTTCCTGAAGCATTAATTTATGCACAGAGTGCTTTGGAGCAATAACTCTGCCTTGAACAGTATGTAATGAACTCTAAATGTGGCAGGTTCTGAATGCTCTCCGTTGTGTTCGCAGTGTATGCGGATGGCAGCATATGTTTAGATATTCTGCAGAACCGCTGGAGTCCAACATATGATGTTTCATCTATTTTAACTTCAATTCAGGTAACTTTGCATCTGTTTTACCAAACAGTGATGTTGTTGTTTGTCTCTATTCCAGAATACCCAGCTCAGTGATGGGGATAAGCCAGGCATCTCTATCAAGGGGAACTTCAAACCCCTGTGAGCTAAGCAGTAGCTTTTCAGATCAAATAAAGGCAGAGGTGCTGACCTACATAATTACTGATTCTGAGCTACAAAACTGCCATTATATATTTTTGGACAGGAAAGCAGTTACTGATTTGGGTTCATTTTTAACTATTTTTAGTCAAGATAGGACATGAGCTGCAGAAATTTGCCTAGTGTTTCAAACACCAACCTTTATCATGAAGCTCTGCCCTTTGAAGCCCTCAAAGGACAATACTGCTGGAACCTACTACTTGGAATGAGTGAAAATGGCCTGGCACAGCAGAAAAACACATTTCCTTTTCTCCTAAATGATTATATTTTTCTACAGTGGAGTTTTGTAGGAGGCATCTTGAGTTCCTCTTCAGTCCTGAATGACAATAGTAGTGTAATTATCAAATAGTCAATTAGCTTCATAGTGCTGACTGGCACAAAGGACCCTGTCCCTCTTAAGCTTGTGAACCTACAAGTGTGTGCAGCACTAATGCTTAAGCAGGGTGTAATTTGAGGTTCAGCAGTGTAATTATGGGTACCTAACCATGAGTTTAACCAGGTTTTATTCATCTGGCCCTTCTGAGTCATGTCTGCCCTGTGAAACACATTTGACTTGAAAGTTATAACTTGATTTTCCCTGATTTAAATGTGTTGGTTTGTCTCACATTATGTTTTCCCCTCTTTCCAGTCTCTGCTTGATGAACCCAATCCAAACAGTCCAGCAAACAGTCAGGCAGCACAGCTTTACCAGGAGAACAAACGTGAATATGAGAAAAGAGTTTCAGCTATTGTGGAACAAAGTTGGAATGATTCGTAACAGCTGCTGTGTTACTCTCCATCCTCATAATCCTTATGTACAATTTAACTCTCAGTAGAAAGGCTACCAGAAATTTCAAGTGCCACAGTTCTATGAATTTGCATAAAACCTCATTTGCAAACAAAATTAAGCCCTCCAGTTTAGGAAAGCTAAAAGCTTGTGTATCTCGATTAACGTCCTTTTTATTGCATGGTATGAACTAAGTTATTGCTACATAAATTTGTAATATATCCTGTTTGTATTTTTTTTCCAAGTGTATAATGTTGGTGTGGAGTTTTCATGACAGAATATACACATTTTGTAAATCTGTACTTTTTTCAAATATTGAATGCCTTATTTTTGAATTCTTTAGATTTTTAAATTGGAGAAAAGCACTTAAAGTTTTTATATATGAATATTTCATGTAAAACTGTTAAATACATAACCTTAGTGCAAGACATTCTGCTCTCACTCTGTATCTGTTTCCAAGGGCTCATTTTTAGTCCATTTTTCCTTCATCTATGCTGATGATACCACGCACTTTACAAACAGGAAAGTTAATCCATGATGTAACTGTCTCCACAGGATGTCTTTGCTTCTGCACCAGAACTTGGCTTGATTCTGTGTGTCCTCAGTTGTATGAGGAAGAGTTTTGGTAGCTGCTAATGACAAATGGGGAAACAGATGTAACTATTTTGCTCAAAGTCCCACTTTAAACCAGCAGGGGAGTTGGAAACACCACCTGGATGAACGAGGCTTGGTGCTAATGTATTCTAATAAGTTTTATTTTTCAGGGAGATGGTATTTTATCAAGTTGTAAAATATTGTCATCTAAATCTGTCCTATATTCACACACTGTAATATAGTTTTGAATACCTTCCAGTAATTAAAGAGGTGTCCCATTAGTTTCCCTTGGGGGTGGGGAAAAATTAATCACCAACAGAAGAAAACATGCCTGCAGATTTATTGGAGTTATTCTTTGAGGCTTGGCTGTGCATTGCCTGGTCAGGTCTCGTGTCTGTATCACAGAGGTTCCACATACTCCTAAATTGGTGGTTTTAAAGAAGTTTGGCTTTGCTTTTGGAAGTGTTGATGTGGTGGTAATTTCTTACTGTATTCTGTAAATCAGGCTGGATGACTACAGTAAAGAATTAGGCCTTTTTTTTTTTCTTCCAGCAGCAAAATTGTAACCCCTTTGTCATAATTCCAACCAGCATTACATAGGTATTAAAACCTCCAAATCCTATACCAAAATACAGCTCAGTGTTGCCTGGAAAGCAGTGGAAGTTTATTTCAGCTAGGAGAGAAAATGTTGTTTATTTGCAACAGTCATGACTGAAAGCCTCAATGCACTGGAACAGGAATATCAATTTACACCTCACACCTTGTGAAGTTCTGTGATTTTAAGGAGCAGCACTCTCAGGTTTAAAACCAGCACTCAGAGTATTGTCAAGGCTCTTAGGAGCTTGTGGAGTAAAACTGCTCTAGCTTAGACAGGAGTTAGTGTGCAAAGGCACAGTAACAGAAGCATCAGTGCTAAGCAACAACTGAACTACACTCCCATGAAGTCAGTTTGCTTTCCTTGAGTTGGTGAAGTTGTGTTTAAAAATTCTTCAATCTGCGTCTGATTAACAGAAGCCGCAGAGGATCCAATTTGCCTTTTGGCAGTGGTGGAGTTACAGTAACACTGGCAAAGTGGTGCTGTGTGGCCTAAAGCAGCATCAGGGCAGAGACTTTTTTTGTTCACAAACACAGTGTGGAAAAGCTTCCTGTTTCTGAGAATTAATCGAAGCTTTGAAGATTATTTTTTTAAATTTTACCTCCTGTTTCAGTATTTTTGTTCCTCTGACGTGTGCACGAGAGTCATTAGTGTCCACATTAATTTGATTATTCCTGAACAGCCAGTTTGGCCTAGTTAGAGATCGATGATGCACAGAACATGTTTGTGTGTCTCTGGGATGGGGGCAGTGGATGTCTGAGAAACATAATTGGAGCAGAAGGAGGTTTAATTAAGTGATCAAGCACTGCAAACTGCCTGAACTGGGACCCACAATATGCAGGGACATGTGGGTGTCTGAAGGTTTAGGAGCATCCTCTGCCGAGGGCAGAATTTGGAGCCTACACGTAGTAAAGTCTCAGTGGAAAATGTCCTGCTGGCCCTCAGACAAAGGTGGTGATTGTGAATTACTGTATTCCCAGTGTATGGTGGGGAGGGACATTCCCTTAATTCTCATTTTAACACTGTGTGATGGCTGTGGCAGCTGGATATGAACATTGGGAGGGTGAGATTCCAGGTTGGATGGTAACCCCTGGGTAGACACTGGTATAGAGGAACCGGCATGTCTTGAGGTGGGATCCTGGAGCCCCTGGGGGCTGCACAGTGTCCCACAGAGCTGGGGAGGGGGAGGACTGGTGACTTCTGTGAGCCCTCCACCAGCACATGGAAAATAATCACAGAGCATAGATCAAAATCTGCTAAAACTTCATAGAGAAACCATTTATTGCCAGGAGTCCCATGAAATTTAAGGACCCGAAGGTTCAAGTACATCAATTCACAAGAGCACAATCACAATAAACTTTGTGGCACAGTCACCTTCTTAAACAGTGCACTAGGATGCTTGATTTTTTAATTAATTAATTAGGAGATACACTAAGCTTGCTAGGACAGTGGGATTAATTAAGGAAGGCTTGATGGGTACAGGGTGTGGGGTTTACAGCTTCTCACGGGGCTTTGGTTCCTTGATATTAAACAGCTCATGATCACATCTTTTCCATGGGATTCCATATAAAGATTGAAAATCACTGTAGAGACATCTTTAAATTATTCACCCCAGAGTTTTTGTCCTGTATATCCAAGTCATTCACCTGATTTTACAGGTGGACAGACAGAGACCTCCAGATCTGCAGGATTTTAGTGCCAGGAAGCCCCTGGCAGGGCTGTAGGTGCGAGCCATTCCTGGGCATTGCCCGCCCTGAGTTTCAGGTCCACCTTTGCCTTCAAGTTTCTCGTAGCAACATTATTCATAAAGAGGCATCAAACACTGCACTGCTTGTGCTGCTTTCTTCAGATCTCGGTTCCCTGAAGATGTCTCATCCAAACACAGTCCCAAGCCAAAACTACGGGACTTGGATCTTCACAAATGTGATTAACTTCAGCAGTGTGAGTCGTCCCATTGGGATTCCTCACCGTACTACAGATAAATGTGTGTAATTGCAGAATTGAGGCCTTAGGCTGTGAGAAGTGAAGAAATCACAGCTTGAGGTACTATATCTTCAGCTTCTTTGTGGGAGGTTTTGTATTAATAGTCAATTAATCCAATGTGTCAAACAAATAAAGCTTTAAATATTTAGAGATTAGGAGGTGCCTTAATAAGAAATTCACAGGGAAAAAGGAAGATTCCCTGATCACTACAGCAGCACTGAGTAATACAAAATAAAATAGGTAGGATAACATAGGTAAATGCTTCACATTTAACATGTAATGGTTCTGTAAGAATTTTTGATGTATATAAAAATGTACCAGGAGAGGAAGAGCCTTCTCATCCGGCCAGACTTCCCAACCTGTGTTTTTGTTTGAGCTTTTTTACTGTTTGTGGAAGCTGTCCCAGGCAAACACTATGCCTTTATTTGTTTAGAGCTGTTTTTTGGAGGAGGAAAGACGTGATCAGCAGGCAATCTGCTGTAATGTGTGAGTTGGCAAGGCAGGTTCCCCACCTCTCCTCTGGACGGGAATGCGTGGTGAGTGGCTGGTTGGACTGTGAGTGGGAAACAGGGACCAGACTGTGGGTGAGTGGGCAGCCCCAGCTCCAGCACTCTGTTTAATTTGTTATTTAAGTATCAGAACATTTATCTGGCCTTCTCTCCCTGATTTTGGTAATCTTTCTAATGGAGGAGCTTCAGGTGAGGACAGGATTCCTGTCCCATGTCATCGCGGTGGCGATGGCTCAGATCCTCCTCAGTGCACCCGACTTCCTTAGAAGATGTAGCCTGTTATAAACCCTTGGATCCAGCCTTGGACCATACAGACACCGTGCAGCCAGAGTGGTAAATGATTTAGGAGGCATTCTTTTTATTTCAATTAAGTTTTGGGGATGAAACCAGTCCAATGGGAGGCCAATGATGAACTGTGTATTACTGCACAAAAATGGACAGTTCTGTTAACACGAGTCTTCTTCAGAGTTAATATCTGGAAATCTCTTCATATCAAAAGAAGAGTGGTGAAAGAGGTGAAGGGGAAAGGAGCTAAATCTAAAAAAAAAATAATTAAATATGTAGAATCCAAGAACAAAACCCATTAAAAACCCAATGTTGCTCTGCTGTTGCTGTGCATTCAAAGGATATGAGTCATTTTAGAAAAGAATGTATCTTGGATTATGGGTGTGTACACATAGGAGAGGGCTTTTTGAGCTATTCTAAAAACCTCAGTTAGATAGGAGTGTTTGAAAATAAATGGGATTTAGGGGTTTTTTTTGCTTAGCATTGTTATTGCACCTTGAGTTCATCTCATGCCCAGCCACCATGAGCAGAGGACAAAAAAGAGGCAGAACTTTTTAGACCCTGTGATAATGACTGTAATTAGCATGACAAACTATGAAAATTGCAATATTCCCTACAGGTTTCTTGTCATTATCCCATGTTTCTGCAGTGAAAATAAAGATTTTTAGACAGGGTATCTTCTGTGTTTAGCGCTGTCCCACTGATGGTAACGTTCCAGCCTCCGTGACTGCGTGAATCCATTCTTAATGCTTGTGTCTGCTGTGGTCTGTGTGAAAGCTGTATCCTGCCAGAAAGCAAACATGCTCCTGTCAAACAGTGGACGTTGTTCAGCATCCAGAATGAAGCCTTTTTCTTTATGATGTGGTCAGGGCACGTAGCGTGGGATTTTCCGAGCTGGTGCAAATGTTACTAGAAGAAAGTGTGTTTTAAAATCCCAGTTTGTGAATGTTTTAATTGGAAGTTCAGTGGGGTCATAAAATGAGTTATTTTTGCCCTTAAACACGTGCCAGGACCGGGTCAAACTACTGTATGAGGGCAGGGTTATGTCCTGATGGCACTGCTGGAACTGAGACCTGGCTGCAGAGGCTGCCAGCACTGAAGGTGGGCACATTTCCCTGCCCAAGCCTCCACCTGTAGCACAGGGTGTTAGACCTCAGCCCCTAGAACTGAAAAGATCTTGAGTTTCTTCCCTTGTTTTTCAGTTTGGGTCGTTAACTGCCGTGTCTGATGCATTTCTGAGCTGAATAATTTTGACAGCTGCCAATTTGGTACACATACCATGGGCTGAGCTGGGAGCCACCAGGCTGGGGAGGATTCTGCTCTACCTGGCACAGCAACAACCTCGGGCACAAAGGGGGACCTAAATATGTATTCATGAGGGAACTAGTTGGGCAGAGAAAGGTCACCCCAAGCATCTGAGACCCTCAGTGGTTTTTATCCTGGATAAAGCTCTGCTTACAGAAATCAGTGAACACACCCATGTTGTTTTCAAAGCTGTGTTGAACTTTGGACTGCTCGGTCTCCGCGTCAGGTTATTACATTGTTCATGATTGTTACCATTTATTTATTATTTATATTTCAGTTCATTTTGAGGCTGATTTGGGTGTGAACAGAAGATTATGTGGGTGCAGGGGTTTGTCTAGAATTCTGACACACACTACAATGTCTAGTAAATGTAAATATTGTTATTTTATCACTTCACATTAGTGCTGTCTTGATGGGAATAGAATGATTTAGTTCTGAAATATGGTCCTTCACGCAGGCTGAGAGGCAAATTGTCTTCAATGACTGACCAGAGCGGGAAGAAGGCAGAAATGCCATCTCCCCTGAATTAATTATGAGCCACACAGCTCTTGCTATTATCTGTTTACACATTATTGGCCTTGTGATGTGCTGGTGAGAGGATTTTCTTTCACTGTCTGGTCCAAATGTACGTTAAGTCCAATTTCATTAAGAAGGCTGCTCGCCTGCCCTGTTGAAAGGGTCATTGTGTGAGTTATTACAGTGTTTTCTTTGTGCTCGCTTCCCCCAAATTCCAGTAACTATTTTGTAGAAAAGTTTGAAAGTGAACTTTTGATGCCTGTGAAAGCTGCTTCATTGACTTTATTGACTCCAGAGCCTGAAGTTCTTTATCCACAGAGATCTTTAAAAGGACACTAAAAAGTTTCAGCCAAAGCTTATAGAATTTGGTGCTTATAGTTAAGTGTTATAGACCCAATGCTGTTCCCATGGAGACCTAAAGGAATTTTTCCATTTAATTAAGTGGTAGCAAAGCATACCCTTTATTAAGTGGGAAAAGGAGTAGACTGGAGAACTCCATTTGTTGTTCCCAGTCTTGTTTGTGGGCTTGCTCTGCTGTATAAAGAAATAAACCCAGGGAAATTTTAGGTCTTTTCACTGTGATTCATCTGCTGCAAGCTCAGGGTTTGTGGGTAAGGGGGTGTGGGGTTCCAGGGAGATGACCCACAGGGCAAAGGCAGAGCTCTCCTTGTGCTCATTGCTGGTGTCTTTCCATGGAATCTGGGATGTGGAGAGGGTTCCAGTCTCCCAGGTCTCCTGCTTGGCAGAGGCCAGTGGGACAGCTGGCTGCTGTTCCCAGGTGGTGTCAGTGCCACCTGTTCCTGAGGACACTTGGGATGTCAGTTTGTTGAAACAGCAACTTGTTAGCACTGAAATGCCAGTTATTTACTAATACCCATAGAAATCCCAAGTAGACTCACATTCAGAAAGAGTTTTCCCACTCTGGAAGTTTGGGATGTTCTCAAGGGGTTGTTGGAAGACCCTGGTGAGCCCAGCTTCGAGTAGGGGCTCTGCCACAGGCACGTGGATAGATCCTGCAGCTCTGGGGTACAGATTTACAGAAAAAGATGAAACTGAGGCCTCAAACTGTGCAATATGTTGCTAAAAAATGTTTTTGGTTGAAGCTGTGTCATGAAATCCTTGGCTACTGAAGTCAACAGATTTATCACTGATTTAGCTGGAGTGAGGATCTTGTCTATAATGAAGTCCTTTCATTTTGTCTCACTGAGATTTCTCTTGTTCTTTCTCGGTGCCTTATGACACATTCACTCCATCCTTGTCTCAAACAAAGAGAAATTATACTATCGTGATCGCCCTTTAAATATTTTCTATTTGAGGACCTACTGAAAAGGCTCCAGAGGCAAATTCTTGGTTTAGAAGTTGCTATTTATGTCCAGACACATCTGAATGTCGTTACGCTTTGAATGTTGTAGTTTTCTTTGCAGAGATGGATGAGTCTAGAGAGGGAACACATTACTTTAAATTAACTTGAAATAAGCTCTAACCAGCTCAGGGTTCTACTTGTTGCAACTGGCTCCCTTGATAGAAATCCATAACAAAATAAGCGACACCACAAGGAAAATTCTTATTTATTGGTGTTTTAAAGCAGTGCAGGAACAGGTTCTCGATCTGTGACATTGGATTCTGTTGGCATATTAATATTTGAATTATTGTAGTGTCTCAGACTCCTGGTAATGGCGAGGAGCCTACATGGGCTCTACACAAACAAATCCAGCATATTGTCTTTCCTCCAAAGGGCTTCCACCACAGGCAGGTGATGACAGGAACAGTCAGGCACAGAAGTAAAGTAAATAACAAAATTATGAATTAGTGCCAAGAAAGCTACTGGTCTCCTATTGCTAATCAATTAACAAACATCATCATAAATCAATAGTTAAGTCTGGAAGTTTATACATTTCATAAAAGCTGTAATTACAGAGTCAGGCACACCTGAAGTAGGAACTGTCCTCAGCATGGGCATTTCAGCTCCAAAACCAGGTTACACAATGCAGTTTTCATAGACCAGGTGAACTCCACTTCTCTTTTTTCTGCAGTTCTGCATTTCTAAAAGCATTCTGAAGCACTACAAGTTAAATTGCTGCTTGTCTGTGGTCTTTCCTGCAAATGAATTTGCTTACCAAGCAGGTAAGGCTCGTGAGGGTCAATATGAAGAGCAGCCCTGCTCTCAGCTGGCTCTCCAGCTCTGCTGGTGCACAGCCACCTAAAAAAAATGGACCCAAAGCTCCTGCAATTACACCTTCCTTGCTGTTTTGTAGGTATTCATGTCACAGCATTCCTGTGTGGGTTAAATTAGCAAATACACGATTTTCTATGATTTTTATTTTATGAGAAACAGGTCCTCTGGGTCAGCCATGAGACTTTTTGTTTCTGAATTTGTTGCAGCCAGGGCAGGACTCACGGCGATGTCAGCAGGTGAAGTGGGCACGTGCAGGTACAGATCCCAGAACAGAATCATAGAACCACTCAGGCTGGAAAAGGCCTTTAAGATCGTGGAGTCAAACTGTTAAAAATCTCCTGGGTCTCAAGGGTGGAACTGCACAGACACTGAGTGCCTGGTGCATCCACACTCAGCTCAAATGGAATGTTTGTGCAGCACCTTCGGGGACATTTCATCCCTCAGCCTGGCCAGAGAGAGCTCAGGGGTGTGCAGGAGGAGGGTGAAGCTCTCTGGTTTTACATCACTTTGAAGAACACAAAATGCCATCAAGCCTCTGTGTATCAGTTTATCCAGCTCAATTGTCTCACTGCTGACTGCACGCTGGTCCCATTCATTTTTAAAGGACGAAGCAAATATTTCAAACGAATGATCAAAAGAATATTTTACTCTTTTCACATGCCGAGTACGGAGTCTATGAAACATTTATTCAGGAAATGAAGTATTAGGGCCTGACAGGTATCTCCAGCATCACTGAATAAGCAGGTTATCTGGAGATTTCCAGTGCAAACAATCCCGTGCTTTGATGAATACGCGAGTAATGCCATTACAGGGGGGTGGAAGCAAGATTAGATTGAAGGTACAGTCATTTCAGCAATTATAATAAACTCTGAAAATTAAGGTGATCACAATGAGAAACACCTTTTTTTTTTTTCATCTGTGTGTTTCTTAAGCAAAGAATAACAGAGAGTTTTGCTTTACAGTGTAAATAATAATATTTTTGCTGAGCAGGGGGCTGGATGTAATGGAAAGAGATTGATGGCCAGTATCTGAGGGAATTCTGCAGGAGGATCAGTGAAATGTTGCAGTCCTACATGGTCATAGCTTATGTTTGTCCTTGGTTTTGTGTATGACATTCATCTGGGATGTTGACACTTTATTTTCACTCAGTGTTGTTGTCAAAATGATGCAGCCCCTCTCTGTTAACTGAAGTGTTTGGGAGCTCTGAGACCTCAAATTGTAATTACATTGCCTCAAATGTCAGGTTCTTCAACAGCATATCACTGGTGGTGATAGAAACCTAAGCAGCTTAGGTGATATAAACCTAAGGAGCTTAATAGCTCCACGATGCCATATAATGTGTGGGGAATCTCCCTGCACAGGGAATCTGATAGGGGAGCTCTGAGTCACGGTGACAGCTTCAACAGGCAGGCAGGCAGGGAAGGCAGCGAGGGTGTGATGAGCTCAGAGGAGGTGAGTTGATGATTTGCTATTTATAGATGCACGGAGAGGCTCAGAGACAGGAACTCCAGGCAGAGCCACGAAAATGATTCCTCGTCAGAGCTGCGAGAGAAACACAATTTGTAGCTGGCAGAGTCTCAGGGTGCCCTGATTGTACGAGCACGTGGGCATGCCACAGCAGCAGCCTCTGATGAGAGCCTGAAATGCAGCACATTGGAGCAATTCACTGCTGGATTTCATCTTTCTGTTCCTTGGTGAGCGTGTTTTGTTTTTCCAGAGAAAGAATGGAATGGTGCTGTGTGTCCTTTACACCGAGAGCAGTCTCCTCTCGTTATTTTAAACTGAACAAGGGCCAATTTGGATTAGATACAAAGAAGTGGTTTTTTACAATGAGGGTGGTAAAAGACCAGCACAGGTTGCCCAAAGAGATGGTGGATCCATGGAAACATTCAAGGCCAGGTTGGATGGGGCTTTGAGCAACCTGATGATGCTGAAGGTGTCCCTTCTCATTGCAGGGTGTTGGGCTAGATGACCTTTAAAAGGTCCCTTCCAACTCAAACAATTCTATGTTTATTATAGGATGTCATTCAGGAATTAACTTTTCCAGTTTATTTACGGGAAGATTTTCTCTCTTGTCAACCAGTTCTGGAAACTAGAGTTATATAGTACATAAATCCAGTAGTCTTCTCTTCATAAGAGACATTGATGATTGCAAAATCCAGGGAGGAGAGAGGAGAGAGGAGAG
>NW_021940620.1:2242898-2277860 GCF_001715985.3 Manacus vitellinus
AGCCTGTCTTCATAGGAGAGGTGCTCCAGCCCTTGGAGCATCTTCCCAGCCCTGCTTTGGAGCCTCTCTAATAAGATATTTTCTGCCTTTCTTGCTGCAAGAAAAAACCACCTTCTTTTTTTCTTCCCCCTAAGCGAGCGACTGTAGCTCTGCCACTGCTCCGGCTTAGACCCGTCCAAGTCCAGGATCAATGTCATGCCTGTTTCCCAGACGCTGAACCGAGTGCTTAAGGCCCAGCTCAGAGCCTGCACACTGTGAAATCCTGATGAGCTCGGTGAGCACGGGAGGAGCTCATCACCTCCGCGGATCAGGCCAGCGGAGCCCGTGTCACACGCTCAGAAAGGTCAGCCCCATATTTACAAAAGCCCATCAGAGCTGAATTGTGCCCTGATTGAGGTTATACCGCGAGCAAGCCGTGGCTGTGCTGATGTTGACGCGATTTCCTGAGGAGGTAGAGCTCAGGCATTTATTTCTGATGGCTTTGCAGGGCTCGCAGCCTGATTTGTATTCAGCTGCTGCTTATTGAGGCTGGTCATTGCTCTTGTAAATGGGAGATAGGAAGAATTGCCATACAGAGAAATATTTCCTCTGTTTTAGTGTAGATTTTAACTGTCACCCTCTGACTCCCGATAACCAAAGCCAGAGTGATGTGTCTGGTGTTCTCTGCCCCACACTCCCAGTTATTTATTCCCTGATGTGCAGGAAGGAAGGAGACGTGCGCAATCTCCATTCTTGTTACCAGGAATTGTGCACTTAATTCTCTGTGCATTGTACTGAAAATGAACTAGTAAGATGTGTTCTGCATCAGCAAAAAGGCTCCCTTATTCAGCTGGAATGAGAACATGCACGCTTTAACTTGGGAGTAAAGAAAATCGCTGTAAACGATTTCTTTAAACAGAATCTGTTGGGTTTTGCCTTCAATTTTTGCTGAGAGCGAAGATTCTGCAGAGGTTTTTTTTTTTCTCCTTTTTTCCTACCCAATTGCTAACCTTGCTGTTGCATGAGTTTCTGCTGCTTCTAGCACTTTTCATTCTGATGGCAGTTTTTCATCTCTTCACTAGCTTATGGCTAAAACAGTCCCTGTTACAGGAATTTCAGTTACTCACTCTCTGGAATAATTATTTCCATTTGTTCCCGCTCTGGTCCTGGGCACGGGGCTTCCTCGTGTCTTACCTTGATGGGTCTGTCTTACAAATTCCTATACTTCTTACAAATGTCTTCTCTGCACGTGTCAACACCAGGTGACAGCACGTCCCCGAGACATATTTTAAGTCGTTCTTAGCTAATACTTTGCCTTTACCTATTAGGACTTACAATTAGCACTGGAATTTTCCCGGTTGACTACTCAATTAATAAAAATGCATCGCCACACACTGCATAATTATGGAAATGCCTGTAATTCTGTGACTTACTCTGTCTGAAAACTTTGCAGAATGCTTCGCAGCAGCACTGTGAAGTCCCGCTAATCACAGCGCAGGCTCCAAACAAGCACGGGGAATGGGGCGGGTTCTCCTTGCACTGTTACTCAACAAGTCCCTAAAATAACCAGGAAAACACACTCAAATTGGAATCTCCTCACCCACTGTTCTCTGTGTTAGCCACTACCTACATTTGAGGTGTCGTTTCTGTAGCAAAAGATAGAATAGAAAATGACAACTCGGGGGTTTTTACTGAGGCAAAGTCATTTGTACGCCGGGTGATTGTCTGACAGCACAGACCCACGGTACCCTGAGCTTTTAAAATTACATTTATGGATGGATCTGAAGGTTCTGAAGCTGATAGAACTCAATTAATGCAAAAAAATCACTGAAATTAGAGGCTGCTTATCTGCTCCATCCACCCAGCAGATGAACACCATTCTGTGCAAGGTTTTTTCCCCCAGAGGTGAAGGTAAAACCACTGCAGTTCTGTACAGGCAGATGTTGGGGTACAGCATGAGCACCTTCACACCAACCAAACAGCCACATACCAGTACAGGACCAATGTTTGGAGCACAAGGCAAGGGGCTGCAGGGACAGCAGGGAATCCCTCTGCACCTCCCCGTGCTGGCACCTCACCGTGCTGTCCTCACCCACACGTCTCAGAGATCACCTGCAGGAGGAAGCCACCTACTACAACTGATCTCTACATTGCAATCAATACGAGTAATATCAATTTTTCCTGGCTTGGTTGGGACCACACTTGACTAACCCATAATAAGCCACTTTACATGGAAATCAGTGTGAGCCCAGCCCTCGCTCCAGGACTGTGTTGGTTTATGGATTCACGTAAAGTTCTGCAGCAATACAACTTCATTCTGTGGAAAAGCCCTCAGAGAGTCATCAACCTCCTCTGGCATCAAAGTGTGGAAATGTAAAGTGAAGGCTTAGGACATTTCAACTGTATCAAAGTTATGAATTCTGCCTGAATTCATGAGGCTGTTGTATTATTTAATGCCTCGCTGTACAAAGACTCAGAGGTTTGTTTCAAAATTTATGTTGTCTGCTTCAAGTCTGAGCTTAAAGAGTTTTGAGAGGAACAACCCAGTGTCATTTACTGCAATAATCTGCTGGAGGGAGGTGAGGATGCTGACCTGGATGAAAGGCAGAGGAAATCTGGGCTTTGCAAGCAACTGACAGCAGTGGAAAGCCCCCAGCAGAAAGGAGTAAAGGCAGATGTGTATTAAGGGCTGTGAAGAGGGGACTTATCTGGTGATGGGAGAAGTGGTACAAACACACTGCAGGCAGGAATCATGAAGCAGCCCATGTCCAGGGAGCCCAGGAGGCAAATGACAAAATTAAAGCAGAAGCCAAGTGATGATGTGGGCTCTGAAGGACTCGGAATTGCCTGGAGATGTTTAATACACCACTTAAATCTGTGTGTACTCAGGCTGTGGGGGAGTAAATGCCTTTCGCCGGCTCTGAGAGCCCGCTCAGCCTTTATTCCTCAAGGGTTAAACTATAAACTGAAGTACCCTTGACTGCAGAGCTCAAGTGAGGGTGGTTTTGAGTATCCAGCAGTCTTAGAGGAGCTGGAATGCAGAGTCTCATTCCTGAGTGGTTGTGCCCGTGCACAGAATCGGGGCTGTGTCTGCACAGACCCGCTCGCAGCAGCTCCCGGGTTTATGCCGCTTGTAAACCCTCCAGTATTGACAGGAGGGGTTTCAAAGGTATAAACCTGCATAAAAAGAGAAGTGGTCTTTAAATACTAAATAAAAAGAGCCATTTTAAATACTAAAGAGCCATATTAAATACTAAATAAAAAGAGTGTCACCACTACGAGGATTTTCTGCTTGCTGGGAGCAGTGCCTTGGCACTCGTGGACTGTGGAGCCGCTCGAGGAACGAGCCACGATGTGATGTGCAGTTCTCATGTTCCTTCCTGTAGATGAGCACACACAAACAAAATACTGACCCCAGTTCAGAGCTTCTAAATTCTACCAAAATCCCTTTGGCTGGTGTTTCACGCTGGCCAGGCATTGCAGCCAACAGGCACAGGGACCAGAGCAGGTACAAGAAGAAACCACGTGAAGCCAGGAGAACATCCCAAGAGCAGATGCCTCCTTTGGCCATGCCCAACCAATTAACATTGCACGAGACCTAGCTCAGGCATCTCAGGTGGGAGATCTTCCTGGGATGCAGGAGCTGGGACAGTGACCTCTCCACATCCATCAGGAGCCAGGGCTGTGCCCCAGCCTCAGAGCTCACCCTGCCTGACACGGACTCCTCACACAAACACGGCCCGTGACTGTGGCTCCACCATTCTCAGGTGGTTTTGTGACTAACTTCTGTCCTCCTCACGATGAAGGACATGTTGTTGCCGCCTTCTCCCTGGGGATTAGTCACTGACAGGGCTTTTTGTGAATATTATCAAGCCCCTTTATTGGCAGTGTTGTGTCTCCCATGAAACAGCAGAATGACCTTGAGTCAAACCGTGGATGGGACACAAAGAGTTCTTCCATACAGCCCAGCCTGCATCTCTTACCTGCATGAATTAAACACCAAGCCAACCTTTTCTGCCTCGTGCAGGGCCCAGGGAAGCAAAGCACAGCTGGATTGTGCTTTATGTGTGGTCTGTCACACCTCAGTAAGACACCAATCCAGAGGGATCCATAAAAGCTGACTTTCAGCTTATATTCAGTGAAAGGATGGTTTTCTTCACCCTCCAGGGTTTACAGTGGGATTTACACCCCTAGGCTGGAGGACAGCTGGTTGTGTGACCGTGTTCAACAAAACCATCCACACTCAGGGACCAGTTTTCTTTATTTTTGGCTGCCTTGTGGCTTTTATTTTCTCTTCGGTCTGGTGACTCTGTCCTGCAAAGGAAGTGTGTTTAGAGAGGTACCTCTTTAGTTGCAGCCTTTTCATTTTGTTCTCTTTCCCTTGTACAGGATATTTAACTGCTACTGCTGGAATGACTCTACAGTTGCTATACATTCCTAATTATTGAACACCCATTACAATTAAAGTACTCTCTTCTTTGCAACCCTGGGGATAAATTTTAGAGTATTAGATTTATTTCCTTTTTTCAAAACCAGTGTAAAGCTAAATTTTCTGTGTTGCCCTTGGGTTTCATGCTGCAGACTTGGTCAGTCAAGCATGCAAAAATCTGGTGAAATAAACCCTAGAGACCAGGTCTTAAATGGGTCTTTCACCATCCAGAATTCTCTTCTGCTCAAAGTGGTTGCCCAAACTCAGCACACAAGGCTTAATAATAATTAATTACTCCAAGCCAGATAATGAAAAAAGTGGTATGGACAGACTCCATGTAAGCATAGCAGTAAAAGCATTAAATTTATTTTGTTCTGGTGCAAACCATCAGTAATCAAATTTCCATTACCCAGTGATGGGTGAGAAGAGACAAGAAAAATACTGAGTCAACAGAATTCCAATTACAGTTCTGTGAGTATCCTGCTTTAAATATGGCAAAGCAAGGAGCTGTTTTCCCAAGAGGATGGTCTTCTGATGAGTAAGCGTGGCTGTGAGTATTGCACTGTAGGAAGTATTTGGCAGGAACAAGAGCAGTGAAACAAACCTTTCTCAAGTGCCTCTGAAGAGAGGAGGAAAAGTGGTTTCCTTTGTAGATGAGTCAGTCTTGCTCTGGAATTGCTCTAGAAAGCATGGAGAAGCTTAAAAGTATGATGGGACTGTCTGTCAGATGTGATTCTTCATGCTGGGTTTACAGCACAACACCATTTCTTTCATTTATTCTGTTTTGGAGGTACTGCTCAGCTTTGGGTGGGTGGTTGTGCCAGGTGAAGGAGGCCATTGGAAGGTACAGAGCACAGCCATTCCTTGGGAAAACATGAGCAGCCATCCTTGCAGCTGGGGAGGAAGCAGGTTTGGTCCCAAAAATGAGGGAATCAGGAGAGAGGAGGAGAACTGACTTCACTACAACCTTCATGCCTTTCACAGCCACGTAACTGCTCTGGGTTTTGCCTCAAAACTGTATGTTTTTGCTACACCACGCATGAGTTTGAGATGTAATTAATATTAATAAAGCCCATTATGTAAAATTAGCCATAGACAGGAGATTCTTTAAAAGGTGAAATCACAACAGTCATGACCAGAGTGTCTGTGTTGCTTGGAAACTGAGAGCTGTCCTGGGCTGCTCCTCAATATTTGCCTTTCATTACAGATCTTTCCCTCTACTCGTGGAAAAGGAGTTTTAAAGGAGAGAAATGACTGAAAAGTCTTTCTCTGAGCATTGGTGTTTTCTGCAGTTGGTTCTTGGGCCTGGAAGGTGAAGGACCTGTGGAGGTTCCTTAGCAGTGTTGCCCTGCAAGAAGCAACAGCAGCAGCACAGGGGGATGCAGGGCACTATGCTTGTTTGTTTGGGGAGTATTTTTGGGGGATCTTAATTACTGATTTTTCTAGTCTGCCTTCAGGAATTTTGGGATTGGTTCCCAATCAGATGTTGTGTCTGCCAACCCATCCATCCACTTGCTACAGAGAACTTTGGCCACGGACCCGCGGGCGTGTCCTGCAGCCACTCCAACAGCTCTGCCCCCAGCATTCAGGTACAGCCTTCACAGAAAGCAGCCACATACTCCTGAAAAAACTGCAGCAAAGGAGCATAGGCTTAAAAATAATCACACGAGTGGCGTGTTCAGCTAATCAGGAGTTCCGATTGTCTCGGCATTTCTGCTCACAAATCAGACGTATTTCGGGGGCTGAAGCAGGGAGTCACCACTGGAGCCTGATTACATATTTTAAGTGCTGCCTGATTAGATTAAACTTGGTGCTGTTTATGGCTGATTTGGAGCAAATGGGAAAAATCAGAGATGGGATCCAGGCACTTTAAGCTGATCCAGATTTTGAGAATGAAAAATTCACAACTCAGACCCAGATCCAAGTTTTGTCCTGAGGCCCCTGTCTTCAGAGTAGACTGATTCAAAATCTTGCAAGGAAGGGCTCTGGGTTATTCCCCTGTAGTAAACTTGTATTTGCTTAGAAATAACTGACTTAATTCTTAAGGACTCTGGAGGGCTTGTGTCCTCGGCGCTGAGTTCACCATAACAAAGACAAAGTGCTAAACCACAGAGTGGTTTACTTAAACACAGAAATATGTATCAGAAGGTATTTCATCAGTTCCTCCAGTCCAACCCAACATCTCTGCAGGTTAGCACACGTATTCTGTTTCAGCCTTTTGATTAATTGCATGGTACCAAAACCATACGTATTTATAGCTTGCAGAATTAGATAAATTCTCCAGATGTGGCTTCCTTTTAGTTATGCTGAGATGAACAGAGATCAAAGCCTTTGATCTTTAGCCTGACTGAAACCTGCTGCTGACACAGGTCTAGAAAATGATGCAGTGAGGGGAACTGGCCACTCTCAACTTGCTCCAGAAGCGTCTCAAGCAAAATGTATGGGAAGAAACTTGTGAAGGATATTTCTATACACACCATTGAGTCTCTGCTCCTGAAAGTAGGAGATGGTTTTCAATGAACCTTTTACTCTTAACAACATATTTAAATAGATTGATTTTCTGTTCCAGCTCAGAAGTGATTTAGGACCTTTCAGTGCATGGATATCCTCTATGATACACAGAACTGGCAGGAAATGTCATCATGAGCTAGTTTATAGCCTCAATTAAGGCTATTTCCATTGCTCCAGATGTGTAAAGCAGACTTATAGCCGAGTTCCTGGTATAGTGAACTCCCTGATGCATCCTAGGCTCAGCACTGCCAGCTCAATGATATCTTCTTCATGACCCTTGGAAAAAATGATGAATAGCCAGGGAGCTGCAAATTCAGACTGAATTCTGGCAACGTGAACACTTTATACAAGTCTTGGCCAGTTAGGCAGATAGCACAGTCTGAAAACTCTTATCTGGTCCCACAGGCTGTTCCAGCAGCCACAGCTGCAGAGCAGTGCAAGGTGATGTGTGGCCACTTCTGCCCCTCTCTGCAGCTTCCTAAGCCCCACCCCACAGCCATAAACCCACAGCTCTTCAGGTGATATTGGCAGGAGAGTTCTGACTCCCATGGCCAAAACTCTCCTGAACTGTTTTCTGTAGAAGAAGCTGATACTAAACAAAAAAAACAAACAAACAAAAAAAAACAAAACCAAAAAAAAACCCCAAAACCAAACAACAAAACAAACCCACAAAAAAATCCCCAACCAACCAACAGCAAAAAGAACCCTCAAAAACTTTAGGTTCAAGCTTGCCAATGAGAAAAAATCACTCAAAGGAACTACAGTACAGATGACCCACAGGAATCTGGAGAAGGGGTGAAAGAATAGAGAGAAAAGGATTACTAATAATGGAGTGAAATAAAAAGGAGAAAGGGCTGCTCACCCATCAAATACACTCTGAGTGTGCAGCAGAGTCAGGAAGGTCAGAGAGCTGATGCCTTTTATCAGAGATAGAGGAATCACCCAAGACCAAAGCAACAGTCACAGTAGGTTTGGGAATTGGCTGGGGCTGACTTAATCCTGCAGTCCTTGAAGAACTGGCTTCAGTAATCTCAGAACTATTAATGGTATCTCTGAATTCATGGATGGGCCAGGGTGATACCAGCAGACTGATGTATTGCCTGTCTTTAGAAGGTGGAAGAGGTGAGAGGAAAAAGAGCAGGAGAATTGAACAGTCAGCTTACCCTCAAAATCCAGAAAAATGCTGCAGCAAATAGACACATACCAGGAAAATAAGATGAGCAACAGCCAATACAGATTTGTCAAGAACAAATCCTGTCACAGTGCTCTAAGTTAATTTTAAAGAGTAACAGGCCATGGGGATAGAAGAAAAACAGGAGATATCAAATATATTGACTTCAGTAAGGCTTTTGACACTGATGGTATTTTGCTTTTTGTCCCTTGCAGCATTGCCCTTTCTTTTAAAATTCCTTTAAAAAATAACCCAGAGAAAAATGAAAACCTATTACTAACCAATTTAAAAGACCCTTTTAAGTTTAATGGCTCAAAATAAAGTATAAAACAGAGGATAAGCATTAGAATTTGTGAAGGGTGCCAGGGCAAACTTCTCCATACCTCTCAAGAACTCACAAGGGGGCTCAGATCCCCTCTCAGGCGATGAGGACTTACAACCCCTCTTAGGGGACGGGGTGTTTGTGTCTGTCCATCTGTGACTACAAGGAAAGACCTGAGGAATGAGATGTCTTCCCACTGCAGGCTCACTAGGGGAGAGCACAACGGGAAGGTCTCATTTTCCCTGTCCAACTCAGCCTTGTAGAAACACAGACCACCCTCAGGGGCCACCACCTCCGTGCTCAACCATCTGTTTGGGAGAAAGGAGCTCAGGGAAAGAAATGAAGACATTGTGCTGCGTGGGTAATAATATTTTAGCAGCCAAAAGCGTGATATTTTGAGCAAAATACATTATGTATTTGGGCATGAGGCAGGTGCAGTTGTACATATGAGAACAAGGATGTTGGACTGTTGGATTATGTCCCTTTACATTTCCCAGAAAACTGAGAAGTCTCCCTCCTGCTTCGTTATCTCTGCACGTCAGCACTGCTGTAAAACACATCACACACATTTCTTTCCTTAACAGCAAACTTCTGGCCATGCTTAATTACTGCCATCACCTTTTATTCTGCTTTGTGATGATTGGATTGTTTTACAGTGCAGAAAGATAGTCTTTCTTCAGATAGAATGCAAGCTGCAAAATTCCAGCTCCCTCTGCCTCTTCCAGAAGTTTCTTGGTCCTGACAGTTTTACTCTGCTGGTGCATCAATATTTGGCTTGTGATAAGCATCATCTCCCTTTCAAAACTTCTGTTTCCCCTCAAATTATGTTACCACTCCATTGAATGTCCCAGCTTAGGTAAAAGGACACAACCACCCTCTTTTCTTTCTTTTTCTTTATTTTTTTTCTGTAAGTCTGGCATTCTTAACCACCCTGTTACAAACCTACCTAATGGAGACCACTGGAAATAGGGAATGGAAAATGGATGGGACTGTGGAGCATGAACAATCCTCTTGTTTCTGAGATAGGCACAATGCAATAGTATGGAGGAAGCAAAGATGGGCAGAGTAGAAAAAAAGATCAGCAGTAAACAGAGAGATAAATGACCAGTATACAGCTTACAAGCCAAAATACAGCCCTCTGGAGCTGTACAGAGTGAGTAATGGGCACTTGCACCAGGTATAGTGTGTGGTCTGAGCCCTCTCACCTCTCTGGGCTGCTCAGCTGAACTGAAGCCAAGCACAAGAGCAGTTTGTTGTCTTCTGTAGCACTCAGGTATTGCCCTGAGTCTGCTGTTCAGCCAGCTCTGTGCCTCTCAGTGGAGCAGATTTTGCCCTTCAGCCCTTATGTGACATCCTGCTGTCACACCACACCCAGCAGCACACAATCACCTTCTGCAATTTTATCTCCCTGTATATTTTTATGGCATCACCCTCCATCCTGCTCCACCTGCCTGTCCTCATCCCTCCTGGCCTGCAGCTCTGGAGCAGGCAGCTGCCTCATCATTAGCTTTATCTGCAATGAAAAAAGTTTACAGTCTCAAAAAGCCCCAAACCCATATGGTTCAACATCTGATTTGTTTCAAGTCACTTAAGTCACAGGTCGAAAACCCTCCCTTTTGCATATGCCTTGGAGTCAGGGTGTGGATTTCTCTGGAAAAAAGCCTCCTGTCTGCCTTTGAAGGGAACAGCTTTGCCTTTGATGTAGCCATGAGTGAGGAGATGGCCTCATCTCACCGTGTGTTCCCTTCACAGATACCTTAACTGTTGGGCATTATTTACAGTTCATTCAGAAAACCAAAAGCAGAGTCTTAAAACACATTGCTAACCCTGGCCAGGCTGGATTTAGTAAGATTTGGAGTATGGTATGGGTGCACATAGGTATTGGCACATATAAGGTACAGATATTGTCATTATTCTTTGCTTTCAAGGGAAGGGAGTGTTCTCCCTGGGACAGGCTCCAGGGTCAGGTGAGGCCACTGACAGGCACTGATGACCCTGAGCAGCTGGGGTCCCTCTCAGCTGGGACACACCCTCAGCTCTGCCCAGCAGCCTATTTAAGCTCAACCCAGGACCCTCACTCTCTCCCTGAGCTGAGTCAGGGAGGTGCTGGTCTCCAGCTCAGCCTGTGCTGCCCCTGGGCTCCTCAGTCAGGCTCAGCTCCGTGGACTTTCTGCTGTGATGGACCTGCTTGGGAATTGCTGGATGGTGTCTGACCTGGATTACCCTTCTTGCATCTCACCTTGACCTGTGGCTTGTCCTCTGACCTGCCCCATCACCACAGACCTGCCTGATGCTGCGGGCTCTTGGTTGAACCTGGCTGTGACCTGTGGGTCTGCTCTGCTCACCTTGCTCAGGTACCGAGGGCTCTGCTGGGGGTGTGACCAGGCTGGGCTCCTGCCTTCCAGCCCTGTAAGCACTTTTAAACCTTAAATATGTTTGTTTTAAATTCAGTTTGGTGAAATGACTCATGGTAGGGGCTGAAGAAGTCGGTAAAATGTGACTCTTCCCCAGGACTACAGAGCTTGTGCTGGGGAGATGGTGGTGCCCAGGGCTGCCTTCTAGGTGGTAAATGAAGGTTTATTTTGGAGGGGTAAATGGATTAAGTTTGCTAATGCAGTGTGGGGTGTGCCAAGTCCTTTTTTGGGTGCAGGAGGACAGTGGGGTGTTCAGGTGAGCCCATAGACTCCAGCTGCCACAGGACCACCAGAGCTCTATGCACCTGGAACCTTATGAATTACAAAAAAAAAAAAAAAAAAGAAAAAAAGGATTATAATGATAGGTGATATGAATGGTTAAAAACATAGTTTTGTATGCCCAGGTTATCAGTGTAAAATGCTGGTATCCAACCCAAGGCTGAAACCCAGGGATGTTGGTACTAACTCTGCCTCACTTCTTAGTAATACCACGTGTGAAGCAATCTTCTATGTCTGATACTTTCCTAAAGAAGTCTATGTGATATGGTAACAATGCAGTTTTATTTTGGTGTATAATTGAACTGATCAATCCAAATACCTGCAGGTTTATCCCTAATTGAAGTTGAATCTAAATTCTCATAGCCACTGGCACCCATGGCTTGCTTTTATATTTTCAACCATTTCTGCTGCCTTTGCTTCACCTCACAGGCCAAGGAGCTCCCTGTGAGCACCACAGACCTGTGCTGTTGTCTCATGGTTAGTCATCCCATGCACTGCTCCCATGTTTCTGCACTGGTACAAACCCAATGTTTTGTTTGGATTAATCACAAGCTGTAAGAAACAGTTTCCTGCATCCCGACATTGGCACTGAGCTCTGTCAGGGGGGAAAAAAAACCTCTTTTCTGATTATAAAATTGTCTATCCAAAGTTGAAGAGTGTGTTGCAGCTGAAATGCTGATAAAAGCACTAAATGTGGAGCTGCTAATACAAAGCTATAGCAGCAATTTAGTTTGCTATCAGGCAGTAAATAAGACTTACCTGCTATTCTTTGATCAACCTTTTTTCTGTTATGAACTGCATGTGTTGACAAATTATGTCACCAAAAAGAAATTCGAGTCTTTGATGAAATAACAGGAAACATGCATGTGCTGGAAGTTTAAAAATGTGTTTTAAAAAGCTGCTGTAGGATTTTGGAGAGTGGGAGTCTTGTTCAAGGTGCACGAGGAAGGGCTGGGTTGGAGATGGGACGTGAGGGGCCTCAAAGCCACCCTGAGACACAAACAGGCTTTGAGGGAAGTTTTAACCAGAACACTGGAGCTGCAGCCACCAGATGTGGCTGATTCTGCTTTGGGTTTGTGACAATAAACTGGCAGTCTCTGTAAATGGGTGGGAATGGATATTTCTTTGGAGGAGAGGCACCTCAAAGAGCAGCACCGTGTGACAAGCAACTGGTTTGGAGGTTTGGATCCATGGCTTTGACATGGTGAAACCTCATTATTAGAATGCTGACAGTGGTGCTTGAAGGGCCCAGTGGAGCTTAGACATGAGTCTCGGTCAAATTCCAGCTCCCTGAACCGTTTCCCAGAATGTTAGACAGGCCTGAAACCAAGATGTTTCCACGGCTGCTTCTTGAAAAACACGGCAGGAGAGCCAAGTGAAACGAGATCCCACAACAAGGGAGAAGTGTGAAGTTGGAAAGCGCAGATTTGGACCTGAACTCCCCCGGAGTCTGGAGGCTTTTCGATCCAAATTCTCCGCTTGCTCTGCCTCAGAGTGTGAGGCTGCCCCTTGCAGCCTCCCTGCTCTGAATTCTTCCCAAGTGCAGGAGGCAGAAAGACTCCCAGCCTTTCTGAGGTCAGTTTTTTTTTCTCCTGTAACTAAAGTCTGCAGTCAAAATCTCTAAAAGCTGGTTCTTTCCTAACTATAGGCATGTGGTTGAGGTTGGCTTTTGTTAAGTGTATAAGGTCTCAGACTGTACCATGCTGGGGTCCAGCTGGCTCCTTACCCTGTCTCCAGCAGTCTCAGCCTCACCCTGACTCAGAGGCTGCAGAAGAGGATCCATGAGAAGTGGGGGACTGGCTTAAGTCTTGATCTTTGCCCAGGCTGTGCCTCTGGATATATAGAAACACTTACCCACACAGGACTTGGGTCTCTCCTTGACTGTTGCTGATTTATGAGCACCCAGACCTCTTCTAGCAAATCTAACAGCACACTTTATCAGCTTTGAGCTTGCCTCTTCACCTTAATGAACATTAATTGACCACTAGATTGGATAATAGAAAGAAATTCTTCCCTGTGAGGGTGGGGAGGCCCTGGAACAGGATTCCCAGAGAAGCTGTGGCTGCCCCATCCCTGGAAGTGTTCCAGGCCAGGTTGGATGGGGCTTGGAGCAACCTGGGCTAGTGGAAGGTGTCCCTGCCTATGGCAGGGGGTGGAAAAAGATGAGCTTTAAGGTCCCTCCCAACCCAAACCATTCTATCATGATTAATCAATATTATAGTTAAATTATCCTTTATGTAGTAATATATTCAAATGAATAAGAATTAAGCTCAGAGGAATTACATGGGAATCTTTCACGTATCTTTCCAGTGGCTCCAGCACTCACTGATCTGAATTCTCATCCCCTCCTCCTCAATGTTTCCCAAGGGAATGGGAGCTGGGCAGCAGCTCTGCCAGGGTAGCACTTCAAATCGACCTTGTCCAGCACATTTCAACCATGGCTGCTCTATGAATAAATTCATTTCTCCTTCCCCACTGACTGGCACGTGCAGGATGGTCAGGCAGACCCCACAATTAACGGGGAGAGACTCACAATTCATCTTAATCTCTCTCACATAGATGGCTCAATAAATACATTTGATTGCAGCTTTGATGGAGCTCCAGCAGCCACTGGAGAGCTCACGAAATCAGTGTGTTCAGTCAATTTTTAACCTGCAGAAGCACCCAGTGAAAGGTGTAGATCCATTTGTTGGGAAAACAGCTGAATTGGAGGAATGAAACATCTCACCAGGAACAAATATTGTTTGACAAGGTCGGGGGTAGAAAAATACTTTTCATGGTATTTTTCTGCCTGAAGCACCTCCCTTTTGCTGCCAACATAATATACAGGAGGGATGATGGTAACAGTGGAGAGATGGGATTATTGACAGCTTTCCCCTCTCCTTTCTTCCTGCCTCTCATCACAGCCACCAGCACAGCATAGGGAAAGAAAACCTCTATATGAAGTTCCTTTGCTGCCTTTTTGCTAAATTAACCTGCACAGGGGATGATTGCCCTGGAAGAGGAAGGGGATTAGCCCTTCAAAATCCTCCTGATCCTCAGATCTGCAGGAGTCTCACAACTCCTCCAGAGACGTTTTTCACTCTTGGTAAGTGGAGAGGTGTCCATGTGCTCCTTCCAAAGGTCTGGAAAGAGTAACTAAGGAAAATCAAGCTACTGCAGCCCCTTAGGGGAAATTCTGGGGATTCCCAAAGCTGGAGAGGCTTCTGACCACCCCTTTGGGAGTGGAGATACAACCAGGTGGAGCTCTGCCCCTGTCTGAGGCTGCTTTCTCCTGGCTCGGGGCTGTGCTGCAGAGACTTGCCAGCTGTGGCTGCCCACAGAAACGGGCTCTTTAACCTAAAGGGAGGATTGTGATTCCAGACAAGCCTTGCTGCACCACCTGTGCAGGGGCAGGTCTTTCTCCTCCCTTCTCCCTAAAATTAATCCATTTGTTTTGTCTACATCTGCTGGATCTGGCAGGAGAGTCTCTGAGTCCGAGGAGCAGGAGGTCACAGCTATGCAGGAGATGAGCACCTTTTTAATTTACAAAAGGACTAGAGCTGCTGTGGGAAGCCTGGGACTGATTTCTTCTAAAGCCTTTTTTTACCCTTTGGGTGATGTGAAGGGGACTTGACATAACCTGACTTCAGGAGAAAGCCTAGAGTCCGATCCAAGAGCAGTAAAATGTCTGTGGACTCCAAACTTGCCCTAATTTGAACTTGAAAGTGAGCTCCAAAGCCCTCCTGCTTACATTTGAAACTATAACCTTCTCCTTGTGCAAGTGAAGTTTAGCCAGCTCGCAGGCTCTCAGATCCCCATCCCTGTAAAGAATAAACTGCCTTCCCACCTTACTGATGTGCCCTGCACTGCAGGGGGAACAGCAGTGCCTGTGGAGGAAGGTCTGGCAGGATTTTTTTTTCAGCTTCCTGTAGTTATCTCAAACCTTCATCTCCAAAATGCAAAGGCTTTTATAGACTTTGTATTCTATTAGTGTAACACTGAATGCCCTCGTTCTTCAGGTATTTATAGGAGCTTCTGCAGCTCCCATAATAACTCTTGGTGGCTCAGCACCTCGCAACATGATGTCTTGTTATCCCCATTTCACAGATGTGGAAATAGGGCACACGGAAATTAAGTGACTTCTGCAGGATTTCCTATAACCCACTGCAATGCCTTGACTGTAACACCACTTTCACCTAAGTTTGTAGCTCCCATAGTGTTCTGTGGGCTTCAACATTCTCCTAATTTAAGATCATATACTAAGAGACATAAATATAAATTTGAGAATAGTGCCCTCATTTTCAGTGGTTCTGAGGAACCTCTGATGTCTCTGGACTCAGTGCAGACATTCAGGACCTCAGAAATTTAGGCTGAGGTTTAGTTGCTTAAATACCAGTGGTGTACTTGGAGGGATTAACAGGAGATGGAGGGCTTGGTTGATTCTTACAGCTACCCTTGGTCTCAACCAGCAGCTGAGCTGCAGAGGAGCCAGAGCCAGGCTCCTGTGAACCCAGGGCAGCAGTGGGGTCAGGGCCCCCCAGGAGCTGTGTGGGCACACATGGAATTGTGTTATGGAACAGTGAGGCTCTTCCCCCTGGCCTGCTGAGGCTGCAGGGTCTCTGAGATGCCAAACATGCTGTTCTCCCTCCATTCCTCAGCTTCCCCATCCACAAATTACGTGTGGTGATAGTTAACCAGCACACCAAAGTGGTAGACAGCTGGATTCTTTTCCAGTGAAATTATTTCTTGCCCCCCTAGACTAGACATGCCCCTGAATGATACTGTGCTCCTGCTGGACATAAGCTAATTCAAACCCAAGTCTGGGTGACAAAATGGTTCCTTCTGGGTGCAAACAGTTCCAGGTTCCACAGCTTTCACTCAGAATCTCTAAATCTGATTTTCAAACTCAGTCCTCTTTATGCTGGTTTGCCACTAGGGCAGCCTTACTCTGAGGTATGAAACTCTTGCTGACTTCCCCAGCATCACCAGCTCTGGTTTCAGGTCTGACTCTGATGGGAGTGTGATGTAGGGCTTGGACTATTTGGATACTTGATCACTGTGATGTTTTGCAAGGTAATATGGTGGTGACACATTATAATTAAGCTCTTTATTACTATTCCCTAATGATGGAGCAGCTTTGGGATGCATGGTGTATGCAGTCAGTGAAGGATGACATTTGGGCAAGGGACTGGTGTTGATACAGGGATCCTTCCATAAGCTGATGGATATACTCCTGCTGTGGGATGGTTTTATGCATCCAGAGATGTCTCCTTCCTTTGTTCTGCACAGCAGGCCACCACAAAGCTTGGGCATCCCCAAAGCACCTGCTTTTTTGTGCCACAAGGAACAACTCTGGCTAATCATAAAGAATCACAGAATGGTTTGGGTTGGGAGGGACCTAAAAGCTCATCTTGTTCCAACTCCCTGCCATGGGCAGGGACACCTTCCAGTAGACCAGGTCGTGAATGGTCCAGTGAGTGGCACTGGGCTGAGCTGGATCAGCAGGTGCTTAGCATCAGTTCCCATCCTCCCCAAAAAAAACATGCAGAGCTCAACCTCCAGCTTTGTTGAGAAGGAGAGCTTGCCTTGTCCTGAACCACATTGCACTTGAGACTGTTGGAAACTCCAGGAAAATGGCTTCTCCCAATAAAACTATACGAAGGCAGCAGTTCATACGGTTCTCATTAACCTTGCTCTGGGAATATCTATTACTTCCAGCCACAGTGTCTGGTACTGCTTGGTACTGAACACACATGGAACAAACCATTCCTGCCCCACAAGAGCCAGCAGTGCAAAGCTGTGCCTGCTTTGGGGAGGTTTTGCTGCAGCACATGGACATCAAAGGTCTGCAAAACCTCCCGTGTCTGTGTGTTACACAGATGGAATCTTGGAAAACTGGTAGGTAGGAACACAGGACGTTTTAAGAAGGATTACACTTAGTGCAGTACAATAGCCCTTTATAGCCAGGGCCTTAATGTGCTGCTGTTCATGGTGGTAATTAGTTGGATTAAGTTGTACTGATATAAACAAAGTATTAATGACAGTTGCAGTAAATGGAGTGAGCAGCACCCGTCCTGTGCCGGCTGCAGGGACACGGCCCAGCATTTGGGATGCAAAGCCTTGGGTGTTTGTGCTACTGGGGAGGACATTCACAGCCAACCCATGAACCTCCAGCTGCCTCAGCTGCTAAATAGAGCAGGATGGGGAACAGGAGCCCCTCTGGTATCCCAGCAGGCAAGCAGGTACCAAACCCCACACAGGCAATGGCAAATACCTCATGGTGTGAGAGATGGAGGGCTCAGAGGAAGAGGTGAAGCAGGAAGGCTAAGAAGTAGAACATGAGATCAGATTACAGCTTTGTTTTAATTGCATTGTTTAATTCCAGTTTCTAGTGCTCTGAGACTAGACATCAAATAGAGTGTTAAAATTATTCAAAACCAAGCTACAAGTCTCAACATCAGAACGCCTATTACACTTATCTGTGACCCTCTTAACATTAAAACCACCATATTATTATTATTGTACGTTTTTAGATTATTATTAGGCTTCTGAACTCTGCTGCAGCTTGATTTATAGAAACTGCTTAGTCACTGGCAGCAGAGCTGTGCTGGGAGTGGGAGAGATGCTCGCTGGTGTTTCAGCAGAGGCTCCTGCCAAGAAGCAGCCGCTGCCCTTGACAGATCATTGAGAGCTGGTGAGCATTTCCCTCTCATGTAGAACTTCTGGAATAGCTGCAAACCAAAACGACCTCCTTCCCCACGAAGAGCAGGGGTGAAAAAACTCCAGGCTCAGTTAATCCCCTCCAGTCATTTGGGGCACATTTATGTTGTGTTTTGCATGAAAAGTGATCCTCTGGTTTGCCCTGTGCATTGCTGGGAGCACTGCTCTGGATTTTGGGGAGGTTGTGATCCCGTGAAATTGGGATTCAGGCTTTGGAAGGAGCAGTTAGACAGGACAGAAGCAGCTGGCAGTGTGGGAAGAGCTGCTGTGCAGGCAGGCGGGGATGGGATGTGGGGGGGCCTGGCATGGTCCAGGCACTGGGGCACTGAAAAGCACTTTCCAAATTCAGTGCAGGGGCAGGGTGCCTGCTGCTTCCTCACAGCAATGATGGTGGTGGTGGTTTCTGTGACCCCACCCACAGCAGCAAATGCTCGGAGCAGAAGTTGCAGGACAGGCTCCTACAAGAAGGGTGTTTTCCCTGGGTTGTACATGCACCAGGGCATAGTAAATGCTAATAATTTACAACTGTCTGAACAAACCAATTACAAACCTGTTACTTTCAGTTATTTGCTGAGTAATGAATATGCTGAGCTCTTCATAAAGCACAGATAAAATCACAGTCCTCAGCCCTGTGTGCTCTGAATGGGTAGGGAGTGATGCTTTGTCCACCACCTCTTCAGTCAAGCTGCATCATCCCCAGTGCTGGTGCTCCAGCAACCCTGCAGGTCTGAGAGCAGCAGTCCAGAGTCCTTTGAAACCTGCAACAGAATTAAACTTTAAAAAAAAAAAATAGGTATCAAACACTTCCATCCTGATTTCTTTTGTGGACACGTTTCAGAATCAGCTAGTGGAGTGTGCCTGTTTGCAACGTGCTGGTGTCCTGGAGAATTAAATGGGATAGTTCAAAGAACACACATTGGGTAAGAAGCTTAGGCTTTAGTAAGCCATTGCCAGACACTTTCAGGGAGCTAACAGGAGAAAAACAATGGCTCTATTTGGCAGAGTCCAGTGGATGAAAAGTACCAAAGGTATAAAGTCCAAAACTGCTGAAAGTGGTGGAAAAATAATGGATTAGTTCTTCTCTCCTGACTCAATACCTTTATTCTTTGACATTTATTTTTTTATTGCCTTTGCTCCTGTAATGCATCGTGGTGACTCATGTGGAAGGTCTGTAATAATGTTTCATTGCTGTTGAAAGTCACCAGATAACCACTAATCATCCTCTGGTCCTGCACGGTTCTGTATGCTTAGAATATAGCCAGAAATGGGCTGACATTGATAGAATGGGGTAAAATAAGAGAGAAAGAGCATTACAAAGCAGGTGCTGAGGAGTCAGAGACACAGAAAACAATGGTTTATGTATCTGCTGGAAATAAGAAAGGGCAGGTGATAGCCTGGTGATGCCCAGAGCTATTCCATGGGATAGCTGGTGCCACAGCAGTGCACTCCTGCCCTTCTGTTCCAATAACTGCGCTTGCTCACAGGCACAATGTTTGTCAATATTTTCAGGAGCTTTGCAACTCACTTAGCCCCACTTAGACCACATCTGGCATTTTTTGCTCTTTCAAAGAGCAAGGCTCATTCCATGTGGTCCTGCAGAAGTGCAGGGCTGAGGCTCTGGAGAAGGGACCTGTTTCAGCCTTGGTTTTGGTGTTGGAAGAGGGAGGTGCCACCTCCCTTCAAGTCTTTGTGCCTGGTTCTCAGTTTCCCAGCTCGTTCAGATGCCTGGGGGTGTTGCTCTATGGAGCAGAGAGCCTGTTCCCAGGGATTTGACTTGGTTTCCTCTCTTAGCAGGGACATCTGAGGGCCATATTCTAAGTAGAGACATCATGGCTTGGCCTAATAATAAACCTATTGACTCAGGGTGTTTGGGGGGCATAAATACAATAAATTTGTACTTTACTGAGCATAGTGTTGGCCAAGTCCCTTCTAGCCAGAGGCCATCTCTTCTGAAGCAACCAGACCCCCAAATGCAGCAAAATGGAGAATTTATAACAAAAAAGAGCTGGCTTGACAATACTGCACAGTCCCATCCCAGTCTCCATCCAGTTCTCAACTATTCTCTGCCTTCAGTCCAATAGTAAAGTCATATTTATTTCCTTGGCTCTGCTGTGTTAATGAAAAAGCCACTTAACAAAACAAATAGAAGGAAGGACATTTGCAACCAATTATGGTATTGCTGATCAGTCACATTGTGCTGGAAATTACACACTGAAGTTCAGCCCAGGCAGCTGATCAATGACCTGGCAGCTTGGCACCCGTGCACACTATCAACTTAATAAATCAATGTAACTTCACTCCCCGTGCCAGAATGTATATGTGCAGTCAATATGACATCAATATTAAATAATGATGGTTAAAACTAATTGCCCAAACACCGTGCTCTCTTACCTGCTGTGCAGCCCCACTGGTGCTCCAGCGGGCTGGGTGGAATTTGGCCACCTATTCCTTAAAGAAACCCCTGGGCATCATTTAAAATCATGTCTTTAAAGGCTTTATTTTTTTTTTTTTTTGCAACCACAAGGGAAGTCAGCACTCCAGGATATCATCCAGGGTTTGACCAAACTGCCAGCCAGCTCTGTGCCCCCGGGAGGACGTGGTGTGACGGCGGGTCCTGGCGCGGGCGGCAGGAGCTGCAGGAACGGGGTTTCTCCTCGGTGGCAGATGCACATCTTGGCTGGTTTATTCTTGGCTTCCTCTTCTTAATTAGCTCTGACATTTTAGCTGTCGTAATATGGGCTTGGTTTAGAAAGTTAAGGCTGAAAACACGGAGTTTTGCTGCAAACAAGTTTGGTTTTAAAGTACAGGGAAACCAGGACGCTTCTGACTGTCTGGAAGCTTTGTGATGGGCTGGACCATGGAAATACAGGAGCTTCTGGGCATGCTGGTGGTCACTTGCTCCCACACCTGATAGCACCACTTTCAGTGCTCTCTGCTCTTGTATTTCACTCTACATAGAATCATAGAAATTATGCAGATTGTACTGATTTAAAAAAAAAGGCAATTTATGTAACTATTTAGAAATAGCTTTTTTAAGGACATTGAAGACATCCTAATGGGATTTTTGTAAGTGCCTCAGACTCTCCAGCCAAGTGACACACTCAGCTCCCAACATCCAATATTTTAGACCAGATATTTTACCTGGAACCAAAGCAACATCCACTCTGGCACATACTCCAAGCCTCTAACTTGGCCATGACCTCAGCCTTTCTGGGAACATACCTGGCCCTTTTCCACCTGCTGTTTGTCCCAGATCACGACAACAGGAGAAGGGACATTTGGGCACAACAGACTCACCCTGACACAGTCACTTTGGTTGTGTCCTCACACCTCAGCTGCATTTTTCAGATGCATCATGTGCTCCAGCCACAGGGAATACTTGCAAGAGATTTCTATATCCTTCCTCTGGGCTTTATTCTTATTAACTCAACTATATTACTATATGAAGAATATTGTAACTGTGATACGAATTAATCATCAAAGAATCATGGTAGAATGCTTTGGGTTGAAAGGGACCTTAAAGTTCATCCATGTTCTGCAGGTATTTATAACCCTGAGGATACAGCACATGCACACACACAAATATATATATATATATAAATATATATATATATATGGCAATGATCTTTCTTTGGTAGCAATTTGGTTTGGCTAAAGCTTAGCTGAGAGCAGATGCAGGGAGCAAGGAAAGGAGGGAAGAAAATCCTGGCTCATCTGTTGCCCAGCCACAGTCAAAGCTGAGTTTGGCTGTTTTTCTGGCAGAAGGGAGTTGTAAGGACAGTTTTGGAGGAGGGAGAAAGGAGTGGCTGTTCAGATTTTATCGGGAAGGTTTTCCCAGGCTCTGAAGAAAAACTGGGCAGAATGTGAGTCTGTTCTTTGGGAAGGAGCTGACAGATGGATTATGGAGGCTGGTGGGGCAAAGGTTATGGGCTGGCCGTATGGTAGGTGGGTTATTGGTTCACCAGGTAAGAGGAGATGTGGAAAGGTAACAGGAATAAAGAGGAGAAGGCAAGAAGCTTGTAAATTATGTAAGAGGACTGGTATGGTGGTGGAGTGAATTGATGTGTCTTGAGGGTAGCTGCTCAAAGTGAAGATGGCAACAGCTGATATAAGAAGAGGGAGGCTTGGAGGAGATTATTTAAAATATAATGTTTTAGAGATGAGAAAAAGAGAAACTTTGAGACACCACTCCAAAGAAATCCAGGCTGGTATCACCTGGGTGAGAAGGAAAGGGGGGAAAAGAGGGAGGATGGCAGGAAACCACCTATTCCCAGCTTACTGGGAGGGGTGGAAAGCAGTGACCAAGCTGCTCTGTACAGGTCTTGCAGGGTTTTTTTGATTTATCTGAGTATTTTTCCAATTTAATTTGCTTAATGGATTATTTTTATATCATTGCTGACAGTGTCCCACAACGTTGGTGACTGCAGGTGTTCTCTGGCTACATGATCAGCCTCGTTCTTCCTCACAGGGCACCACCTCCACACAAACTTGGTTTCCTTTACTGTTTCCAGAAATTTACAGCAGAAAAATGCTCTGAGAAAGTTCTGACTTGTGGTGGCTTATCCCTTCTAACCCTGGCCATCACTCAAATAAAAAATGGCAGTGGGCTGTGGAAAAAAAGAAAAAATAATTGAAAAATAGATTCTTATGTCTTTCCAAACCACCAGAGCAGTTTACCCATTCCTGGGAAAAAAATGCAATCAAGCAACATTTCCCTCAATGTCAGAATGCAGGATAAAGCTTACGTGAGGCTTTCAAAGAAGATAATTTTATATTTGTCCTGTCAAATGCAGAAATAATCAGCTTTTTCTTTCTCTTACCCTAAATATTTACATCTAGGTTTGTTTTCCTTCCTTAGTTTGCTTGGTTCGAAAAAAAAATAATAATATTAATTTTGTTTGTTTGTTTGTTCGTGTTGGATTGAAAAACCAGGATGTAGAACAGTTGGAGATGGGTTGGGGATTTATCAGTTACACTTGGAGGGTGTCATATCCCAGTATGGTACGATGGGAAGAAGGTATGAAATCCTGCATCCAGCAGCATCAGCAGCAATACTTCCTTTAGTTTTCATTACCTATATTAGATAGAAATAATAGAATAATTCATACTTTCAAGAGCAAACAAGGATTTCTCCAAATTGACTCAGTAAGTGATCCTCTTCAAACTGGAAGCCACCTTACTCTATTTGAGTCCTCAACCACCCCAGCAGCAATTGTGTTGCTATCTGGAGAAACCTTTAGCACAGCTCTGGCTTGGAATTCGCTCAGGTTTCCATGGGGAGATCCCGAGCTGCAGCTGGGGTGGGATGGGGAGGAGCAGCGAGGAGCTGTGCTGCTCCTGCCGCTCTGCTGGGGAGGGTTTGGATCACACCCCAGCTCGTGTGGCCTCGCTGAGGGGGGAGCAGGTCTGTGTGCTGGAGGCATCTCCTCCCGAGAGCTCTCCCCGAGGGAGCTGTGCAGCCAGGAGCTCTCCCGAGGTTTGCAGAGGTTTGTCTGTGTCCCTGCCCCCCTGTGCCAGCATCTCCTCTCAACAGAGGGCTGGAGGGCAGCGATGATGGAGGTGAAGTGATGCAGCCTCAGACTCTGGTACCCAGGAAGATGCAGCTTTGATGGCAAGTGAACCTGCAGATCTGCAGGACTGTCTGCTGAAAACACGGCCCCAGAGGAGCCCTGTGGCTGCCCTTGGTCTCAGGTGGCACACACACACGGGCACCTCCAGCAGCCTCAGTCCCAGCTCCTCATCCTGCCATCCCAGCACCTTTGCATAAGGAGCAACCCGTGAGTAACAGCTGCCTCTGCAGACAGCAAATCCTGCAAGTATTTTGTGGTAAACCTGCTGCTGCTGTGGGCAGGGAGGATGCACTTTACTCTGAAAGCAGGGGATGAAAAGCCTCTGTGGCAACGGCTGCGCTTTGAGAGCGGCTGAGCCCAATCCTCTGCACAGGCAACTGTTTATTATCAGAATAACTGATCTCCCAGAGCACTTAATGCCCTGCCTGCACGGAAGGAGCCAGCACACGCTGCAGCCTCACGGCCTGTCGCTGAGTATCTCGGTCTGACTCCAGCAGCATCGCTGTTAATTGCAATACAAGGGCATTTTAGGGATTTACCTGTTTCAGTCGCCTGTTCAGGGTGGTACACAGTGAAAATAACAACCTGAAACGGCTGTACTTGCCCAATTGCTAAGCTACAGGTGTGCTGTGGCAGATCTGTGCCTGTCAGCAGAGAACTGAGTCCAGGAATTAAGTAGATTTGCACCTTGCCTATCTGTTTGTAGATAAGAGCGTTACCTCAGAGCCAGGCAGTGGATATTGCTGATAGACTGAGCCTGGGTGCTGGGTTAGTCCTGACTTTGACCTTGGCCATTTATATCACTGGAGGAAAAATTTTGCGTGCTTCTGTTTGCTCACGTGGAGATAAGGACACTGGTCTCTGGATTAAAAGTGTCATTAAGGGAGGCACATTATGATTATAATTATTATTTTACAAGCTGAACAGCGTGCAGATGCTGGCAGGGCTGCTGCTGAGCTTCCTCAAGGAGCGTGTGCCTTTGCAAAAGGGTAGAGGAAGCCGTGCGGGAGGATTTTCTCATTCATAAGCTGAGGAAACGGATTATCTGTGAAACAGCCAACAGTTTTTATTTACTGTGAAAATCTGAGTCTCACTCTCAATTTCCCATCAAGATAAAATGCAGGCATTTGGTTAAAATGGCAACTTAATGCTCCAGAGGTTTAATTACCACCACTCTATAATCAAAATCAACACAGAGTGCAGGCTGTAGCTCCCAACTCCAACAAGAAATGCAGCTCCCCACAAAACAGTCAATAAAAAGAAGATATATAGCATGTGCTTGGATTTTGTGGTCCTTCCCACAGCTGAACTTGCAAATCTGCTATTGCTAATGGTTTTCTTTCAAACCTCAGGTTCTCCCTTAGCTTTTATCAAACTCCAGAGCTCCTTATTTCCACATTTTAACTTTCTCTGTGTAATACCTATATACACAGTACTGAATTAAGGGAGTTCCCTGTGCTGGGAGCTAAACCTCTGATTTTTCTCCTGTATCAACAGAAAGCACTGGACCAGTCTCAATAGTGGTGATTATTGAAACTTTGTGAGGGCCTTGGTTGGAAGAAGTGTCAAGAAGGCAGGTATGTTTGCTGGGCTGTGGCTGGTGTGACCTCTAGCATGCACCTCTATAGATCAAATGATTGATCCTCCTCCACTGCAATTCCTGGTGCTTTTCTTTAAAGACTTCAGGACTTGTTAGATCATAGGACCAGCTTGGGTCTTGCTTGGTACAGTCTTCCCTCTGCAAGTTCAGATTTCTTTTTTCCAGTGCATCTTCTGAATGAGGTGGTTATGCTGTCCCAACTGTGGATCCCTGTGAAAACTGCACATGCTCTATATTTTACCCATTCCTTTGCAAGTTGGGTTTTTAGGGAGCAAAGCCTTTACCTGCCTGGCAGCTATAGCCAAACAAAGCACAGGCACTGTCAGCAATGCAGTCCTCTGTCTTCTGCCAGAGGTTGAGCCCCAGCTTTACATCCTGGGATGCTCCCAGATGCTGCAGTAGCAACCACAGAAGTTGCTCTCAAAAAAAAACCCAAAAAACCAAATAGCTTTGCTATGGTTTCTGCTCTTTCTAAGGAAGGGTTAATTTTCCTCCTCCTCATCATCATCCCTCCATAAAAAGCAGAACATTTTGTATCCTGCCCCTACTGACTTGTGGAAATAAGAGATACCCTATTAGCAATCCTTGTCCAAACACAGTGTTGGCCTGGTTAGTGCCAGCACTTTCCATCCAGCACTAGTATTTGTTTTTCCATGCTCTTAATCTTAGAAATTGAATCGAGTCTGATAAAAGTGACTTCCTGAATATTGCATAACAGTTTACGTCTGTCAGGAGGGAAGACAAACAGACCTGACCTTGAACTTGGAAAGTTTCCTCCCAGCAGGTAAGAGCTTCCAAAAGTCTGTGCTGGGGCTCCTGGTCTCCTTGCTGTCCAGGGACAGCAGCGAGGCTTCCCTGGCAGCAATCCTCTCTGCAAAAAAAAACCTTTGGAAAATGCTTTGGATCCTCCTCTGGGGACCTGAGAATCCCCCGGAAAGAGCTGCAGCAGGAAGGCAGCTTCGTGTTCTTGCTCCGAAAAGAAGGCAGAGGAGAAATCCTGTCCATATCTGGCAGGGTTTAGCCTCCAGGGATTAATTAAAGGCTTTTTCAGTTTTTCTTTCAAACCTCACAACATTCATCCCCGCCTCACTGAATAGGAAAAAGGGAGAGGCATTTTCTCTGGTGAAGCACCAGCCTGTTTCAATTTTCAGTTTTACATTGCAGTAATATGCTTTTCCTAAGGGAACACCACAGGAAGGGCAAACTTTGGCTTCTCACCATTGGAGCATTACATCATTAATATGAGCTGGAAATCTGAGCAGCGGGTAAAACAAATTCCCTAAACTTAATTCCCTCTTTCCTTGGTGCTTCTGTCCCTCTTCCTTGCCCAGGGGTAAAGCAGGTGGAGGTGTTGGCAGAGCCAGGGGGGTGGGGATGCTACAGGAGCAGGGAGGTGTCCTGCATCCTCTGAGCTGCTGGGACTGGACACTGACAGAGCTCTGGGGCAGCAAAACTCTTTCTTCTGTGGCTCAGGTTTGTGGTGGTGGCTGCCATGGGGGAAGGAGCCACCTGGCTCTGGGGGCTCCCTGTGAAACATGGGGGGTCTTTTCCACAGGTTTCCCAGTACCAGAAAAGTGCAGGGCTTGGGAGACTCTCGTTTTTGGGCAGCATCCTGAAAGAAGCACCACAGCTCCCATCTCAATCTACTCCAAGTGTGTGTGTGTGTGGTGCTCTGCAGACCCCCCGGCTGTGCCCTGCCTGCAGTGTTTGTTTTCTGACCCCATTACTTATTCCAGTTTGGATTTCAGCTGCTTAGGCTTGATTATTTTAAACCCCCTCTATCTGATTATCATCAACCCAGCCAGGCCAGATATGAAGCTTCCTGGGGGATCCCCAGCAGTGTTTCAGAAGGATAAATTGCCTCTCATTCATGCTTTTGGGAGTTTGGTCGGCCAAGAGAGGAGGGAGCTCCGGGGATATTCCAAAGGGGGGGGAGGCAGCTCCCCCTGTATTTCCTGTGCTACAGCCTCACAAATATCCGACTTTGCCGTGGGGTGGAGTTCCTTGCTGCCCTGGGCGTGTGGGGAAATGTGTCCTGGCAAGCACCCCGGGAGGTGTCAGTGATGGGCACACACTAACACACTGGCACGGAAGGATGCTTCTGGAAGCAGAGCAGCTCAGGGACGCGCTGGCATGGCCGGGTGCAGCAGATTGGTACCCAAACCAGGCAGCCCTGTGCAACCTCCCCAGAGCTGCCTTGCTCTTGCTTTTCGGTTTTCTATTGTTATCCTAAAGCTGTCTTCCTCCTCCTCCCCCCAGCCCTCAGCAGGATGAGGAAGCCTCCAGCTGGCCTAGGAGGCTTATCAGCTCTGTCTGGCTGGGTGTTAACAGTTTATTTGCATAAGTACCTGTCCCCGTCATATGCCGCTTGCCTTTGTGACTCACTGGAGTTGTTTATTTTTCCTCCGGCAGCCAGGCTTGCGGCTGCTGCTCCCCGGGGGATGCCAGGGCAGATGCCACCACCCCCGGGCACTGCGGGATGCCTGGCACGCTCGGGACAGGACGCTCACCCTCCCTGGCTCACCCAATCCTCCTGCCCTGCGGGACCAGCTTGGAAATTAAATGTGTAACTGGTCGGGTCCTGTTTTCTCCTGGCTGCCAAGATAAAACGAAACTGAACCCCCCCAGCTGTCCCTGGCTGGGGAGAGCAAGGCTTCCCCTGGGACCACAGTCCCAGCTGCTGTTGCAGGGAAGGTGCCTCTGGCTGCAGGGCTGTTTGATGTGATGGGTATCTGTCTCCTCACCACTGTTAGCACTCATGGACTCACAGAATGTCCTGAGTTGGAAGGGACCCACATGGATCACTGAGTCTGACTCCTGGCCCTGCACAGGACAACCCCAGAAATCCCAGAGGGGGGTGTCCAAACGTTTCTTCAGCTCTCTTCAGGCTTGGTGCCATGACTGCTTCCCTGGAGAGCCTCTTCCAGTGCCTGACCGTGCCCTGGGTGAAGAACCTTTTCCTGATATCTTTATTTTAAGGAGCTGAGATCCTTAAAGTCTCTTCTGAACTCAGGTCTCTGCTCCAAAGGCAGCGTGACCTGCCAGACCAACCCTCCTGGCTGTGCTGGAGCACCCAG
The DNA here is from genome assembly GCF_001715985.3 of Manacus vitellinus. Lineage (NCBI taxonomy): Eukaryota > Metazoa > Chordata > Aves > Passeriformes > Pipridae > Manacus > Manacus vitellinus. The sequence goes on from NW_021940620.1 coordinate 2,270,953, forward strand.
GGTGCAGCTCTGCCCCAAGTGCTGGTCGTGACCGCAGAGTCACCTCCTGGGGTAGGAGCCGAGCGATCTTGTTTCTGCTCGTTTGCTCTGGAGGGTTTTTCCATCCATAGTAAGAAAGTCATTAATGTTAAACTTCCGCTGCCAGGTCCGATTGATTTGAAGATTATAACCACTCTAAAGGGGGGATGTGCTGCATATACAACGTGTTGAAGTCCTGGCAGGCAGGAATTGTTGCTCCAATGGTTACCTGTGATCCGTGGAGCCCAACAGAGAACGGCTCAGGCAAACGTGGGGCTGCTCAGCAGCCTGGCAGGGCCAGCCAAGAGTGGGCAAAGGTAAATTCAAATCAGCAGCTGGTGCATCCTCTGCACAAGGGCTGTAATCCTCTCCCAGGAGATGACAGACTCATGGTTTAACAAGTCTCCATGCTGTTGTTGCTGTGACATTTTTCTAATATGGTGCACATCCAGAAGGTCCTTGGTGCTCGCAGGAGAGCAGTGCTCAGTCTGGGATCCTCCCTGCAAGATGCTACCAGGACTGAAGTATTTTCTTCTGAATGTGGCCCAGAAACCTGGGAGTTGTTGTGTGGTGTGTTCTGCTGGTGTGTTGTGCTTCCCCTCCGTGGCTGATGGGCCAATGAATCAGTTGTGCACCCAGCCAGCCACTTCTGGTATGTAAAAGTTATTTTAGACACGTTTCTGGTGTCCATCATATCATTCATCATATACCAGTTGACAATGTACCAGTTGAGCTGTGCCAGTTGTGTTTTGCTCCTCTGACTGGGAGACTGGATGGATGGATGGATGGATGGATGGGTGGGGGAAGCTTGGTGAGAAGAGCAAGGGATTTGGCTCAGCACATTCAGCCTCAGCTGTGACTGTGTGATGTTACAGGGCAGGTCAAAGTGTGAGAGAAGTGAGTGTGGAAGGGCAGATAACCAGCAATTTGCTGTGAGTATGGTCACTGAAGAGGATCAGTGGACTTGGTTTGTCCAAAGAAAAATGCAGAGAGAGAAAACAGAGGGAGAAGGAAGCAAACAGTGCATCACGTGAACCAAGAAGTGGCTAAAGGAGCAGAACCAGAGAAGGATAAATTCATGAAGCCAGGAGAGGGCTGCAGGAATCTCACTATAAATATCATATTAAGTTGTGTATCTCAAGAAGTCCCTGACTTTTCATCTTTATCTCTTTTCCTCAAGTGCATGAACAGCTGACTTGTCCTTCTGGCTGCTCTCAGGTCTTTCTGAGCCATCTGAGCCCATCCCATGTGCCTCCCTCTCTTCTGGCTGCACCCAGGCTGAGTTTGCTGCAAGGGAACACTGCTCAGGCGATGGAGTATCCATGTCAGCCCCCCTACGGTTAAAACCAACCTTGTAAGCAAACCCTCATAATTTTATTTATGACTTTTGGATGAGATAATGGTTTTCCACTTTGAAAAGAAAGCTTGCTACTTCAACATTTATTTTCTATAAATGCCTTGGCATTTATATTGCAACAGGAGACTATTCAGTGACATTATCTGATAAATATCGTGTTATACAGCTGCAATTTACAATGCATATATTTTTAACGGTGCTTCTAAGCTAAATTAAATGCTTCTAAAATATGGTACTTATGGAAAACAAATGTCTTTTCTAGCAATTTTGTTTTTCAGGGTACACTATTTTTTTAAAACCAGATACCATCTTTATCCTGTCAGGCAGTAAATTATGCACTTGCACTTTCATAAACTCTCCCCTTGGGAACTTAGTCAATGAAATGGAAATGTCTTTTTCACACCCTCCAACTCCAGAGAAATACAGGGAAATAGCCAACTGGGTTATAAACTGAATCCGTACAAAATGTGGATTAATGCAGTCCTGATGCATGTATTGTTTAGCATATGTACCATTCACTCAAATGGTGCTTTGAGCTGTGACTGGGATCATTAATGTCTCTTTTTTTTTTTATTTGGGAGAGTAATGGCATGTTCTGTGGTGGGATGTGCAGTAGGAAGACACCCACTGGCACGGGACTGTAACCTTCCTCCCAAGCCAGGACTCCTGTGGGAGGAGGAAAGCTCTGTTGGCCTGCTCAGGGGAGTAAAACACAATGGCTTTTACACCTTGGTGGATCTTTCCTGGGTTGTGGAGTGGGAATGGGCAGGACAAGGGTTTAGAATGGCCTGTCCTGCCTTTGGGATAGTCTTTCACGAGGGAGAGCAGAGGTACTGAGGCAGCTGGACTGGATGCTCCTTGTAGGTTCCTTCCAGCTGAATTATTATTCTAAATCTACTTCTGTTTCCATCGTCCATCACCCACTGAGTTTGCCTGTAGCAGTCAAATATCTTCATACAAACCCCCACGTGGTCTGAGGAGCTGTGCTATTCCCTCACTGCACTGAAGGTGGAAAGTGTGAAATGCCACCAAAAAGGAGGCAAAGGAATGAAAGCAGGGAAGGGTGGGAGGGTGTTGCAGGGGAGTCTGCTGTGATGCCCAAGGATCCCTCCAAAGCAGGAGGAGCTACAGCAGGTCTCCTGTCACAGGAGGGGCACTGGAGCTGTTCACCTCTCTACTGATGGTCCTTATTTTCCCAAATATAACTCACAGGCCCTTTGAAAGCCCCAGTTCTTCCAGTCTGGTGACTGCATGAAATGTGGGATGTATTCCATGCACTTGGCAATAGAGGCAAACTTAGAGAAAACGGGAAAAGCAACAACAACAACAAAAAAAGGAATCTTGAAATTTGGCAGAAAAAATGCAGTGCACAAACCCCACAGGAATGTGAGCATCTTTGCACAAAGCCACTTATGGATGCATTCCTTAAAGGTAATCCCTTCAGACAGAGTGAAGCTGCCATTTCTTTGAAAGATATTAAAACAGCTGTTGCAAGAACATAGAGAATTTCTGAGCTCTCTGTCAAGGGATGGACATTTGTAATGCTATATCTACTTTATTTACAGTTTGATACCAAATTTCCAGCTACTGAAGGTAATTGAGACTGCAAACAAAATCTCACTATCCACTGATCTGCCAAATCAAATTTCTTCTCCTGTAAGTATAGTGTTTTTCCTTAGCTTCAGAGAGGAAAAGAATTATGCAAAATGAATGAGAAAGAAAAGGGATTAGTTTATATAATGACCATAGCAGCCATCTCTCCCTTGATCTGTCATAGTTTATTCTCGAAGATGGGAATGATTATTATTGTAATTTAGAACAGAGCTTGTTCTCTTTCCTTCTGCTGCATCTGCTTACTACTCTCCAAATTAACACATATTTTAATAAAAACTAAACATCCCGATTATAGCTGGGGTGTTGGATGACCCCAGCTGGGATAATGGGCACAGCAAGATTTTCATCATCTCTGTGTTCCCTTCCTGGAATGTCTGTGCACTGCCCTGGTCTTTGATAGGAGTTAAAGCAGCCATGAGGCTATTCTAATGACTTCTGGCTACCAGAGGCCTCAGAAGAGGGTATCCAAGGCAGTAAATCAGCAGCCACGTGTCTCCTGTGCTGTTCTCGAGTTGTGTGGCGCTTCTGAGGATCTCTGGGAGCTCTCTGTCATCCGAGCAGCTCCCTGCTCCGTGGTGCTCCCCCAGCATCAGAGATGGGTGGGTGTCACAGCAGGAGCAGGCTGAGGGAGCTCAGCCTCCCTCATGGTCTCTCACTAGCTAATGTCAGAAAATAGATTGTTTCTAAAGGTCTTCAAAATTACACTGGATTTTTTTGCTGTATTTGAGGACTACTCACACTCCCATGGTCCTGTCCCACCCGTGTGGGACAAGGCATCAAGGGTTTTCCTCTTTCTCTCCCCTGTCTGCACCAAGATCTTCACTGCTCTCAACTCTGACTGAGAAATTTTATTAAACCAAAGCGTTGAGAGGTGAACTAATTGATACACTTGTTCTCCTGAAGTTGCTTCAACACTTTTGTAGCTGTAACTCTAGGGATGAGCAGAGTCACCCCTAAAACCAAGGTGTTCACACCTCATCACCCCAGCACAGCGCTCCCCCAGCGTGTGGGGAAGCAGCCATGAGGCAACAGCTCTGCAGCATTTTGGGGACTCGTGGCTAGTGATGGGATTTAACTCTGCAGAACTCATACAAAACTTATAAAGACCCTGTCCTTCACTTCAAAACATCTGTTAATTCTGCTTGTGTGCTCGTTATCGAAAGGCTGCCTATATTTTTCCTTTCAGGTTTGCAAAAATAAGCACCGGTGAATGAAGATGAAAGGGAAATGTTGCTGGTTTCTTCCCTGGAGATCGTATTTCTTACTTGTTGCATAACTGCTTATTTTAGCATCAATCAGCCGAGCCTTTGTTGTGCAGACAATTCTGTCCTTTTAGAGGATTTGTGCAGTATTGTTTCTTCCAAAATGCCTTTTTTTTTTTGTTTTTGTTATTAGATTTATTTCTTCTCTTAGCAAATACCAACTGACAACACCCCATCAGAGCTCTTCATAAGTGTTACATAAATGTCATACTATGTAAACTGAGTGTTGGATGTATCATATACATGACTTTTCTTGGAGAACCATCCATCAGGTGCTATCTGAGTGTGTGTGTCACATTTATGTATTTGTACACAAGCCGTGTTTAAGTATGCATGCATGGTAGCCAAAATTCTATTATGGAAAGTACTCAAAATGCAGAAATGTCTGAACTCTTCTTGTCAGTGCAACTTCACCTACCCCCTTCCGTCGAGGCAGAACAAGACTTTAATTTCATGTTCAGATACTCTTTTCCTTCTGCATCGCTGTGTGTGCAGTGAGATGGGCAGCAAGGGGCTCAGTGATGCCTATTGTTCAGCACATGAGCCTGGGCAGAGTACACTATTCAGCACATTATTCACATGTCTGACCACTTTTGGATTTCACAGTGATAGAAAACACGGCTCAAATACTTCTCGGTGCAGTTTTCAAAGCAGAGCCAGGTGCTGATGTTCTGGATGGCAAAAACACATTGAGGCTGCATCTAGGCATGCTGTGGACCTGCCCTGCCATGCTGTGACCTTCCTTAGAGATGTGGTCCAGAAATCATGGAGAAATTACCTCAAAGGGTGGGAAGGCTGCAGTGTGCAGTACAGGACCAGAGCAGGGGGACCTGCAGGTTCCTCAAAAGACACAGTTATTAATGTCCTCATGGTTCTTTCTGTAGCACTTTCCACTACACTGCCTCAGTGCTTCAGCACCTTCATTAATCCTCCCCAAGCGCCCGTTTTGAAGATGGGTCAGGGTGACACATGGATGGATTAAGGTCAGTTTTGACTAATTCAGGGTACTCCATCTGAAAAGCATAATGTCTGCTTTTTCAGAGCATTTAACATGATACAGCACTTCATACATGCAAGCACAGCACCCACTGCTTCCAGCTGCACGAAGATGGATGTCAGCAATTCAGGCTAAAGGTTTCCAGCCACGCACCCGCAGTGTGGGCACTGCAGCCACCAGCAGCTAAAAGTTTGGGTTAATGACTTTGTTAGCATCATACAGCCTGTGGCAAGGGCATGGAGGGAATCTGCTTCTTTGGGAGAGTTTTGTCTTATTGTCACAGTCTCTCTGAGTCTCACAGCCCTTGCATTGCTCCCTGGGCAGTTTATGGTTCTGCAGATAAGATGAGAATCTGACCAGTGTTTTCTTTTTGACTTACACAGCAGGTCCAGGGTGTGCAGGTGTTGTAAGGAAATCAGACTGGGGCAGTGTAATTAAGAACGGCATTACAGTATGTGTGCACAATAAAATTGGTATGGAATGCCTCACTTTGGACACTTCTGATGTTCTCACCAAGTAACGCAATGACCTTCACAATATCCCTTAAGGCAGCCTGTGCACATGGATGAGGTGGGATCCACAGGTGAAGTCCTGGCAGTGAGTGTTGCTGGATGCTGGAGCAGCAGTGTCAGCACCCACAGAGGTCCCTGGGGCTGCTGGGGACCGACAGACAGGGGCTGTGCTTGTGTATCCCACTACTTTTGTAATCCCAGCAAAGGCTTTTTAACCAGGGGCTGATGTTTCCTGTTCCCTGGGGGGGGGCTGTTGAGTGGATTCTGAGCACCTGGGGCAGCAGGTGCCCCAAAAGCAGCATGTTCAGAGATTTCAGCAGCATCGGGCTTTCCCCCCCCCGTGTTGTGAGCTGCTCTTCTTCAAAGCCCAGCAATAGGACTAATTTGGGTGGGGTTATCTAAAAGACCATAAAAGGCTGCTTCATGCCAAATTTCAAGACCCTGTTTCCAGAGTTACAGTCAAAAAACCATGGCAAGCCCAAGAATGACCAAGATGATGCTCTTCTACTCTGCTTTCATCTTTGGAAGAGGCAAAGGATTTGGAGCGTTCAGAAAACATCCAGTACAGGCTGCCAAGGCAGAAAGTTGCAGACTAATTCATTCAAGTTTGGCAATTTATAAGGAGCCACAACAGGGATGTACGGTGGGGAGCATCTGGCTACCGTAGCTGTGCTTCCTAGTGGTTTATAACCGGTAATTCAGCGTTTTAGAGCTCACCAGCTTAACGAACGTAAGAGATGATGGCAGATTGTGACTGAAAGACCGTAAGAGATGATGGCAGATTGTGACTGAAAGACTGTCTTTAACCTGAATTTTAATCTTCTGCAGCAATGGTTTAAAACAGTGCGAGCCAACTTCTGTAGGGCCCCCGGGAGCTGGGGAAGATGCACGGTGTACACCCAGTTATTATTATTTTAATTCAAGAAACCGTTTCTATCCCGACAGCATCGCTGTCGTTGTTTTTAATCCGGGGGAAAACAGCTGGCAACAGGCAGCCCTGAACCACCCAGAGCCCAAAACACTCGTTTGGGCAGCGCGCAGCAGGGTCACCCCGCGGGGAGGCGGGAGGCGGCCGCGCCGCTCCGCACCTCTGCGCGGAAAGTCTGCGAAGTTTTTTGGGGGGGGAACACACACGTGTACGCACACAG
>NW_021940620.1:2279817-2382978 GCF_001715985.3 Manacus vitellinus
GGGTGCGGGGCTGGGAGCCCCCCGCGCCCGGGGTGGGAGCAGCGAGCTGGAAGTTGGGAAGCGCTGCAAAGGCGGGAGGCTGCTGAATTGTCAACCTCGGAGGGGGAAAAAAAGAAATAATTATATATTTATCTCTCGCCATACCTGCACATCCTGAGCGCTTTTTGAGTGGGAAGGGAAGGATGGCATGGCACTCACAGGGAAAATTCCCAGCGCCTTCTCAGCACCCACAGTGAGAATTGTTTGCTGAAGGGTTTGAGCCAGGACCCTCCGACGGCTGGGACATTTTTAGGAGGAGATTTTGCTTGAGGGAAGAAAAATTCAGTGATCTCAGCCTTCTCCCCGGGGGTAAGGAGCCCGGCTCTTAGGAATGGTGTTTGACCTTTAAGCATTTATTGGCTACTGGGGTTAAAATAAGCTTGAGATAGAAGTAAAAATAGCTTGCAGAAAGGTTAAATCGAAGGTTAAATTTGTTTTTCCTAGGAAAATTGAGGCTTGATGTTCAAAAATGTAGGCTTGGAGCAAAGGATGGAGGGTACATGTTGGGTCTGTAGGCAGGGAGATGCAATTCCTTTAAAGTATCGATGGCTGCTGATAGTGTTTGACACCCAAGTTCTGAAAGCTGATGGGTGGGTGGTCCCCGAACTATTTAGATCTGGTCTTTGCCTTTCTGTGGGTGTTCCGTACAAAGATCGGAGTGCCCATAGCTCCTGTTGATTTCCTCTGAGCTGTGGATGCTCAGAGACCTGCAGGATGGGGCGTGGAGCCGTGCCCGATGTCCCTGCCCGGTGTCCCTGCCCTCGCCCTCCCCCCCAAAGGCAGAGATGTTTCCAGTGCCCTCAGTAACCTTTCTGATTACCTGTGCTCTGCCTGGGCTTGCTGAAAAAAAAATAGATAATTAGAGGGTAACGAGTCAGAAGAGGCAAGTGGAGTTATAAATGTGAGTGGTAAAGAAAAAAAAATCCCCTTGTAGATGTGGAGAAAGGCAAAGCACAGGAAGTAAACGAGGGCTTGTTTTGTTTTAAATTGAAATGAGATTAAATTTTGCCCCAGGGAGCCAAGACAGCCAGCAGAGTTGGTGTGGAGGAGAGGAGGGATGCCTCGCTCCTCCCTGGGTACCTGAGTTTTTGCTGCAAAGTTGGGGCTGGCAACAACCTGTGGAGGAGGCGAGGGGCAGGCGAGCCCCGGCGGGCAGGGACAGGCTCCCACTGCCCGGAAAATGGGTGTTCTGGGTACCAGGATCCTGCCTGTCTGCTTTTACACTTCTGCAGGGTTTCCAGGGAGGTTAAGAAAAGCTTCCTCCCAGACGTCAGGGCTGTGCACCACGGTTTGCTGAGGGTCTGTTGGCCCAGCCGCTGCGCATCCTTCGGTCCAAAACTTTGTTCCTCTGTCACTGTGAAACTGGGGCTGGGCCAATTCGGGGGACGCTGCTGCTCTCTCAGAGCCTCCTGTAGCAGCACTCGGCTCCAGAATCGCTGATGGGAAAAGGCGATGGGAAGAGGACAACCCTCCCACGGTGTAAAGACTGGGACGTTCCAGCCCTCCACCCTTCTTATTACACTTTCTAACAACCGGTGTTCCTAGACAGAGAGGGGGAAAAAAACCCCAATTAAGGCAGAGGGGAAGCGTTGAAGGGGGTGCGTTGGGAGCAGCCCCGGGGCTCCACATCCCCCGCGGGGCGCGGGCGGTGGGACGGGCGCTGGGGTCCCCGGCGCGGGGTCCGCTGGCCGGAGCGGTGTGTGTGCCGCTGGGGGCACTATGTTCCGTTTGTGTTCCTATTTCTGGGCTGGAAGAACAAACAGGGAAGTGGTTTTTCTGCAGTCTCATTGCAGCTCACAAACAGAGCACATCATTCAGCCGGTGTTGCTCACAGCGTCAGAGGTGACGGCGCGGGGACCGGCGCGGCGCATCCCTCAGCCTGCGGGGAGGCTGGGAGAGGTGATGAACAAATACTTCCCCCCCCCTTTTTTTTTTTTTTTTACTGCAACTTACGCAGGTTTCTGTGCCTGTTCCCCGTGGATTTCGGGAGCACAGGCGTGTATGAATTTCTGTCTTTGCTTGCCACAGTCCCGAATGGTTAATTCTTGCAAACAGCCCTTGCACGGGGTGCTGAGGTGCCACTAAAATCTCCAAATCACACGGGGCTTGATGTACAGAAGAGTTTACAGGGAGCTGGGAAACATCAGGGGGTTCCCCAGAGCACAGGGATGGTGGAGGGGTCCGCAGAGGAAGAGTTCTGTGCTGGCTGGAGGCTGGATAAGGCATTTTGGTTTAGTGTGGATGGGAGCTGGCACCTGTCCCTGGGCACTGTGCCCAGAGGGGACAGGAGCTCAGGACCTGGGCACAGGTATCTGTGCCAGGAGTGCTGCTGGTTTCACCTCTCCCAGGTTGCATGGGCAAAATTGCATTCCCAAGAGCTCCTCTCCAGCCCTCCCCTGCTGTGAAGCAGGACCAGCCAGCCTCAGACCATCATCTCAATTTTAACGCCAATCCTGGTGCTAATTTGTCCAAGGCCCCTGTGATTTACATTTGTTTAGGCTGATGGAGGGCCATCATTTTCCTTGGTTTAGCATTTATCTGCCTTTCTCAGCTTGAACAAAGGCAATGCTAAACATGTGTTGGTTTGCAAGCAATTCTGTTTTTTTGGTTTCCAGGCTTTAGCCAGGGCTGTGCCTGTGGATTTGAGTTGCAGACACTTCAGGGGGATGTTCATTTGTTTATAAAAGAAACCCACATCTGTTTCTGTTTGAATTTTTTAAGCAAGCCTACATAGAAACCTTTCACTTGGTTTCTGGCTCTGTAAAAACTAGATTTTGGGCCAAGTTTGACCTAAGAGTGACCTTTTCAAAGTATTACAAATTTTTTTGGTATTTGTTTATGACTTTATTAATGATGCCATGCGGGGAATGGGTCATTTAAAGGTGAAATTAACTTTTAATGTAAACAAAAGATTAATTTTGGAGCAGAGACCGTATTTTGTGGAGACATAAGTTGCTCAGTAGTTCACCAACTGAATTGCTCCTGAGAGCTTGTGGGAGCTGGAGCTCCAGCCCTGGGCAGGATGTGGGCAGTGGGTCCCCCCCGCGGTGCCAAAGGGGTGGTGGGAGCCCAGCCACCATCAGACTTTATAACTCTGTGATCCAGATGGGGAAATGGCCAAATTACCCTTCTTCTACAGTAAATTCCTCAGTTAAGTGCCCTCGGTTTACTACTGTTGGGCTGCTCCTGATGAGTCCCTCAGAAAACAGCATCTTCTTAGCATGGCCTGGAATTTAACCATTTTCTGGAATGGGCTGGTCTTGGTCACAAATTTTGCTCCCTTCAGGCACACAGTACCTTGTGTGCCATCCCCTGCCCGGGGGGTCGTTGGCTTTCAGTGCTGCTGTTCAGAGATGTCCCCACTTTGCTCAAGCCAGAATTTCACTCAGAAATTTGATGCAGTTTGGTTCAGAGGATGCTGTCCTGGATCCTGCCAAACAGTGGCAAAATGATTTACTGAAGTAGAGCCACTGTTTCACCTGCAATGTGAACCACTTCTGTATGTGAATATCAATCCGTCCTGTTATGTAGTGAGCACGTTCAGGGGTGTTCTGTAGGTGGGTGTGGGACAGAAGCAGGATGCAGGGACCAAGTTCAGTTAGAGGGATGATCAGTGCATCTCCTCACATAAATATCAGAGCCAAAACCGGTCCCAGCATCTGATGCCTGTGCTGAGCATTGATTGTAAACTTTTTCCCTGCCCTGGAAGGAGAGTGATGTCAGTGATACTGTCTTGCTGTAAAGGCAAAGATGGGAAACCTGGGAAATCTCACTGGCTATCAATAGCATTCCTTTGCTTCAGCTCAGGTGGTTATTTTCCCTCCGTTGGCTTTGGCGTATTTAATCTCTGTGATTAGGAACTCCAGAATCAATAAAAGCATTGCTCTGTGCTCCAAATGCCTGTTTGCCACTTCAGACCAGTAGAAACCAGTTTAAAAGGTTCAGGTAGAATGTCCAGTAGAAGTAAGTAAGCTGCAGTTAAAACTGTCTTCAATTTCGTTTTCCCCGAGCAAAACCTAATGGCTACTTGGAACCAGGCTGTTCTAATAACATCTGTTTCCCCTTGAATCACTGGGGGAAAACTATTGATATTGCCATATTCTCAAGGAATGTTTTAAGTCACGTTTTGACAGGGCAATGCCTTACCACAACACTGATAGTTAAAATGTTTAGGATACTTTGTAGTGTTTTCCCTGATAATGCTATGATAACACAGAGCACATATATTGTAAAATACAGATATTGCATGGGGTTTTTTGTGCTTATGTGGAACATTTCCTGATGTTTGGGGGGAATGTCATGTTCTAGCTTGCTATCCAGTGTGTGTGCTGCTTGTAGCTGCTGTGACCAAACCACGCAAACCTGGTGTCTAATATCATTCCCACTTATCATCTGTGGAAGCAGTAGTGTGTATGACATCTCAACGCCTTTAGACTCTCGCAAAATATCTCAGAAAGTACTAGGAAGATGTGCATGAGATTAACATTGTTTTCCTGTGGATGTATTTTGGCTCACAGCCTGTTGGGTGTTGTCTGGTCCATGGGTATCCCTTTCCCTGCAGAGCTCCCCAAGCCCTGTGTTGGGGGCCACGTTCATCAGTCACTAGCCACATTGGTAAACTGAGGTATTTAAAAGTTAGAATACCTTTTTTCTTCTGTGTTTTGTGTTTTTTTTTTAAAGCACCTACCAATACAGATTCTTGACTTTCAATTCTGAGCGCTCAGTTCCCGAGGGGCGAGTTCAGGAGAACCTGCTGATTTCAAGCGCTTCTGTGGCTTGTTCAAAGTCACAAAGCAAACCAGCTGAGCTTGAAACGGGGTCTCCTAATCGGTGTGGTGGTACCTGCTGCTGTGATTTTGACTCTGAGAGGATGGAGAAGTCACAGCAGCTGTGCAGAAGCCACTTGCTCAGCCCGCGGGAGCTGCTGCGGGGCTGCCCGGCTGTGCTGGAGCAGGCAGAGCAGTGCAGGGTGGTGGGAAGTGTGCTTTGGGCTGGGCTGGTGCATGTTGCCTGTGTGACAGATACCCCAGAAGTCTTTAAAAGAAGGAGATACTGGCTGAATGGGAAGATGAGTCAGTGGGTAAAACCCCAGGCTTGTGGTACACAGGGGTTCTCTTCAGGTCTGGGATGCTTGTACTTCCCCTTGCAGACATACCGAGAGCATGCACAGTTTCCATTCTTCTGTCTTCACATTTCTCAACCTTGCAGCCCAGGACTGTGGTTCACAGGACATCTTTTGTCCCATCCACCAGCACCACTGTCCACGGTGGGGCATCCTCTGGTCTGTGGTGGGGCATCCTCTGGTCTGTGGTGGAGCATCCTCTGGTCCGTGGTGGAGCATCCTCTGGTCCGTGGTGGAGCACCCTCCCATGGCAATGCTCTTCCAGAGGAAGAACCATTTGGTTGCAAATCCTGCCTGGACAATTTGCCATGCAAAGCTGAGTGATCCAGGTGTACCCACGGTAACTCCTGGGAGTGGGGAAGGCTGGCAAAGAGACACTCACACCTTAAAGTTTTCAAAAGCCCTGTGAGGATTGTTTTCTTCCTTTTTTTTCAGCCTCTGGGTAGTTTTCTGTCTTGAGGGTAAGGACTGACTGGTGCTGGGTTAACACGGTGTGCAGATATTTAGAGATAACAGTGATTTGGTGCTGAGGTGAGTTTTCTGTACATTAAGTATAATGTTCAATTTCTTTTGTTACAGATGGAAGAAAAACGACGCAAGTACTCCATCAGCAGTGATAACTCAGACACCACTGACAGTAAGACCTTTAATTCAAAGCTTTGAACAAGATTCACCTCCAGCAGGGAAAATGCTTGAATAATTACTTTGCAAAGATTGGAGGAAGCTGCATTTACTGGGAAGTCCCTGCACGATGAATTGTGTGCAGGGCTGGGTTTGTCAGAAACGCGGCAACAAGCTGATACCAATTTATTTAAACACTTGGCTGTGGCTCCTCTTAACTGATGAGAGTGTCTCCCTCGTGTGAGGAGTCTGGGCGAGGAGAGCTGCTGATTGCAGATCTGCTAACAAAGCAGCAAACACCCTTTGTAGATGAGTTGTCCTTTCCTGTGAGCTGCAGCCTGAGACTAGTTTGCTCTTGATTTGGGTCGTATGGGGGAAAGGGAAGTTTTTATTGGAGTCAGGGTAAAATTGGAGCCACATTGTTCCTTTTTGCAGGCTGAAGAGTGATGTGGGAAAAGGGATAAAGCTCAAGCCAGCAAAACTTGCAAGCCCACGCTTGCTTTTCAACATCTACCTCACTTCATCCTCGTTCAGGAAGGCACAGGAGCATGTGCTCAACAATAAACATGTGCAAATGTGCTGAATTTTGGCTATAAATAGAGCACTTTCCTCTCCCACTTATCCCAGGGTTTCACCCACTGCAGACATACCGCAGTGCCTCGGTGTTCAGAACCCTCGAGGCACCAGCCTAATCCCTTGTCTGGGCTCCAGAGTTTCTTACTAGTTGCTCTTGGTCTTTTACAAATGTCACAGTAATTTCATCTGGGCCGTGCTGGGAATTTGCTCTCCACACTTTACAGGATCTGGCTGCTGGATACCCGAGAACGAAAGGGACTTTGCTAAAGACACTAAACTTCTGGGCCTTTTCCTAACAGGATGATGGGGAGATTACAGGGGGTTATGGAAAGGCTGATCTTGCTGGGTTTGGCTGCCGTTCCCACAGCTTCAGCCAAAAAAATTGTCAGTGTGAGAGGAGTTTGCACCAGCACTGCCGACAGGAACCTGCTGTTGGGCTGCTGGCAGGGACCCCCATCCTGCTGCAGCCCTGGGGGGGCCTGGGAGCTGAGCTGTGCCTACAGAAAGTGTTTCAGGCTCTGTCAGCACCACTGGCTTCTCGTAAAACGAAACGTCTCTATCTCAGAAAGGGGTTTGTTTTGGAAGCTGTGCTTCAAACTTCCCATCTCCTAATCCCCAGATGCTCGAAGGCTTACGGAGCAGCTCGTTGGCTTCGCTGCCTTTCAGGGGTAAGGCATCTTTAATCATGGCATTAAACAACATGGCCTTATCTCTGTTGGGCTTGGATATTTATGCTGCAGGTGATATCTAAGCTGTTGACAAAATGCTCTCCTGCAGGATAATTGTAAACAGAGTGGTGACCATCTTTTTTTTATTCTCTGCCAGGAAAGGGTGGTAGTGGTGTGTTATCCAGGTTTGCATAGTTGTAGCATCACACTGTAGCTTGAAACGAGGGGGCAAGGTGGAAATTAGTGGCTCAGTCTCTCCATAAAAGCTGTGGAGCTGCTGCTGCCCTCCTTTGAGCAGCTCACTGGGTAAAGCAGCATGTCCATGTGGCTGCAGCATAGGGATGTCTGCTGTGGGCTTTGCCTGCACTGTCCTGTTATGCACTGAAATGCTATAAAAAAGTAATTTATATGGAGCCCTCTTTAGTGACATCTATCTTGACACTGCAGTGAAAATACCAGCTGTCTTTTGGGAACAGGTGATGCCCCCACATTTGGTTTTCATTTGATGAAGAACAGGAAAGTGTACTGCAAGTAAAGAGTGCAAGGTGAGCTGGTGGTGCCTCTTCCCTTGCCAGCAGAAATAGGCATGTGGGATTTATCTGGGCTCAGTTGCCTGAGCTGGTGGAGGAACAGGCATTTCCCATTGCAGTGGTACTGCACCCTGATCCCTTGGGTCAGCTCAGCTCCTGGCCAGAGCCCTTCCTCATGTACAGGGCTCCATCGTGTTTGGTCATTGATTATGAGCAGTGTTGTTTCCTCCTATTCAGGATAAAAGGATAAAGTCAATGGTAAAATGGACTGTCATAATTTTTATACAAAAATTCCAATAATTAGTTTGTTATTTATTATTAACAAATATGGGTTGGAAATATAGATCAGTAATGTAATGGTCCCAGAACATTTTGGGCTTTAGCTACCCTTGCCTTACAGAGGTGGTAGCAGTGCTGATGATATTGCTGCAGTGAGGATGATCAGAGATCACTCATAATGCTCCCTGAGGAAAGTATTCCCAAATCTCAAAGCAAATACTCTCTTACTACTGAAAAGTGTAAAGTGCCTTTGCTTGATGTGTTCTGTTGTGTGGTTCCCAGTGGATGCTGAACTGCACACAGCTGTGGGAATTCTTAGTCGTGGTGTGGGCAGAGGAGTTTGACCCAATTTTGTCAGTAGTTTTGTCCATGGGGTCTGAAGTCCATGAGCTGTTCAGATACCTGTCTTTAAGCATCCTTGGTAGAAAACTTTTATCTCCTTAATTCCTAATCCCAATAGACTCCTGATTCCAGAAATGAGCCCTGGTTCATTCCCTCAGAAGCCTGTCTTGCTTGTGACTCTGGGTTTCTCATTTCTGATGTCTGCATTTGAAAACAGTGTTTTTAAATTTCAGGGGCCTCTATTTCATCATCTACATCATCATCAGTAGCAGGAGTGATGTTAATGTGTTTTGGTGAGGTACCCTGGGGTGTGCACAAAAATAATGCCATGTCAAGGTGTTATTGCCTCTTAGTGCTGACCCAGAGTGCTGGTTGAGGCTGTAGCAGTGGGGCTGGTGGCAAAGATGTGGAAAAAACTTTTTGACTCTTTTCCGGGTAACCTGTCTCTGTTGCCTCGTTGCAGGTCACACCACATCCACCTCCAGATGCTCCAAAATTCCGAATACCAAATCCCCCTGGTCACGGCAGAAGGAGAAGAAGCCCTCTGAGGTATATGGGCTTTCAGGCTTTTGCCAGAGGGGGGGTTTTCCCATGGCACTGAGCTTGCCCAGGTGTGGCAACCAGCGTGCCCATGGCTGGCTGTGGGCAGTGGGTGCCAGGACAAGGCATCTCCAGGAAGGCAGAGCCACAGCTCCTGGCAGTGGTGCCAACCCCAGCTCTGCTTGGAGGGAGCAGGGGGGGAAACCCGATGGGCATCTCTGATGAAGGGTGTGGGGTCCTTGTGCCCACTCCACCCCTGTTGATGCAAGTAAATGTGGGTTGAGTTTGGTGGGATTGGGAGGTCCTACAGTTTTGGGGTGTCTGTGTGCCAAGGTTCCCTGGTTTGGGTGCCCGCCTGGGTGCCCTTTCGTTAGTGGCACAGGTCACAGCACTGATGGCAGGGGAGGGTGATGTGGAGGCTCCTCCCCGTGAACAAGTGGGAGGCACAGGGAGCTGTGAAATGAGAGACAGCACAGCTGAGTGGCAGATCATGTTGTGTTGGTTTCCTCCTGTCACGGGGCTCAAGGGCATTAAGCCGAGGCCGTCGGTGTCTGACCTTGCCCACAGGGTTTTCCCTGGCTGGGACGGGCAGTGCTGCCCACCCTGGGGACACTGCCCAGGTTCCCCTGCCAGCTCTGAGTGCAGGGTCTGGGACTGGGGCAGGAGCAGCCATGTGTCCCCAGGTGGAAGGGACAGTGCTGTGCCCTGTTTTCCTTCGTGTGCCTCGGATACATTTCCACGAGCCATGGAAACTACAGCAGGCATGAGCTGCTGTTGTAGCAACCACGGTGTTTGGCAGTGGTCATCTTCATTTCAGCAGCAGCCTGAGCAAAGCCAGAGGGACATTGTTCTCACATTCCCTTCCCTCTGGACCAGGGTCTGGAGTCAGACAGAGCTAAGTTTAGAGGCAGGTGGAGCTGGCATGGCTAATGTGAACTCCTTCCCAAGCTCCCCCCGTTTCACCTCTCCTGATACTGTGGCCTGGTGAGCACAAACCTCTGTAACATCCTCCTTTTGCATCAAGCTGAGTAGAGATTTTTGAGGTTTTCCTGTGGTCACTGCCTGAATTACAGCTGCACTTGGTTTTTTACTGCTCTGACAGGTTTACATTGATACATCTTAAGTGTTGGTGAAGGACAGAGACTGAAAAAGTCCAAGTTGTTTGTGCCGTGGGAAAAGAGAGGGACTGGAAAGCTGTTAGGACCAGCTGAGGTAGTTGGAAACACTCCAGAGAGCAAGAACCAGGGGTGCAGATGTCACTGGCTGCTGACAAGGCTGTTAGAAAGTTGAACATTAGCACTGGTTATAGATGTGTCTTGATACAGATCAGGGGGTGATTTTTGTGAGGTGAATCCTCCCAAGGAAAGCAAAGCATTTAGGCTACCTCCTCCTCCTCTGGCACCGTTATCCCTCTCTGAAAAAAATGCTCACCCCTGTGCCTGATGTGCCCATAAAGGCCTGGGGTGAGCCCTTCAGGTGCTGTCAGGAGTCCCTAAGGTGGAGATGCCCAGGGTTAGACCTGGTTAGATGTGACAGGATGTGATTCATGCATCAGGACAGTGTGATATGTGCCACCCTGCTGCTGCCCAGTAAAACTTTCCTCCAAGAGTTGACGCATCTCTTTACTGCATCGGTGGTACAGACACGCTTTTGCTTATAATATGAATTAGTTTAATCAGCCATCTAGGATTTTACCTGGCTGCTAATGAAGTTACTGGATATAAATCTAAGACTCCAAGTGAAAATGCTTCTGGACTTGCTGAAGGATGGTCAGACCTGGATCCAAGTTGCTGCTCAACAACAGCTGGAGTGAAAACTAGATCTTAGTCCATGGCACCCGGAGAGACGTCAGATGTGGTGCCTGTGGAAGGCCAGGCTCATCCCTCTGCTTCATGCTCTGTTATGCCCTGAGGAGGATTCTCAGTGAAATGTAGCTCTGGAACAAATAAAGTGGAGCAAAAGCTGAACAGTGCCCAACTTAGCAACAGTTGGGACAGAAAGTGAACCTCTGTGGCTTATCTGAACTGAAACTCCAGGGGAATTTGGGAGGCGATGTGTGATTGCTCAAGCTGGAGTGTGGCCAGGATGCTCAAGCTGACAAACCATCTTTGCAAAAGCGTGGTGGGAACACAAGCACATGGACAGTCCAGATCTCGGCCGTGCTCCCCTTACCCTCCATCGCCCCTGTGGCTCCTGTGTCCAGGTCTGCTGGAAATCAGCTCCAGGTGGAACCCGGGGATCGGGACAGAGTGTGTGAGCTTGGACACAGGTTTGCCCCAAGATCTGCAGCAGTGCAGGGTGGTGGTTTGGAGGTCATTCCAGTATGGATTTCTTCTACAACAGCATCTTCCAAAATCTTCCACAAGTGACCCACCGTCTGCTGTTCCTGTGATGAGCCGTGAACCCATCTGGTCCACGTGTGGGATCCACTGCCTGTCATCTGTGACACGCTGCAGGGCTTGGCACATCCTTGTAGGAACCCTGGAGGATTTCAGGCACAGACTGGGATGGGCATCATGTCCTGCTGGAGCAAATACTGAGAAATTTAAAATGTGAACCACACCACTGTCAAACTACTTCACGTGAAATGACGAAGTACCTTTCTCTTGTCCATCCCACTGAGGATGGAAACCACAGGAGGGTAACAGGGAGAGCAGGATGAATGTATTATCAGATGTTGAACCCCCAGACATTTGGGTCTGGACAAATCTTTTCGAACAATAACTCAAACTCCAGTTTTACAGGTGGCTTTTAGATTTGTCAAGAGCTGCAGTGGGTGCAGGCGTGTCCTGAGGGATGGTGATGCTGGAGGATGGGCTGGTGGAGCAGGACCCACTGGCCTCTCCTGCCCCTCTCCAAGTCGTGTCCCCGTTTCTCTGGGAGCTGCTGTCCTAGAGAAACATGCATTCGCCCTGACAACCCAGGCAGGAGATAAAAAAATCAAAAGCATTAGTGTTACATAGTTATTAGTCAGGTCAGGGGGTGATGTTTATTATGAAAGACTCTGTGAGAAGGGATTAACTATACACATTAAAAACCACCCGATACAAGGCATCTGGAAAAACAAGCTTCTTACCATGGAAAAGTACTGAGCTGTTTGTAAACATCCGCGAAGGGGCCATTGCCAGGGAGGGTGATTATATTTATCTGTGCCTGTCACGGGGCTCTGCCCGGGCTCTTTCCTGATGTGTCCCAGGCACCAGGCCTCTGTCTTGGCTGTCTCCCTTGCAGAGGTGACAGCCGTCCTCCCGTGCCCCTTCCTGGGCAGCAGAGCCTTTGGGGCTAAACCTGATGGTGCCCCGGGCGTGGGCATGGCTCTGCTGCCCTGCTTCTGCCTGAAGGCAGAGGATGGACGTGGGCAGCTGCCAGCAGCTTCTTGCATCTGCAGTGATAGCAGTCTACCAATCTGGTGATTTTAATTAATCTCATTAGAGCTTGGATTCAGACTGAGTGTGGTGGCTGGTACCCATCCCTGGGTCCCTGCGAGGAGACGCCGGTCGTGCTCCCTGCCCTGGGAGCTGGAAGGAGGGGGTGCTCGCTCAGGTCCTACCTGTCATGGCTCTGAGTCTGCAGCAGGGAGTAAGATGTGCCTGAAGTGTGCGTTTCTGCTTGTGTTGGTGGCACATTAGCACAGTCCTGCCCCCGGCTGTAGGGCTGCTGGGGACGTGAGCACAAGGCTCGCTGGTTTGACTGCAGTCATCAAGCCTCTCTGCTGTTCCTGACAGGGAACAGTTGTCAGTGTCTAAGGAGAGAATATAAGAACAAGGCAAGTGTGCAATGATAGTAGCTGGTTCTATCTGCCAGCTCCCAGCCATCAGCAGCCCGGGGACTCCCTGGGATGCTGCCTCTGAGTCACTGCCTGAACCGCTGTGTTCGTCATTAGCTCCTGAGCTATTTGAGATCCAAAATGCTCACCTGCACTGCAGGAATACATTGTGGAGGGACAAAAGCCTGCATTTTTGTGCAAACCACCTGCCTGACAGTGCTCCAGCCGTCCCCTTTCTCAGCTGGAGAGGAGAGCCCTGCACAGCCTCAGCTCTGCTGCTCATCCCACCGGACATCCTCATGGCCCTTCTCCTTTGCTCAGGACCTTCAAGAGGCGAGGGGACCACAGCTGCAGGCAGGGCTCAGGATGAAGGGGAAACCACAAATTTATACAATTTACATTATTTTCTGCTTGCCTTGTTTAGATGTTACTTCCGTGTTTTGAAAGATGCCTTTTCATATCTCTATACAAGGTTTTAACTCATTTAACAAACATCCTTGTTGTTTCCCTTCTAAAAAGTAATTGTTCATGCATTGGATCATGGTTTTTTCCCCCTGCAGTAGGTATATAATGGCCCAGTGCAATGTGAATTTAGTTGTCCATGCTTGGAGGAGAGCTTTTGTGAGTATGGCCAAGCAAGACTGGACAAGCTTTTATTGGGCTGGATGAGAAGATCTGTCTCTGTTGAAAGGTTTGACTGCAGTGGCTTTGTCAGTTTTCCCATGCTGGCACGGGGATAACAGATTAATACCATTGTCTTCTGAATGCTGAGAAGGGCCAGACAAAAATGCTTCTTGTTCCTATTTTAAGTTCTGTTGTTCATTGGATCTTTAACATCCAGCATTTCAAGAGGAAACGAGACTAAATGAAGAGATAGGAGGCTGGCTCCCAAATGGACACAGGAGTTCAGGATTTTTCTCTCCACAGGCAAATATTATTGCTGGTTGCACACACACTCCAGGCACTGCCACATTTCAGAGCCTTGCTACCGAGTATCAACGCTTCTCTCATTTCAGAAGGGACTGGAAAAATGTGATATAACAGCAGGGAAGCAGGGCTGGGAGTCTAGAGGGGAGTGGGGCCGGGCACGGAGGTACCGTCTCAGGCTGATATGAAGACAGTTTGTACAACCAAAAACTATTCCCAGGGCTCCCATTGTTCCCGTTGTTTTCTCTTTCTCCAAAAAACCTTGTGACTCATGAGCTACAACAAACAACTTTGTGCTTCAGAGAGTGAAGGGCTAACAGAGCCCACTGGAAGTGAGGAGGGAGCTGGAGACTGCCCTGGTCCTGGTGCAGATGGAGGAGGGTGGTTGTGGCAGGGAGGGTAGCAGGACACAGCTGCCAGGGCTGCAGTCAGGGAGGAAAAAGAGCATTGAGCCAAAACCTGAAGACAACCTGTTATTTCACTGTCAGAAAGCACTCCCACATCCCCATGTGGTGACCTGCTGCTGCCCATCCTTTGGAGCACCCAGTGCCTGTGCCTGCTGTGGCATGGTCACCACTGTGAGATCCCACACAGCTACTGTGTGTGTGAGGGAACTGGGGGAGCATTGCAGGTCTCTTGGGTGATGGAGGGAATGGATCAAATGTGAGATCTCGGATGCAGGCTGTGACCAGTCCCTTCCCACCTCTCCCATCCGCCCTCTCCTTAGTGACCTCAGTGTGTTTTCCTTCATGGACTTCATTTTGAACAACCAGCTTTGCTTCTCTTACATTTTGTGCCACTGCCTTGCAGCGTGGAGTGCTTTGGAAAGGTTTCTTTTTGCTAAAACCGTTTAGCAGACAAAAAAAGAGATGTCAGTGCATATTTTTAAAAATACCATCCTATCCCGGGACTGGGAGGAGGGGCAGAGCTTGTCCCTCCACCCCGAAGAGCAAGGTCTGAAAGCTCCAAGGTCAGCTGGGTGCAGATGGCAGGGGAGAATGTGTAACAGAATTCCTGCCAGCCCGGGAAGCCTCGTGTGCAGGGACACGGCCTGCTGGAGCCCATCTGTGTTCTGCTGAGCTGCCTGGTCCCTGCAGAGCTGGTTTTCTCCTGGGCTGGTTTGCAGCAGGCGCCCGGAGCCGGGTGATGCCGCGGCCGTGCCGCCTCGGCGGAGTGATGGGCCACGCTGGGTCCAGCACAGCAGTGCCCGGGCTGGCTGCTGCTCTAAGGGCTAATTATACCCAGTGCTAGACGAGTGTTTCCTTTCGTTTCGATTTAAAGCCCAAAACAGCTCCGTCTTTTTGGCTTCCTCCCAGCAGTCGGTGTCGTACGAGCGGAACGTTGTTACCATGGGGTCTGAGTTTGGTGGTTTTGGGTGGGTATTTGGGGCTAAGGGGATAATTGACAGGCTTGGACTTACAGAACAGTCACTGGAAAAGCTGAGCCCTTGGCAGAGAACGTGGAGTGGGAACTGAATGATGGGGAGATTGTCAGCCACTTCGCTAAGAGGGGTTTGTGAATGAATCAAAGAGCCTGGAAATCGATGCAAGGGTTGCGTGGAAAGGTGGTGGAGAGGCTCTGAGAGGGGCTGGATGGTGATGGGGGAGAGGCAGAGGAGGAGGAGAAGGATGCTGGAAAGCGGCACAGCCTGGGAGCCCTTTGCTAAGAGAGGGATGGAGTTTCCAATGCCATCATCCTTCCTGTCATGGCAAGGCACCGTGTGCCTGGGCATCTCCTCCCAGGAGTATGTGTTTTTCTCTGAGGTTGTCCAAGTGTTGGACAAATTGCTGCTGGTCCATGGAGGGCTCCTGGAGGTGCCTCACAGCTGTTGCAGGGCACAGGGAGAGGCTGCAGGGCTGTGTCTGGTGGGAGAAGCAGCAGATCCTTGCCAAGGTGGAGCAGCTGATGCACGAAGCACTGGGGGCTCAAGGAGGAGCTGAATCCAACCTCTGCCTTGCAGGTCTGTGCCATACCCACAGTGTCATCCTTCCAGTGCCAGGCTGGATCCAGGTGAAGCAATAGGCTGTCAAAATCAGAGGATGTGTTACATTTTATTAGCTATGGGTTTTTTTCTTTTTGAGAGATAAAATCAATACAGCTTTTGCCTCAGAACAGCAAATTACAGAAATAACAAGTGACACTGATGTATCATTTGGGAATGTGATGGCTTTGGTGTCCCAGTGACTTCTCACCTTCCCAGGCTACTGGGACTGTGGCTCTAGTGAAGCAGTCAGTCCAACACCACGAACTGGTGGGCTGAAAAGTTGGGGAAGTAGCAAAGATGGGTAATCCAGATGCCTGGCCTGTGAGATATGAGGGAGAGGGAAGTTTTCTCCATGTACTTTTTTTTTGCCTGGGGTCTGAGACTGCACAACTACGCTGACCCTGAGTCCATGTCCCTCTCATTTGGCAATATGAAGGCAAAAATATCTTGGGATTTTGCAATTTAATGTTCTTTTTCCTCATTTCTAAAGCTGACACTAGCAAAAGGGGAGGCTGGCCCTGGGCATCGGTGTGATGCATCTCTGAGCATCCCTAAACGTGCCTGAGATTTCTGAGCAAGCAGAGGCAATAAAGGAACATCTTGGTTTGGCCTTTCCCACTGCTGGCAGATCAATAGGCAATAACCTGGATCCTGCTGCCAGGCTGGAAGGGGAGGACAGAGCCTGGCCAGGGCTGTGGTGGTGGCAGGGGGAGCAGGGTGCAGGGCAGCAGACAATTCATCTCCCACGGCCAGGGAGAAACAGTAAACACTCCTATTGAGGGAAAATTGCTTGTTTTCTGGTACCCAACTTTTTCTTCACCGCCAGGTCCTCGGTTCATCAGTGCCCAATTTATCCTTTATTTGGTTTTCATAAATAATTCAGAAGAGTTTGAGTAGAATAATTGAGTCTTTTCCCAACCCTAATCCCAGACAATTCAAAACAAAAAGACATTTAGATTACAATTTGAGCGTATTAGCTGTTGGGAGATTTCCAGACAACTGATCTGCTTTCCTTTACAATTTCTGCGCTGTTCTATCATTTCTAAAGTGTTCTGCTTTGATAGTTAATAATTTGAGCATATCCAGTTCTTCATGAAAAGACAGAGGCGTCGCTGTGATAAAGTGCGGGCGCGCGTGCTGCCGTCGGAGGGGCGAGCTTATCTGTTTTCCAAGAAGGACTAAATAAATGAAGTAGTGAGATTGCAAATCCGGCCCGCGATGCTCCTTATCTTCAGGGAGACAGATACAATCGTGCTTATTTGGCTTGAAATTAAAACTAAGCTGCCTGTGCCGACGCGAGCTGAGAAGCCAGAAGGGATGAATTTGGGGGAGACTTAATGCGGGAAAACAGGAGCCTGGGATCTGCCCCGTGCAGAGGGGAGGAATTATACTGAGGGCTGGTCCCATTGTTGCGTTTTCCAGTGCCCGGGCTCTGAGGTTCTGGAGGGTTTTGTGTCTGCTGAGGGTGTTGAGAAGCATTGGTAAGGCTGAGCCTTGTTCAGAGCAGTGGTGAGCAGCAGAAGGCTGCCCCAGGGCACTTGGGCTGCTGGAGACATGACCCCAGCAAAGAGCTGAGAGCACTGAAGAAGTTTCCTGATAGCTGTAAGCAAAGGAAAATGAGTTAAGCTTGTGACATGAGGTTTGTATGGAGCTGTTGTGTTTCCTACCCGTGGATGGCAGCCCTGGGGGTGGCTGGGGCTCCCCAGTGGTGCTGTCAGCTCCTCCCTGGGTTGGTTGCATGACATGTTGCAGGCTTCTCCATCTCCCTCTTCATCAGTAGGAGGAGGGTGATGGGCCAGCATTTTGGTTTAGAAGAGCTGTTGGGTGCCCCACACCTCTGGAAACCATTCCTACCTGGCTTTGCCCACAAATCCCCAGGGCACCTGTCTCCAGAATGGTGTTTTCCGTGACACCATTGTGCTGGTGCCAGGGGAAGTTTAGGCTGGAGGTGAAGAAAACTTTCTTCACTGGAAGGATGGTTAAGCCCAGGGCTGTGGTGGAATCACCAACCCTGGAGGTATTCAAAGCACGTGTGGATGTGGCACCTGGGGACATGGGTTAGTGGTGGCCTTGGCAGTGCCGGGTTAATGGTTGGACTCGATGATCTCAGAGAGCTTTTCCAACCTGAGTGATTCTGTGGTTCAGTGGTTCTGTGGTGCTGGTGGCCAGGGCAGGGAGGTGGCACTGGTCCCCATGCTGCCCTCAGCCTGTGTGGTTAGGGCACAGGGGAGCATCTCATCCACCAAAGCCAAGCGCTCCAAGGAAGGGACACTAACTGGGGTTTGCATTGTCCTCATTGGAACTGGGCACCAAAACTGGGTTATGAGGTGGTGTTTGCCCAAGCTGTGACCTGTCAGTGCAGGGCTGGCAAGAACAGGGTGTATTTCTACCCTGTCTTGTAGAAAATGAGCTTCAGCAGGATTCCTGTGCTTGTTTGGATACTCAGACACAGCGCTGGAAGGACTGTGATATCTCCCATATCCCTTCTCATGTTTAATTAATGCCTATTTTAATTTTTTTTTTAAATCTCTCACACTGGCAGTGTATTAAGAGGTTACTGTAGTATCTCTAACGATGTTTTTGTAGCACACAGAGACTTAAAGGACCATGATCTTTCCCAAACTGAGCCTAATTCTGCCTGTAGTATATAGGCTGTTAATTGTGTTTGTTGAAGGATGCCCTGAGACTGTCTGACCAATTCAAATCAGGTTTATATAGCATAGTCAAAAATGTCTCCAAGCAGCTGCATCAGGAGGAAAGCACCAGGAAAATTCAAAGAGGTCCCAGTATAGCAAAGGTTGTTTATATATTGTATTTAATTCTAATTGGGTTAGCAGCTGAGACTCTGAGGATTAAACAAACTGACCTAAATACTGGTCTCAGTGGTCTTAGTTAATGTCTAGTTTCCTGCATCTCAGCCGATTTGGGTTCCCCAATACTCTCCAAAGCATGTTATTTTTGTATCAAAAATGTGAAACTATATTGTATTATTTCTTGTGGTTCTGACACAGCAATACTCATTTGGAGAATAGAGTGTGAAGAGATTAAACAACATCTGAAGAAAACATCTGATCCATCCCGGCCTCGTGGAAGGAATGCAGAAGTAGCAGGGATGGAGTGGATGGAGCGAGATGGTGTCCAGGCAGGATTGCTGGCACTGGCAGTTATTATTCCAGCTAATAGCAGATGGTAGAGAGGAGAAATCATCCATTTTCATTTACAATTTATTTTTATGCTGCAAGAGGCAGGATTGCTCGAGTCATTGCTGTCAGGCAGCCCTCTGGAAGGAAAACCTTATTTACCGTGAGGGATATTTTTGGAATGAGTTTTTCATCCTAATGTATTGGGAGAAGATGCTGCAGGGCCAGCAGTGAGATGGAAAATGAGCCCATTCACTGACTGTAGGACTGGATGATTTTCCTAAAGGAGGGGTCCAGTGTTGATCTGACAAGGGTTTTTTTGGGTCAGGACACATCTCGGTGTGTTTGGCTGTGGATGTGTGAGCAGCACCTAGATTACCTTTTAGCCAGTTATTTTTCACCTTTAGCTTTTGATTGTCCCTGCTCAGGACGATGAGGGGACATGATGGGCACACAGAGGTGCTTGGGACAGTGAGGTAACATGACAGGGACATGGAGGTTCTCAAGGTGATGAGGTAACCACAATGGACCATGAGGTGACATAAAGAGGACACAAAAATGCTCAGGGTCATGAGGTGATGTGATGGGGACATGAAGGTGCTTGGGATGATGTGCTCTTTGTCTCCCACAGCTTCATTCGTGTCAAGAACATAATTTCCCTTCTCCCAGGAGGACTAAGTGCAGAGAAGCCCAGTTGCAGGACATCCCTTGGCATTTGGGCAGATATTTGTGTGGCTACATTGAAACCATCAATCCCCTAAGAGAAGGCAGCCCGTTTCTTTAGTTTAATCCTAGTTTTTTGATTAAAAACTAGGATTAATCCAAGTTAATGTCTCATGGGAGCTCACACCTCGTGGCTGGATTTCCTGACTGCCTGGTTTGTGGGACCTCAGAAGGGTTGTGGCTGCAGGGCTTGGGCTCTCAGCACTGCCTGGCTGGAGAGGAGTCCCTGCCTGTGTGCCGGTGTTCTCCTGCACAGACCTCACCCTGAAGTGACACTAAATGACACCCTGAAGCCATACCACTGGTGATGCAAACCCCCAGGACATTTCCCCAGGGCACACGTGCCCCCAGCCCCTGCCAGACCCCTTCACTCAGGATGGGTTTTTCTCCGGTGCAGGTTTTCCGTACGGACCTGATAACAGCCATGAAGATCCCTGACTCCTTCCAGCTGAGCCCTGACGAGTACTACGTCCTGGCTGACCCTTGGAGGCAGGAGTGGGAGAAGGGTGTCCAGGTACCGGCGAGTGCCGAGGCCATCCCTGAGCCTGTGGTCAGGTAAGCGAGCGCTGTCCCCTCTGCAGGGTCCCCTCTGCCTTGGTGGGGTGCACACCATCTCAGGGGGTGTGCAGAGGTGATGCATGGGAACCTGGGCTTGCACAGGGATTCACAGGGACCTCCCACCACACCCTGAAAAGTCCCTCTTGTGTGCCTGGCTTTTTTTGGGCGGTGGCCAGGCGGGCCAGCTCCCTGCTTCCTCTTGGTCGGGGAATTTTAAAAAAGATGTGATAAAATCAAAGAGAGGATAAAAAAGTACCAGCAGAAAACCACCCAGAACTCCAGCCTCTGCCTGGCTGGCTGATGCCTCTCTGCCTAGAAACACGTGGCTGTACTGCTGGTATTTCACGGCAGGGGAGCAGGAGTTGGCCCTTAAATTAAAAACTTCCCTCTTTACTATGTTTGTGTGGATTGGGAACGTGCTGGGCATGCTGAGATTCAGGGCTTGGGAAAAGGAGCCCAGCGAATTGAGAAGCATCTCCCAGACCTTGTAGAGACGACGTCTGTCAGCCGAGATCGGAGGCTCATTAGCTATTTTAAAATAGGGAACTGGGTTTTAAAATAGACACTTAAACAGCTGCTCAGGCAAAAAAGAAACGTGGGGGAGCTGCCACCCGCTCGATGTGTGTGTGGGATTGTCCCAGGGCAGTGGCCAAAGCTGTGGGGGAAAGGCTGGTGCTGCTGCTGGGGTGAACCGGGCAGGTTGGGAAGGGACCCCAGAACTCTCGGGGTCAGACCCGAAACTCCCCGCAGGGTTTGCAGGAGCTTTGGAGCTCTCGTGTGTTCCCTTCGTGGGGTGTGACAGTGGGTGTGCACCCTGCAGGAGCACTGGTGAAGCACCGTGCCCGGGTGCTGCTGGGGTTGCTCGAGGGAGCAGGGAGGCTGCAGGGGGTGTGTGTTTTGCCCAGGGATCCCGGCAGGGAGCAGAGGCCGGCGGAGGCTCCGCTTGTCCCACAGCAACAGCAGCTGCTGCTGCAGCTGCCGACCCTGCTCCTGAAGTAAACTTTTGTGTACGCTCCCCTTCCTCCCCCGGGGAAGACAGAGAAAGAAATGAAACTTTAATGAGTCTGAACACATCAAAAGGGAAGTTGTAAAGGGGGCTGTTGAGTTGATTTAATCCTTGGGAAAAAAAAAAACCAACACCAACCCCAAACAGAAAAAAAAAAAAAAAAAAAAAAAGAGAGGGGGAAAAAAAAAACCCTGTGTGTGTGTAATATCGTTTTTTAGTTGTCTTTGATAGCTAACCACAGCCTGGCTTTGCCAGTGCTCTGCTCCCCAGCTTGAGGGCTCGTGCCGGGGCTGTTTCCAGCTGAAAAGTGATCTTGGTGCTGCCCAGGCTGGCAGTGCCCATTTAGATCCAGCCTGGCAGTGGCTGCCTGTGGGGTGGGGTTTGGCATCCCAGACCTGGCAGCCAGGAGCTGCCAGGGCACAGGGCAGGCTGAAAATGTGCCCTTCTACTTGTCTCTAAGCTCTTGATTTTAGGGGTCCTGGGGCAGCTCTGCCACTGGCATGTGTTCCCATGCATGGATATTCCTAGAGTTACTCCTGGTGCGGGTCATCCCTCCCATGTCCCCATCCCACTCTGTCTCACTCTGGCACCAGCCCTTTCCTGATATCTTTCACATTTTTCAGGCCACTCTTGTATCTCCTCTCAGTCCTCTCCTCAAGACAAAGCAGATCCATTTATTTTAAGCTCCCATCAAAGGTTGTGTTTTCTGGAGTTGTGAACGTGTCTGTCAGTCTTGAGGCTTCCCCTGCTTTCACCCACACCACCACCACAGGGACATGCCCACGGCTTCTGGAGGGGACATCCTGGTGCTACCCACTCACCTTGAGTGTGAGGTTTCACTTCCACCATCGGATTCTCCTCTGAAGAATTTCCCAATTCTTGGGGTAATTTTGCTTATGTGATTATTCTCAGTCTTGGCACGATTCCATAATCCTTGATGCATTGCCTCCTGCCGTGGTTCCAGCTCTTTCTTCAGTTCCTCAATACCATTTGGTGTTCAAGCCTTTCTCTCCAAAGAGTTTGTTTTATTTTTGAAGTCTGATAATGTGTATCATGGATATTAGAAAGAAATTCTTCCCTGTGAGGGTGGTGAGGCACTGACATAGTTGCTCAGAGAAGCTGTGGCTGCCCCATCCCTGGAAGTGTCCAAGACCAGGTTGGACAGGGCTTGGAGCAACCTGGGCTGGTGGAAGGTGTCCCTGCCCATGGCAGAGGATGGAACTGCATGATCTTTAAGGTCCTTTCCAACCCAAGCCATGCTATGGTTTTCAGATCTGACCCATTGTCTGTGACCTTTTAGAGATACTCATTGCTGGCTCCATCACTCCCAGCTAATCCCAGGTGGATTTCTGCAGCCCCTCAGGTTTGCACCATGCCCTGCTCATCCCAGGCTGCTCCAGGGATGCTCTGGGGTTGTGCTGCTTACCCAAAGCCTTAGCTTCCTTGGCGTTCTTTCCTCTCTTGTTCCTCTGTCTGTCTGTCCTGCACCACGTCCCATCTGCTTGAACCATCTCTCTTTGCTGGCAGGACATCAATCAATCCTGAAGGACTTTTTCCTCAGACTGAAGCCTGTTTGGGATATTTTGCCTTCACTGGTGTGATGTGAGTGGAACGAAGAGCTCATTTTACAGCAGCATTAATAGCTGCACCTGCTTTGTGGCCATGATGCACATCCCAGGGGGACAGGCAGTGACATTGCCAGATTTGTTTTGGTCAGGACAGCATCTCTGCACATGCTGCTGTGCCACACCAGAAGGCACAGTGGGGACAGTGTGCTTCTGCCAAGCAGCTCTCCCTCCAAAAGCATCCCTGCCCTCAGTGTTTTCCCACTTGGGTCACGCTGTGAGAGCTGGAGGTGGAGAGGGCAGCGTTGGACTGCCAGGGACGGTGCAGACTGCAGCTGTTCTCCTGTCTCCAGGGTTAGACAACTCCCTCTTGCAGCTTGCCCTGCGTTGGAGAAATGTCAAGTGTTTTTTCACAAGAGATGACTGTATTTCATCTGCCTAAAGAGAGCAGCCTTAAAAAGCTTTACAACTCCATTTACCTCCCTAGTTTAATTGCTTTAATTTACCCCAGTCTCCATCCCAGGTGATGGATGAGCAGGTACCTCTCTGGTCCCCCCTGAGCTGCTGCTTTCGCTCCCACCCTGTGGCTGCTGCCCCATGGCCTCAGCATCACTTTCCCCCTTTGCTTCCTAACTTTCCATTTTCCCTATTCGAAACAAAAAAAATTCACATAAACCCAGCAGATCCTCTCTGTGTGAGATATGGACCATCCAAATTCCTTTAACCTGCTGAAAAAAATCCCAGCAGTGATGTTTTCTGTAGACTGGAAATGCTGAGCCCAGCAGTTACCTCTCTTCCTCACTGTCGGGGCAGCACTTTGCTGTCCCCCCATCTCAGAGGTGTGACACAGCACCCTGCCCTTAGAGAGGGATTCCTATGGTAATCCAGTCCTGATGTTGTCAATTCTGACAGCCACTTCCATGTGAAATTCCTAGAGGGAGGCAGCAGGGGGGAGAAGCCACTAGAGCCCCAGGAGCTGGCGAGCAGGCAAGCGCTGCCTGCAAAATAATACCCAGCCCATCATCCTGAAACCCAGGGGTTTGGTTCCTGGGCTGAGCCATCACCAGCCAGCGGATTGTGCTGCGGAGTGTGTGGGAATTGCTTCCTGCTCCAGAGGTGGATCTTGTTCTCCAAAGGTGCTGCCGTTCACGCAGCCGCTGCTGCTCTTTTCATCTCCCGCCCGGGCGCTTGGAAACCAGCTCTCCCTGCCCGCACCCTGCCTCGAGGTTTTGTGCCTCCGAAGCTGAAAATTAGATTTTTGAAACATCTTGTTTTACTGGAGCCTCTAAAATGTCAAAAGCTGGGGGTGAGGCAGAAGGAAAGAGCTGTATTTTAAGGAATGCTTTCCCCAGAAAGCAGCTGTCTCAAAATGCCTCCACTAAGAGCCACCTTAAACTCAAGGGTCCTTTCTAGGTTAGCACAAATCACGGTGCAGTTGTGAGGAAAGCGGTGGGGGAAGAGATGCAGCATCCCTTGGCTTGGTGTCCCGGGAGGCATGGGTGCTGCTGGGGGCCACCTGTGTGCCAGGGTCATTAGGCAGTGCAGGAGATGAGCTGTTTCCTCTCCATGATTATTTCTGGCTCATTGCTACTGAAAAGGGTTTTATTTTGTATGGTAACATGTCTGAGAATTGCCCAAAGCTTGAAGGGCTCCAATGTGGTGATAAAAGCTGCTTGCAGTCAGCTGGGAGCAGAGGAGTGAGTAGTGGAGGTGAGTTTCCCTCCCGACAGGCAGGCTGGCATCCTCTGCCCATGAGTCTCCTGGTCACCCACCTGGGATGTGGGTGGTGGTGACACTCCACCCCAGTGGTGACAGGACGTTCCACCTGTGCTAGACCCCATCGCTGAAGGATCCCCACTGGCTTTCTGGGACCAGAGATGAGCCTCACAAGCCCCTGTGTGAGCCCTACAGTTATTTTACACTTGGGCAAAGTGAGGCATGGAGATTTACACCATAAGTCATTGGTAGAGCCGGGTACAAGGTCCCAGTCTGGTGTGGGGTGCAGTTGGGTGCTGGATGCAAAGCTGGCCCATCTCAGCAGAGCTTGAGTTTAAGGATTAAGCAAGATAAAGTGCAGGTAAGAGTTATCACCAGTTTTGGAGCATCGGAGCTGTGGGTACCTCTGCTGTTGTAAATGGGAAGGAGATGCTTCAGGTGAGCTGTGTCTACCCAGAGTCACATTGTGATAAACCCAAGGGGAAAGTAGGCTTTGCTGGTTTGCCATGAGTGCTCGTAGGAGGCTGTGAAGCCCTTTTTGCACAGGGGGTGTGCCGGGATCAGACCCAGGCTCGTCCCTTCCCACTGGAGGCAATGCCAGTGCTGATGCTGGCAGAGTGTTGAGCTCACACAGCAGAGCACCCCTTCATAAAGCAGCATCGTCTACGTGGGATTTTATGCACCTGTACAGGTTTTATTTCCTCCTTTATTTAATGATTTAATGCTTTTGGCATGTGGCTCCTTCCCCAGGCTGACAGGGATGTAAGCAGGATCTCGAGGTGGCTCTTGGATCTCGCATTAAGCCACATTAGTATGTGCTGTAGATTCTGTTTCCTGTGAATTTGCACACAGCGGGAGGACGAGCAGGAAGGCTGCTTCTTGCTGGCAGGCTTCCCAGATATTCTTGGCATTGCAGATCTATACTTGCATCGTCGCTGTGGCCCTGTTTTAACAGAAAACAGAAAGTGCTGTGGCAACAGGAAGGCACAACCTCGGCGAGTACCAGCTCGGCGATGGCGGCGGCACCGGCACAAACGCCGTCTGCCACGTCGCACGGGGGCTGTGTCCCTCCCCGTCCTCCTGCCTCAGGTCCCCTCTGCCCTTCTCCTCTGATGGCCACACACAGAGGTCAGGCAGCCCCTTGCTGTGCTGCTGGGCACGCATCAAGGTGGTGCAGGGCTCCCGGATCATGATGGTGTGGGGCTGCCCATTGGTGTTCATCTCCTTCGAACTGTGCTGCTCTTTGCTGGACTCCAGTCTCCTTCACATCTCCAGGAGTTCCAGCAGCTCTTTCAGAGGGTATGTAGTTGTTGGCAGGCTGTGGTTTTGCAGTACCAGCATCACTGGAAGAGGATCCCCGAGGCACAGGTCTGCTTGCGAGGAGCTGCTGGAGATGAGTGCACTGAGGCAGGGAGAACTAACTGGGGCACCAGTAGAGGGTTAGGACTGGGACACATCCCTGCCCCCCATCTGGCAGTGAGCAGACACCTCTGCTCATCCCAGCAGGGCTGGGTGCTGCATCCAGAACACGTGGTCCTGGGAGGGAGCAATTCCAGCCAAGGGAGAAAATCCCCCTGGAGCAGCCTCTGCTGTGGTGTGGAGCATGGTAGCCCGAGGAGCTGTGGCCAGGCTGGCCTGGCAGCAGGGTGGCACGGTGCAGATGTCCCAGCAATGTCTGGACATCACCTCTCCCTCTCCCTGGCGTGCAGCAGGAGCCCTGGCTGGCAGCCAGGCTGGATCCTTGCTGCTCCCAGCCCGGGGAGGGCTTTCCGAGGCTGTGTTCAGTGTGTACTGCATGAACCAGCACACTTTGTTCTCGAGTGGTGAGATTGGACTTCCTTTCCTCGGTCGGCAACGCAGGCTGGCTGTTGACTCATCAGCAGCTTCCCTTGGGCTTTGCTGCAGAAGGGGCAGGCAGGATTCTGCAGCAGTTTGAGTAGCTTTTGGAGCAGAGTTTTTTTTTTTTTAACATAATCCTTTTTTTTTTCCTTTCCCCCCCCCCTTTTTTTTTTCCCTTCCCTCCAGCTCATCACGAAAAATGTGTGAGTTTGGAGCTCGCAGATGGCACGCTGGTGATTTTACAAAGGGCTATTTCTCGGGTTGGTTATCCCCATTCTGTGGCTGCCTGCCCTTAAATATGCCTGGGTTCTGGTATGCTCCAGAAATACATGTACGCTTCCCTTTCAAGATCTGAGGCTGTGCTCTGATCAAAAGAAGTGAAAATCCTGACTTCCCTGGGCCTAAATGTTTAGATCACAAGCCCTGGGACGGGGGAATGTGGGGAGAGGAAAGCTCGCTGCCTGCCCACTCCTGGGGACCCCCACAGGGACACCTGGCCACGGGGAGGACAGGCTGGCTGGTGGCACTGATCCAGGGCAGCAGAACCACCCCAGTGATGTAACATCAGTGAGTTCCCTCTGCCACTGGCAAAGGGAGGATTCCAGTCAGATCTGCTCAGGAAACCCTTGTCCCTGCAGGCAGTGGGGAGGGATGGGCTGTGCACAGGGTGGTCTGTCCTGCTGCTGGTTTGGGATGGGGTGGAACACTCCCAGGACAGCAGTGGTGCAGAGGGTCTGGGCAATGCAGAGCGTGGTGCTGGTGCTGTGGAGGGTTGTGAGCTCATGCCCGGTGCCCACAAGTGCTTTGCAAAGGAGTAAGTGTGATTTACTCTGCCTCTTACTCGTCCTCAGCTCTGGTTTACTCTCTGCTTGACAAGTTCTTGTGTGGCCTTTCAGCAAGTCCTCACCTTTATTAGCTTGCTGCGGGAAATGTATTAATCCAGCCTGTTCTTACCTTGTTCTGAGCCACTTGGACTTTTATTTTGAATGTTTGCTAATCCTCCCAGTGGATGCCTGTGGTTTATACTGGATCCAGCACACAGAAAGTCAAGTGTATTTCAGCAGCAAAGGTATAGAATGAGTGAGCTTGATTTCCTACTGCTCTGTAACGAGGTTTACAGCTCTTGGGACCAACTCCAGTTTGGTACAGCTTTGGGAGCCTCCCCATCCCGCTCCATCGCCTCTGCTCCCCATCCAGAACCATGGATTTAGTGTCTAGCCAGGCAAACCCCAGCAGCTCTGGTTGCTGGGCTTGCAACCGCAGGAGTAATTAAATCACCTCTTAGTGATTTAGTGCACCTTGGGTCCCCATTGAACTATTATTTTTAAGTGTTCTTCAGAGTGATGGGAGGAGCGGGACAGCCCAGCAGCAGGAATAGCTGCTGGGTTCTTGGTGCTGCTGCACATAATCCTGTTGAATTTAGGTGAAGCCTGTATTGCTGGGCAGTGAGCGTCCCTCTGCTCCCAGGACCTTGGGGTGGTGGAGGAGAGCTGGTGGGTGGGTTTTTTCAGTGCACTTGAAGAAGATCTGGAAAATCTGATCTAGTTGAAGGTGTCTGTGCTCATGGAAGGAGACTTGGACTTGGAGACCTTCAAAGGTCCCTTCCAACTCAACCCATGGTAGGATTCCATGAAGTGCACCCAGACAAGTGTAGCTGCACGTGGATGGTGCAAGAGGGAGATGGATCCCTCCTGGTTTTCTGGGATGGGCTGTGAGCTGCTTGGGGTGACTCGGCATCAGAACTGTTCTCATGTATTTCAGGGTTCAGCGTCAGTGCAGCCATCCAGAACACATTAAAAGAGTCTGGATGCTGCCTTTTCAAATTCCTCAAAACTTTACTTTCCTTGGGCTGGGTTTGTGTCAGGAGACCCATGGGATGACACCGTGCTGAGGATGGGAATTGTCTTCTTTGTGCCCTTGTCTGTATTTTGAGCTCTCAGATGCTCAGCTCTGGGAGCAGCAGCGTCAGGGGCACTTGGCAGCGTCAGGGGCACCAGTTCCTGATCTGCTGTGGCTCATGCTCAGCCCATGGCAGGTGCAGAGCTGCCACCATTTCTCACATCTTCTGTCTCTGGTCCCCATTAGGAGGTGGATACAAAGGCAAGTGGAACTGTTTGCGTTACTGAAGTAATTGTGCGAACATTATCTGTCTGGGATAATTAATTCCAGATGCTTTAATGTTAGCAGCTTGGCTTAAGTTACATAAAGAAGCAACTTTTTTTTTGTCTTTTTATATCCAGAAAACACACACTCAAGTGTCCCTGGCTTCCCTAGTAGCAATTCCAAGATATATGTTGCTTAAATGGAAAAGAGCAGAATGCTAGCAGGCTGTGGGCTGGGTTTGGAGAAGGTTGGTGTGTGGCATGGGTCCCTGAAGGGCCACCAGGTAGGTCAGTGATGTTCTGGGAGGAGATGGAGGGCAGCACCCACGGATGTTAGGGCTGTGGCTGGCTCTGCTCTGCTTGCCTGTGGGGAGAAGATGCTGCCTGAGCATCCTCTGCAGCTGCCCTGGGGCCGGAGGCTGCTGGGGTTTGCTGGGTTTCAGAGCCAGAAGAGCAGCACAGGCTGTGCTTTGTCCCAGCAACGGGGCACAGTCCCCTCCTACTGCCTTCAGCATTGCTATTAAAACTCAATGGCACAGAGAGAAAGGGGGGAAAAGAATATGGGGAAGATCCTTGCACAGCATGGAAGTTACGTGTGTACTTTGCTCTCAGCCCAGACGCCGCTTTTGTCTAGTCAACCAGAAAAACATCTGCATTTTGTTGTTCCAACCAGCCCACCAGCAAACCACTGCCCAGCCACTGCTGTGTCCCTGCAGCCGTGGTTTGCTTCCCACAGAAGTGTGGGGATGAGCCCAGCTGTGCCATGGTGCCCGTCCTCTCCCCTGCCTTGGGAAGGCAGACTCTGCTCTGCACCTGAGTGCTTCTGTTCCAGGTCCCTGCTCCCTTCTACATCCAAATGATTTTCCGGGCACTGAATCAGGGTTGCAACTTAAATAATTCATTTGTTGAGCTGAATCTCGGTGAGATTTAGGCTGGAATATAAACGTGAGGAAGACAGGGACATCAACACTCCGGTCTTTCTCTAGTCTGCTGGGTATCAGGCTTTTTATGTGGTGATAAACAGCTCAGAAACCGAATTGGAAAAGCTGTCTGGGTTTCACAAGATGGCTGTTTAGTGCCTCCTGTTCACTTGTTTTCCTCTTTTTATCACATCAAAGAAGAGTGAATCACTTTCTCCTTAGAGGATTACATTATTCCAGAGGCCTGGAAGGACCAACTATGGTTACAGGCTGTTACTGGAGGAGATTTTAGGTGGGTGGGGGGAAAACTGAGCATTTTTTTTATTGCACCTGCTAATTGTGATTTGGAGCTTCAGCTGCATTTCTGTAAAACTTCCAGAACCTACCTGTGTACATCCTAAACTGCCAGCAGCTTGGGAGGGGCCACCCTGCCCTGTCCTTAACATTCTGCACAGAAATGGGATTGTCACAGGGGGATTTCCAAGCCCGGAGGGAGAGACCTTGAATGGTCCCAGAGCCCAGAGGAGTTTCCCAGCTGGGACCATGCCGATGCTGTGCCCTGTGGTGCTGTGTGGTGCTGGTCATGGATCAGACACTCCTGATTGCTGGGGATGTTTTAAAAGCTGATAATGATAATTTCTGACATTCACTGGGTAGCGCCGAGTGTCGGAATTCAGCGGGGAAGGACCGGGGCGTCAGCTGAAGGGACGGTGGGTGTGCCTGAGCCTGGCAGAGGGCAGCAGGGTCCCTGAGACGTGCTGGGTCCCTGACGCATCCCGTGGTCCCTGCCCGTGGTCCCTGCCCGGTCCCTGACGCATCCCCAGCGCAGGAGGGATGGGGTGGATGTGCAGCCTGCGCAGCCACCCAGGCATTACGTCACCTGGAGCTGCACTCACTGGCTGCTGGTACCCGGAGGGCAGGACGCTGCTGCAAGCAGCATTAACCCCTTCCTGAACGTCCTCAGTGCCACTTGGGTAGCACAAAGGGACCTTCCCGGGGCTGAGCAGTGGCCACTGGCCTCTGTGCAGTCAGGGAGTGCCTTTTGGGGACGGCTGCTCCTGTTGCCAGAGCTTGGTGAATCCTCCCAGGGCCAAATCCAGCTGCTTTGTTCTCCCCAAAACTGCCACAAAAGCCGAGCGGGAGCTTCAGAGCTGAACCAGGCATTTGCTGCCTGCACAGGTTTTTGGGACAAGCACTTTACAGAAGGTTTAGGTTATACCCAAGGGCAGTGCCAGCCCAGCCACGTGCTGTGCCCAGCAGCAGCAGTGGGGACCATGTGCACGGTGGCACTGGGCTGCTTGCTGGAGCAGGGATGTGCACGGCAAGGGTTGGTGTGATGTTCCCTCCGTCAGCTTTTTCTTGCAAGGAATGTGCTTGTTACAGCCCCTGACATGTGGACAGCTTACAATGGCACAAAGAGGGGTGACAGACGGGGCCATCAACCACCACAGGTTCCTCTTCCCAGGCCCAGCCCGGACCCCCTGGCTGCTGTTAATATATGTAGGAATTTTCGTGGATTTGCAGAGGCTGTTGCCAAATCTTGAGGGGGTTTTGGCTCCAGCAGCCAGTAAGGAAATGCTGCAAATCCTTTATTTTCTGCACATAGAGTGGTCCCAGCAGTGCCATCTGATTCTGCTCAGGTTCTTGTTTGTTTTAAAATAGAAGGGTTTGGTGACAGTGGCCTGTCGACATACTCTGTGTCACCTCCCTGGGACCAGCCACCTCCAGCCCTTTCTCTGCTCCATCTGCAGGAGGATGTGTTGGCAGACCCTGGGTACCAGTGGTCCCTCCTATGGGGTCCAGGGACTCTGGTTAGGGGTGACTTGTGCCAGGGGTGACAGCAGGATGCCCACAGGGCTCTGAGCTCTCCAGCACCCTGTGCTGGTGACCAGGGTGCTCCAGATGTTTCCTGGAGTATCTTCAGTGAAGGAGGGGAGGGGTGAAGTGCACAGGTACCTGTTAGCACCAAAACCTGGATCCTAAAGATGCTTTTAGGCTCGTCCAGCCAGTCCAGCCAGCTTGCATGCAGGTCTGAACATCAGGCCAGTTAATTTAAAACCTAACCATTTAATATCTTCTTGGCGTTCCCTTTCTTCTTTGAACCCAGCTTTGGGAGTATAGTTTTTGGCTCATGGTTTTATAGACTTTACTAGAAGCCATAAAAATGCAATAAGTAGGTGTAACATGGTCAGTAAATCCGGGTGTGGGTACGCTGAGGGTCACAAAATCTTGTGTGTGGGTTGCAGCTCATTATTGTGACCATCCACCACTATCTCCAACCCCATCCTTCACCCTTATTACCCCCAGGCTCTTTTCCTAACATCTTAAATTCTGCTCTGCTATGGAGAAGCAGTACCATCTATAAAATTTGTTAGCTTGAGTTCATAAGAAGATGGGGCATCTGGTCCAAATGGCCTGCTAGATACTATTTTAATAAACAGAAAGTGAAAATCATCCTTTAAATTGGCCTTTTAAAGTTGTCGTGTGCTGCAGGAGAATTCCCCTGGGAGCAGAGCTGGCAGTGGGAACAGTATCAGCATCCACTGAAGGTTGCTGGCACAGTTATCTTTCCACTGACTTTCCTAAGCTGATTTATTTATGGACACTGGGCAAGACTAATTTAGACTGGAATGGAGGTAAAGAAAAGATGACAGACTAAAGCCTTTGCTGTAATAAAATTAAGTATTTTCAGATGAGAAACACTGTGCAGGATTAATTATTTCTATCTAGTATATTAAAAGAGAGCATATAGAAAAAAATACCTTCTCCCTTCAGCCAAGTGAAGCATTCAGTTTACAGAGATGATTAACCATGGGAATTTACTGAGTATATTTTATTACTGTGTAATCTTCTCCAGGGATGGATGTGATCCTCAAGAGTGTTGGGGTCCACTTACTCCTTTTCCTCAAGTGCCCTTGAGGCCCACTTTCAGACTAATGGCCTCAGGTTTGTTGTGCTTTTTCAGGCTGATCCCAATTTTCAGCCCTTCGTTTAAATGAGCCTTTGACTGATACAGGTTTTTTTTAAAATGTCATGTCTCTGGCTGGATAAATAAAGGAGTGAATGCTCCTCCAGTGTGATGGAGCTCCTGCAAATGGTTTGGCTCTTGGTGGAGGCTTTGCCTCTATGATTCTTCACCCTGATGCTGCAGGGAATTTGGGTGGGTTGCTGGCATGTGTGCAAACTCCTCATCACCCAGCCTGGGTTTCTTTTTGTCCACTGAGCAACTATTTGGAAACTTGAGTATTTCCAAAGGAATTAAACCTTGTTCCTCCATGGAATTGGAGCCCTGATGACATGCCTATCTCTCAGGACCCAACAGGAGATGGGCAGGAGACCCTGCTGAGGGCAGCCCCCATGGTTTGTTCCCTTTTTCTCGCTGTGAGTCCACTGCAGTGTGTCTGGGCAGCACAAAGCTGGCAGCTTTTTGGGCTAAGTTTCTTGATGCTGTTGGAGTTTAGGAGGGCTGCACAGCCTGGTCTGTTTTCTGTATTGCTGTAAGGCAGGGCACAGGCTTTTCCAAAGGACTGCTCTCTTGTATTAAACTGCAGGATCTCTTCCTTTCTAGCCCAAGGCACTGTCACTGCAGTCATTGATCTTTATACCTGAACACCAAGAAGCTCTTTGCAGGTGTGTTAACTTGTGTCAGGAAGGAGTGAGCTGCTTTTTAGGAACATGATTTTACCCACTAAAGCAAATCCAGGAATTGATGGGAGGCTGTGCACCTCTGGGCATCACATCCTGCTCGGTCTTCCCAGAGGCTTGGGGTGTCCCATGTGAGCCTCAGCTTCTGGCAGCCTCCAGCTCCCCTGGGGATGGGAGGGGATGCTCATGGGAGCAGGCACAGCCTCTCATAGGATTTGCTCAATTGTTTGCAAGCCAGGAAAACCTCTTGTTTAAGTGCTGTGGATGAGTCAGGAGGTTGATCTGGACCAGGCTTCCAGCGGGTCTCCGTAGGGTTATACAAGCTGCTCACTGTATGACAAATAATTTAGCAGTTATTTCAGTTTGTTCATTTCTGACCTCCTCCATTTGCTGATATTTGAAATGGTGAGAATATGGCACAGATGTGTCCCAGCATCCCCAAGCCTGAATTAACTGGGAATCCAGCCCATGCTGCCTGATCAGTGTGGGGGCGTGGGGTCGTGCCCAGGGAGAGGAAACTCCAAAAGTAAAGTTTAGTGGTTCTCTTAAGAAGATACATTTCATATTAATACTTATTCCTTGTAGGACCAATAACTAGTAATGGAAAGTGGCTGCCAAGTGCTGCAGCACCTGATCATCCCTCCCTGATCCGTGTGTTCCCAGATGGGGGAGGCACCT
Organism: Manacus vitellinus; assembly: GCF_001715985.3. Lineage (NCBI taxonomy): Eukaryota > Metazoa > Chordata > Aves > Passeriformes > Pipridae > Manacus > Manacus vitellinus. The sequence goes on from NW_021940620.1 coordinate 2,313,104, forward strand.
GCCATCTCTGCATTGGCACATTTCAAACCTTTAACAGAGTGCCAGCGAGCACGTGGAGCTTGTTAGATGTTTTTATCTTAATTACCTTGATCTTCATCATCAGTGACACGGTGAGAAGCAAAGCATCACTCTGTAAGTGCCAGTTCCCATTAAACCAAAGCAAACTCCATTTAATTAGTGTCAGGAAAAGCTGGACGTCAAGGGCTGGTGGTGCTGTTATCATCAGTGAGCCCCTGAGCTCCCTGTGGTCTCTGCATCATCAGGGGCTGTGCAAAGCCAGGACCTGAGAGTCTACACACATCAGGTTTGGAGAGGTTTGGGAGCATGGGGCAGGCATGACTGGGGAGGGGCACTTGTCTCCTGTCTCTGAGCACCAGGTTCAGCAAAGATCCTTCTTTACAAGGTACCTGCAGAAAGAAGGTGGAGGCTGCACATGGAGCTGACATGCCCAGGCTCAGGCAGGTGCTGTGTCCCTCACTGGCAGTGCTCAGCTCTCAGTGGTGTTGTGTGTCCCGTGTCAGTGAGAACCCCAGGAGGTTTCTCCAGTCACGTCAGCATCCTTATCACACCGAGGGCATTGCAGTGCTGTCAGTACAGTGAATGACCTGCTCAGGATACTCCTGTGATATGTACACAGAGCATTAATCTTTGCCCTTTTATGCCAGGGTAAAAATAGCAGCTCCTTCCTGCTGCCATCCCGAGCATCCCGGGCTGGCCGGGTGTCAGACCATCACCTGTTGCAGCCGCCTGTTGGGTGAGCAGCTTGTGTAACTCGGCTTAGGGGAGGCTTACAGGGCCAGCCTCGTGCTGCTCAGGCAGCTCTTTCCAGCCAGAACATCCATTGCAGTTGGAGGGTTGTTTTTTTCTCAACAGCTCTGAGGTCTCTCCTGTAAGACAGCCCTGTTGTCCAGCCTGGCTGCTGACCCTCCCAGGGCCTGTTTCTGTTCAGGGGTGAGCTGGACGTGGGAAGGAGAGGTTCAGTCCTCTGTGAACCAATGCACCTTACACCAGCAGCTTCTGCTTTTTTTTTATTAGTATCTTCCAGTGCCTAAAGGCTAGACAAGGGGAAATGGCTTCCTACTGACAGAGGGCAGGTTTAGATTATATATTAGAAAGAAATTCCTCCCTGTGAGGGTGGGGAGGCCCTGGCACAGGTTACCCAGAGAAGCCGTGGCTGCCCCATCCCTGTAAGTGTTCAGGGCAAGGTTGGACAGGGCTTGGAGCAACCTGGGCTAGTGGAAGGTGTCCCTGCCTGTGGCAGGAGGAGGAGGAACTGGATGATCTTTAAGGTCCCTTCCAACCCAAACCATTCCGTGATTCTATGATTTTAGGGGTTTGGGAGCTCCTTAGATGTCAGTCCTGAAGCGTTGGCTGGAGCATGCTTAGTTTCAGTGTCATTACTCCATCTGCATTAAATACAGACATTACTGAATCCCTAAGACCTGTTCTAGATTACAGTGAGCTTGTTTTAAGATGTGGGGACTGAGAGCTGTCCTTTTATGGGATTATTTCATTTCCTGACCTGAAATTTGGAGATGTACTCAGGGCATTGGGTCACATCTTTATTTTCAGTTTACTGGTGGGGAAAGTAAAGCAAAAGAGATGAAAATAATCCATGTCTTGATGTTTCAAATTGTTGCTTCTGCTGGTGGCTCCTGAAGCTTGTCCAGTGTTTGTAACTGCAGAAGACAGCAATTAAACTGCATGCCTGGGTCTGTAGAAACTCCAGGTTCTTTTTCCTGCCCTGCCACAGATTTCCTTCCTGACCTTGGGCAAGGCAAGTAGGATCCCATTCCCGAGGACAGCTGGGCACAAGTTTCTTCCCTTGGCACTTAGAGACCTTGGAGCATCTGGTACCACGATTCATCTGGTTATGTGATGGGCACGATGGCTTTGCCCCAGACACATCACAGAGCACGAGGCACTCAGTGCTCTGACATTAACTTACACAGCAGGACAGAAGGCAGATAAAAGTCTTGCAGGCATCAGTGGCCTTCCCAGCTGGCTCTGGTGCAAGAGCAGGGCTGGGTCCTCCAGCTCTGCATGGGGAGAAGCTGCTTAGAAGGGGTTGATGTGCTGCAGCAGGTTGCTATTTGGTTGTTGTTTCTTTGCAGCATCTTTCTGTCTCGGTATCTGTGCCAGGAGGTGGATTTTGTGGGAGGAAATGTGAGCTGTGCAAATACTGCAGCGAGCCCCAGCTCCCAACTTCGCCGAGATCTGTCAGCTGGCACCACGGGCTGCTTCTCATTTCCAGCTTGCCCTCTGCTTGCATGTCATTAGGCATGGCACTGTTGACATGTGCATGGCAAGTACCAGGCATATTGCTGCAGAGTTGCCAAGGAAAGGCAGCAGAGCTGACAGCCAGTGCCTGGTCGCTCTCTGGGCAGGGAGTTTGCAGCAGATAAACTCCTCTCCCCACCCCTGTGGTTGTGATTAGACTCAGAACAAATGTCACAGGCCACCGTGGGATGTCCTCCAGTGCCAAGGCTGCCAAAGTGCTGCTCAGCACGGTGTGGATGTGACACTGCAGTGGCACAGCACGCTGGAGGTGTTCATGGGGGAGGTAATGGCTGGGGAGGTCACTGTTGCTCTCAGTATTTGGGCCATCATATCCATTGTAGCTCATTTTTCTCATGAAAAGATTAAATTTCCACAGGTGAATGGGAAAACTGTTGCTGTAGTAGAAGGAAAGTTGCCATGGACCTGTGCTGGGGCCACTGTCAGTGCAGGTGGTTTGACTTTGGTGCTTTCATTCCTGGAGTAGGGTTTGTACACGGCGTGGTCTCACCCTCCGGGGCAAGAAACAGAACTTTTGTGAGTTGTAGCTCTTTTTCAACCTCTCCTTCTTTCCTTCCAGGATCATCCCCCAGCTGGAGAGCTCCCTTTCACAGGTGTCACCGAGCAGCCTGCCTGGCTCTGAGATTTCAGAAGCCACAAGGACTTACTTGCAAGGAATGAGCCGCTATGACCTGGACGAGCTCGATGCCTGCTGGTTGGAGCTTGTTAATATGGAGCTCAAGGAGATGGGTGAGTATTGCAGTTGTTTTTTTTCCTTGCCTGGGTGTCCCAGAGTGGACATTTGGGCTTTTTGGTTAGTCATGTGGGGCAGAAGGCCCTAAGGAAGAAATCTCAGAAACACTGGTCCTGATTGCCTCCTTTCCCAGGCATCTCTAAATACCACAGCATAACATTGCCTGCACCACTGCTGTTATATCACTGCACATTCTTCAAATCCTTTAGTGCATTTTGGTTGAGTGCAAGTACCTGAGCTTGGAATTTGACCACTGGCACTAAGTGCTTAGCATGGTCTGCTGGGCAGATTTGTTGGCACAGACCCCTGGGTGTGTAGTCCTGCCAGACCGTGGAGGGATTTTCCAGTCCTTGTTAGGTAAGGGTTGCTGTGATGTGGCTGCTGCTGTGCAGGTAAGAATAACACCTCAATAAAACATTCACCTTGTGAGGTCAGTGAAGGCTGAAGTGTGCCTGCATGAAGCATTCCTTGCAGTGGCAAAGGTCTTTCAAGGGTGGGGCAGAGTATGTCACTAAGTGCTTAGCAGATGGGATCGTGCACTGTGGAGCAGGAGGGTTGTGCTCAGTCTCACAGGCAGCTGGCTGAGGGCTGCAGTGAGATTCAGGAGGAAGGCAGGGAAGATGCACTTCACTGAGCTTGCCTGGAGCATAAACCAGCTCAGAAGTTGGCCACCACATTGCCTGATCTTGGAAGATGTCTCTCTTCTGATGTACTCATGATTTACAAGTAAATTTTGTTACCATGACCTTGGGAAAGTTACAGAGGCTGCTTTGACAGTTGCTCTGATTATCTGTTATAGGTATCCTGTATATTGGAATTCCCATAATCTCAGCATTGTGGAACCTGTAGCGTCACTTGCAAATCACAGTCAGTTTTACCCTTGTTAGTTGGTCTTGCCTTAGCAGCCTCAGCTCTGTCATGGGCAGAGGTTTGGCTTCTCCAGCTCAGTTTGGTTAAATTTGGCTCACTTTATTATTTCTTCAAAGTATTAGGTTTCAAGTGCAGTGTCCTAAATGGCTTTCAGATATGGAGCTCCTGTGCTGATGGAAGGTTGAGATAGCTGGAAGGTCTCAGCCCCAGGCCAGATGGGAGCTGGCTGCTGGTGTCCCCACGTCACCTTTGGGCCCAACCCGAGTGTGCCAGGAGAGAGAGGCAGCTTCTCCAGTGGCACTGCCTTGGGAGGCAGCTGGGTTTAAGAAGGGAGCTTAAGCTTCATCACAGCACTACCCCCTGGTAGCCCTGCTCTGTGCAGGTGCTCTGGGTGGGCTCTCACCTCAGCATCCCCGTGGATCCATGTCAGGACACAGGTCATGCTTTGCCACTGACCCTCTGCAATTCTGAGCAAAATCCGTTCTTCTTCCTCCATCTCCTTGTCAGAGTCACACCCCCCATGGCAGCCAGGCCCAGCACAGAGTCTTGGGGCAGTGGGCTTCTTTGGGGGGTGCATTTTCCTGCCCATGGGAGTGGTGGGGTTTGGGTGCTCAGAGAGGAAAGTTATTGCAGCACATCTGTTGCTTCTCACCTCCTGGGCTGTGCCAGAGCAGAGGCTTTGCTTCCTCTGCTTCCCATATGGGAGAAGCCAGGGTGGGATCTGGGTGCCCTTCACCACCCAAGAGAGAGGATTGCTGTGGCCTGGGTTGGTCCAAAGGCAGTCCATAAATAGTGCTTTCTCCCGGAAGCCCTTGACATTAATGACACGCCGAGATTTCCAAACCCGCTTTGCTAATCTCTGAGATCATTAACGTGACTTAACTGGAGAACTGCAGCCTCCCCTTCCATTCAGAGGAGTCAGGAGTTATCTCCCAGCCTTAAGAGATAGGCAGAAGTTTAAATTCCTCCTGGGTGTTTGGCTGAGTTGTTGTCACTGGGCAGTCCAGGGACACAATATGTCATTCCCAAAATATTTAATGACAGAGAAGGATCCTGATCTCTGACTGGCTCTTGAGGATCTGCGGGGAGGAGAGCTGGAAAACACCTATGAGATCATCCAGCTCTCCTTTCGTGGATCCACGTAGCACATGCCTTTTCCAGTCCTTTTTAGGTCACCCCAGGGATGGAATTTTATCACTGGGATCAGATAAACCTCCAGATAGCTCCATCTCTCTGTGTTCTGCCTGCTGATTCCTCTTCCAATTAGGTGGAATTGCTGTGAAAAGCAAAACTTCTACATGAAGAGCAAAACTTTCAAACATAAAAGAGCTTTAAATAGTTTTAAACCCCCCAGTAAGATGCCTCAGGAGCTATTGCTGTACTTGGTGGAAATGTGCTGTTTAAAGAACCTCTGTGTGCTAGAGATGAAGTCAGTATTTAGGCATGCCTAAGTGTTTTATTTGTTGCTGCTGCAATATGAGATTGTAAAAAAAGTGGGTCTGAAGAGGGCTGAATGAAACCCTGAGCCAGATTTATGTCCATGCCACTGCAGGCAGCACAGGCCTTTCCTTTTAGATGGGAGCCGTGCCGTAAGTTTTTGGTTTTATATTAACATTTTATGCTGTATTTTGTGATCTCCACTAAATCCAGAGCCATTGTAAGAGCAGGGCTAGAGAGACTTCAAAGAGCAAGGCTGAAAGATCCCTTTGCAGAGATCGGCACTTCATAAACACATGGAAAATCCTGAAGAAATTGCTAAAATTGTTGTCGGAATCAATTTTGCTGAAGGCAGAGTTGAAGTTTCTAAGTATTCCCTTGACTTAATCCATATGGTGTATTCTGCTCACATATGCCCACCACAGCTTCTATCTTGGGAGCTTGGAGGTGTTCCTGGTATTTTATGGCAGGAACATGCAAAGGTCACATGGATTGCTTTTGAAGCTCTGGGGGGAATTCATCGCTGCATACTTGAGATATGTCTGTGTACTAATGAGATGATACCTCCCTCGGCAGAGGTGAGATTGGTCAAGTAGATGTGAAATAAGCTGAAGTCAGTGGAGGACCCCTGGGGAAGATGTGCTCTCTGGAGCAGAGGCTGCAGTTAGTCGTACTCCCGCAGACTGATGCTGCCTCCCTGGCAGTGCTGCATGTCCCAGGCTGAGGCTGCTCCCATCCCACTGCATGCCTTTGGGATTCTAGGAGCCCCTTTTCCACCCTGAGGCAGCAAGTTGGCGTTCCCCAAGCAGAGCCTGTCTCCAGGCAGCTGCTGCCCACCCACGGGTGTCCCTCCCCATGTCCGGGCTGTGCAGGGCCACCCTGAGGTAGGATCCTAGAATGGTTTGGGTTGGGAGGGACCCTAAAGATCATCCAGTTCTAACACCCTCCACTCTCCCAGGTTGCTCCAAGCCCTGTCCAACCTGACCTTGGACACTTCCAGGGACAGGGCAGCCACAGCTTCTCTGGGCAACCTGTTCCAGGGCCTCACCAGCCACACAGGGAAAAATTTCTTCCTAGCAGCCAATCTAACCCTGCCCTGTGTCACTGGGAAGCCATTGCCCCTTGTCCTCTCTCCATGCCCTTGTCAGAAGTTTGTCAGCTCTCCCATTATTTTATCAGCTTGAGGAGCAGTGCCCCACTGTACCGTGGCTGCAGCATCCACTGGTGCATCCAGCTGCAGGGATCCAGGGCTGCTGTCCCACCACGAGGGTGCTCCCCAGGAGGAGCAGGAGGAGGGGCAGAGGTCTGTCACACAACCATAGGGTTTCCTTTAACAGCCATAGGGGACCACTCCCAGCAGTGGCCCTACACCCCTTCCCTGCCGTGGCCCCACACCCAGGCTCACCCTGCTTTGCCACTCAGAGCTTGGGAAAGCCCATTAATAACTCAGGGTCTGTTTGTTTGGATATTGTTATTGTTGTTGTTTTGAAGAAATCCTGCCAGTTTGGAGCTGTTTTATAATGTGTCTGTGCTGCAGCCCACAACAAACATCCGTGTGTAGCCTGGAATCCTGGAATCTTTGTTCTCCCCCGGGTTGGTGAGCTCATGGCACAGGTACCATTTCAGCAGCAGAAGGGTGGGCTGTGTGGACAGAGGAACCAGCAAACCCTCCACTACCTGGTGGTGTTGTACAAGCAGGAGATATTTAACAGAGGTACTGATGTACAGTGTAGAAGTGTTTTGGGAACAGATTTAGGGCTGGAAGCTGCTCTCAATGTCACTGTGTTGGTCTGGATTAATGCTGTTGCTGTCAAAGGGAGGAGGACTCACCTGAGCTGCCCAGAGGCAGGTGCCACTCTCACACTTTGCTTTTGGGTTGTTGCTCTTCGTGTAGGACTCCATCCCCCAATTTAAGTCAAGAGCAGAACTCGCCTTGTAAGCAGGAGAGTTGGTGGGCTCAGGGGGTGAAGGGGCACAGGATTGATGGCAGTCAGGAATGATGAAGATGAGAGCACACTATGGCAGGTCCGTGGAGAGCTGCTGAAAGTATGGTGGGGGCCTTGGAAAGCCAAAGGTGGGTGTGTAGGGCTTCTGCCTCTGCTGTGAACAGCATCACTCCCACGAACACCTCCATCACTGACCAGGGGTGCTCCCAAAACAATGGGAGCCACTGTACCCAGGTGAGAACAGGTGAGATGGGACCATTTACTGGGCTGCTGCAGCATGGGGTGGCTGAAGGGAAGGGAGGGAAAAAGAAGAACCCAAGCACAAATAATCCACGTGTGAAAATAGCCTTGACCTTTAAGCTTATCTTTAAGCAAGGAAATTCAGGAAAATTTTCAGGTGGCAGTTTCTTAAGTTGTTGGCAGAGATGAAAACTGCAAACCTCTGGAAGGGGGAGCTGGGCTTATTTAGCTCCTTAGAGAAACAGATAATCTATACCATGTGTAGGTTAATGTATTAATTGTATGTATATGATGTATTGATGTACAGAATAGCAGGGTTGGAGATCAGTGGGAGACCCTTCAGACATTTTGCCTCCACATTTTCCAGCACAATCAGTTTTCACGTCAGGCTGTTGTTTTGCTGTTTCCATAAATTCCTGGCAGTAATTGCAGTAGTTTCCAGCAATACTCCAGGTTTTGCTGCTGGGTAGAGCGAGGAGGCTTTCAGCAGGAGTGCTCTAGGACAGCTCTGTCAGAGCCGAGCATCGCCGCAGAGAGGCAGCGCCTTATAAAGTGGCTCCTGAAACATTTTGTCATCATCTTAAATTTGAGCAATAATTGATGTCGGTGGGTGGCAGAAAGGGTGATAATTGGTTCCTGTAAATCTTTTAAGTGCATTAGCAGGCTGTGTTTGTAACAAAATGTCTGGAAGTTTTACTGTGGATGCTCAGCTCGCTGTTCTGTGCGTTGGCCACACTTTACGTGCAGGGTCTGTTTATAAATAACATTGATGAAAGATTAATGTATGATTGCTGCATCTCCCAAGCGCTGTGGGCCTGCACATGGGAAAGTGGAGGTGCCTGGGGGAGTCCCGGATGACCCAGTGTGGTGTTCAGGTGGTTGGCTGTCAGTCCCTGACATCCCTGAAGGAATCTTGGGACAGGATGTGGAATGCCCTGGGGATCACCCAGCCCGGGGTGATTGGTGTCCCCTCAGGTACCAAAGCAGGCAGGTTTGAAGTGTCTTGCCTGGGGCGAGCTGGAGGGACAGTGAGCTGGAAGGAGATCTCTGGAGTCTGTGATTCCTATGCCATGTGTGAACACCCCATTCCCATCAGGGACCTGTCATTCTTTCACTCCCAGTTTTTCAAAGAGTAAGAGACAAGCCTACATCATCTCACAAATGCTTTCCCTTTTTTTATTGTTATTATAAAGAGGCAGTAATTTTGCTTGTTTATAGATATATTTCTACTGAAATGTAGACTTCCAGGTTTATAGGCTGTGAATCAGCAAATGGCACAGCCTGCAGTCCTGATAGCTGTTTGTTCATGAGCTGCTTCCATCTCCATGTATTCTCCACAGGGGGAGAGGATTTATTGTTTCAGTAAATTGATATTAGTGGAGCACAGTTCAGTCAGAAATAGGTCTCGGTGTTGTGAAAGGTGGCTCTCCAGCCATTTTTTTCCTCCCCTGCACAGTGAATTGGCTCACACCACGACAAGGAGTAGCTGAGAATTCATTTAGCAGAAGAATATTGCTCCTTCATGCCACATAAATTACGGTATTACAGACACAATTATAAGGGAGAGCGGCGTTGTGTGAAGGAATGTGCCTGGTGCTTCTCCCAGACGTGGCGCTGTGGCTCCGGTGCCAGCCCAGCCATCCCAGCCCCTTTGGGATAAGCATTTAAGTTCTGTGTTCCAGGTGCTGTACAGGCAGCTGGGGGAGCTGAGTTATGTGGGGTTGGGGCTGGGCCCCTTGGAAGCCCCCTGGGATAAGTGGAAGGCTGGGTGTCTGTGGAGCTTCAGGGGTCGTGGCAGACCCCGACGCAGAGATACAGTGAAGAGTTCCTTGCTTGGAGCAAAGTTCCTTCATGTTTTCCCTTCCTGAATCAGATCTGGAGACCTCCTGTAGTGCATCATCACCTGCACCTCTTCTCCTCCTTCGTTTCTGAAGCAAAGTCCCCCTCTTTGATCCTTCCCTTAGCTGGGGATGTGCCAGCCCCCATCAGCCTGCCCCACGCAGAGAGGGGAGGGACATCCTTTGTCCATCTGGGATGCCATGGGAGGCAGCACTCCCTGGATAACAGCCCTTCCCACTGCAGGGTAATGCCAGGGTGTCTCGGGGAGGCTGGGTGGCAACATCAAACCCCATCATCATTAACACACTCAGTGTTAATGAGGAGAGGGTGCAGGTGGCCTCCTGGAAGGGGTGATGGGACATGGAGCCTTTTCCTCCTGTGTCAGTGTTCTGAACGTTGCTCCAAATCGCTGATGATTGTGTTGGCATGAGATGGAAGCCTCACTCCTGCCTGCATTCCTCTGGACAGAAACTCTTGAGAAGTTTGTGGCTACACTGTAGAGTCCACTGTCCTGGTGATGGTCTCAAAAATGTGGATGTCACTGGATTTATTAACTGTAGCCAAGATCAGTATCTGTGTCTTTACTTTTCCTTCCTTGGGGACAGTGATAGTGTCACTTGTGCATGTGCACGGAGTGTTTTGGTGGAGAGGTTTTTTGTGTTTGCCATTTTGGCTGGCCACGGTCAACAAAGAGAGCATTTTGGCAGCCAAAAAGATGACAGTTTTGTGAATGGAGTTTAACAGCACGAACGTCGTGTGATGCAGGAGGAGATAAATGGAGCACAAATGGAAAAAGCACTTCACCCCCAGGCCCCATTGTTTAGTGTTTCATAAACGATTAATCGCTTCATCCCCATCAAGTGCAATTGTCGATTCAATGAGCTCGGAGGTACTGGGAGTGACGCCTGGCAAAGGCATTCCCAGTGTAATTACATCTAAACGGAGCGGGAGAGCGCCTGCGCGTGCGGGACGCGCGGGTCTGTATTCTCCCATCTAATGGTGCAGCAGCCACACGGCTCGTGGGCTGACAAGGAAACCCCGCCGAGGGGCTGGTCTTGCTCCGGCGCAGCAGTTTTGGGATCAGCGTGAACTTCCTTCCCGGGGCTGAGCAGGTGATGCTGGAAAGTGCAGGAGATAGGGAGGGGTGCTGGTTCTTTCCACTTGAGGCGAAGCGGAACGGTGGCAGTGCCAGCGTGATCCCGACCCTGTGGGCAGGTCAGGGTCATGATTCCTGTGGAAAACGCCCTCCCTTTGCTTCCTCGTGCTGCCTGCAGCTGCCAGCTCCTCTGAGCACAGGGCAACTCTGGAAAGCACGTGGGGAAAAAACACTGGGAACACCTTATTGCTTTCCAGAGAAGCACAGCCTGAAACGTTGGGAGGAAGGGAATAACTCCGGGCTGACACTCCAGTGCCCAGGCTCGTAGTCACAGACAGGGAGTTGAAACCCTGACCAAGAGGAGGATATTCTTGCTGGACTGGTTTGATGCTCACATAAAGTGTTAAGCAAGTGCACCTTGGGTGGTGTGTTTATGAAGGGACTCCATTAAGGCAAAAATAATGCTCTGACTTTCTCTGTAACATGCATGCAATGATAGGACAGGCGGGAGTGGCTTGAAGTTGAAGGAGAGTTGATTTAGATTAGATATTGGGAAGAAATTCCTCCCTGTGAGGGTGGGGAGGCCCTGGCACAGGTTGCCCAGAGAAGCTGTGGCTGCCCCATCCTGGAAGTGTCCAAGCCACGGTTGACAGGCTTGGAGCACCCTGGGCTAGTGGAAGGTGTCCCTGCCTGTGAAAGAGGGTTGGAAAGAGGTCCACTTTCAGGTCCCTTCCAACCGAACCCATTCCATGATTTTGTGCTTCCTGACCTGTTGCATCCAACCAACACTGCGCCAAGAGCAAGACAGTGGCTCTGTCCCAGCTCTGGTGCTCAGAACTCGCTGTTCTAGAGCAGGATGCTTCACATTGCTGAGCTCCAGCAGCCCCAAGCAGGCTGTGCCAGCCTGGGGCTCTGCAGGGATCCCGCGCCCATCGCCGGGGCTGCTCCGGAATCAGACAGGTACCGGCAGGTTCCTTGGCGTGTTGCAGCACAGCAGCTCCAGCTCTTGAAAGGGCTGTGATAGGGAACAGTGTTGTCTGTCTTAGATGGTATCTCAGACTCGACATAGACGTGTAAAATGCCAGGCTGGATGTTTGCAGAGACTTGTCAAGCCAAGGGAAACCGTGCCAATGCGAAACATTGGGGAAGAGCTTAAAAAGGCAGACAATGGTGTGTTTGCTTGCCGAGCTCGCCTACGGGATGCTTTCCCCCTTGACAGAGTTTTTTTAGCAGGTCGGTGGCTGTGGGGGAATGGTGCAGCCTCTGCCAGCCCCATCCAGCCAGAGGTGCTGGGAGCACTGTCTGGGAACCCCTCAGCCCCAGCCCTCCCCACCCCTGGGGGCTTATCAGGGCTCCAGAGCTCAGTCCAGGACAGGACATCACACTGTGGCTCAAGAGATACCCAGGAAGTCAGATTTTTCACTGAACATTTAATTAGTAACTGCTCCTTATGAGTGCTTCCTCCAGCCTTTTTTTTCTCCCTCTCTGCTCATAAGTGAGGTGTTTTCTCCCATTTCTTTGCAGCAAGGAGGGTGGTCGTGCTCCTTCACTGTCTGCCCCGTTCTGGGTGATACACACTAATGAAATGCAACGTTTAATTGTTTTGTATTGCATCCTTCTGATACTTCTGTCCTCATCTCTCTGCCACCTTGGGTGATGGGATAGTGCTCGTGGGAGGAGACAGGGTGTGGTGAGGGCTTAACTCTGCCTCCAGCCCTTTGCAGAGGTCCTCACTCCTGCTGCTGCTGAGATTTTTTTGCTGCTGGCAGATCTTTTTCCTTCTTTTTTTCCTTACCCGGAGTGACCTCACAGTGTGTTTATGGCACCAGGATCTTTGTGTGCAGGTGAGAAGCATCACCTCTGGGACCAGCATTCAGTGTGGCACCATTTCAGTGTGGCTGAGCTCCTGGCAGCAGCATCCCCCCTCTAAAGGCAGCTGGGTGTCCCACTGCTGCTCTGAAAAAGCCTCTCCTGGTTATTGACCTTGTATTCCTGGTTGTCTCTGTGGAGAAAGCTCTGGTGAAGCATCTCTCCCACCTCTTGCCATTAAAGATCCTGGTGTGGGGGGAATAAAAGACGCACCCGAGTCCAACCTTCTGATTCTGCTAAACCCAACCAGGAAAAAACCCCCCTCATTTACCATCAATTTCCACCTTTGTCTTCAGTTTTACAGTTCCATTTAATTGGCTTTAAAAGGGTCAGTTTTCAGTCTTAAGAATTAAAGCATTGACTTTGTGTTGCCAGAGCTTGTCTGAGCCCTCGCTGCAGAAAGCATCTTTGCAAAACTTGTTTCCTTGAACATTTAAACTGTCAGCCCCAATTATCCGCAGTGCTTTGGCTGAATGGGTTTCTTTCCTCTCAGCCAGCAGCAATATTTCGTTGCTGTCTATGAAATATAAACTGCATCCCGAGTTAGGAGCAGCCGTTTTCCGAATCGTCGCTTTTCCCGTCGCCGTGGATTTGCCTCTGGAGTCGCGATCGGAGACGCTCCCCGAAGGCGCCGGAGCTGCATCGGTGGCTTCACCTTCATCCTCTGCCTTCTGCCTTGCAGAAAAGCCCGAGCTGGACGAGATCACCCTGGAGCGAGTGCTGGAGGAGCTGGAGACCATGTGCTACGAGAACATGAACATCGCCATCGAGACCGAGGAGGGCTTGGGCATCGAGTACGACGAGGACGTGGTGTGCGACGTGTGCCGCTCGCCCGAGGGGGAGGACGGCAACGAGATGGTGTTTTGTGACAAGTGCAACGTCTGCGTGCACCAGGTGAGCCCCTCGTGCTCTGGTACCTTCCTCTGGGTTCCTCCCACCCCCACTGTCCCCCTGCCCTGGGCTGCTCTGGACTCCTGTTAAGCTTTCCCGCTGGATTCCCAGGCGGCTGCAGTGGAGCGAGCATAGCAGTGGGGTTTTGGATAGCTGGCAGTCAGCAAACTTGCTTTTCTTACTTTCTTGCCCCCAACCCTTTTGTAGGTGCCCACAGAAATGCACAACCAGAGACTGAATTTCTCCTTCCTCCTTATTCTCTGGTCTCTGTGATGTTTTGTCTCCTCATCCATTACTATGTGTATTCTTCTTTTTTTATCCCATTTTTTGAACTGCAGTGGGACCTTTAGCACCCCAGCACTGTGTACAGGACTGGCTGGTGGCTTGGTGGGATGTAGGTCTGCAGCCCTGCACTCACCAGAGGGGTGGGATTGCACAGACCCCCCAGCCTCCTCCTCCTCCACTTTGTCTGGGGGGTGGTAGGACCTTCCCGCTCCACCAGCTCTGTCTCACATTGCAGGGTTTCTGTCCCAGCTTCCCTGCTGCATGAGCGTGGGATTTCATTTTATTTTGCTGCCTGGAGGAAAATAATTTTATTTTTAGAATTGAATGCAAATGCTTCGAGCCCTTGCTGGGGGGGCCTGTGGGCTCCTGCTTTTGGGGAAGCCTTGTCAAGGAGGAGGCAGCCAAGTGAGGGTCTTCTGGGTCCCACGTGGGCCCAGGGAGGTTTTACTGGTCGTGCTTTGAGGGGAAGCAAAGCTGTCTGGTGGGGGACAGCAGCTCCTGGGCTTCACCCTCTGTGTGAAGGGTTTTGGTTTTTTTTTTTAGTTCTAAAGAGAGCCATTTGCTCATCTTTTGGGCAGGTTTTCCATCAGCTCTTCCTGGAGGTGGGAGAGCACTGGAGATATCTATAGTTGTGGGAGGTGGGTGTTTTGAATGGTTTCCATCAGTGAATCAGATCCCACAAAATACCGGAATGATTCAGGGTTGGGGTTGGGGTACTTTTTTTGTGTTGGGTTCTTTTCTAACCAGCCCAAGTGGCAATGTCAGGCTGAGGGCTGGCATGTGCCACAGCAGGGGCTCAGGGGGAGCTGTGGCACCCTGTGGGCTCCGCTCTCAGCAGCAGCCCCAGTGCTGCAGAAGGGGACACAGTGGGGTGGATTTCAAGGCTGTTGAAAGAGGGATTTTCCCTTGTTTTCAGGGAGCAGAGTCCAGCCCTAAGCCCTGTGCCAGCCCATAAGCTGCCCCTGATTTAATCTCTGCCCCAATTTACACCCTAAGCCACTAAGCCAGAGCCACAGTGCAGGGTGTTACATGGCATCCTGGTTCTTACCTAACCTGCCCCACATCCCAAACCATGCTTCCCTGTGGGCATAGGGGTGCTGGTGCCACAGGCTTTGTCATCCTGCATCCCATCGGGAAGGGGCTCAGGACCACACGGTGCTGGGTTACAGTGCCAGAAGGTATCGTTGTAATCATCTCATCTGCATAACAAGCCACGAGGCTTGCTATTAATTAATTCCTATGAAGCGTGGCTTTTAGGAGGCACATGCAGTCGTTCTAAAATTGCCAGTGAGGTGGAATTGTACCCCCTGCTGCTAAATCACAGATCACTGCTCTGGCAGTGACAGCGTCACACTTCTGTTCAGCATGGGAACGATCCACCTCCAGCTTCCAGCCACCCTGCCATGGTCCTGTCATGGCTGAATTCCCATTCCCTGGTGTGGGCACATGGCTGAGCCCACCCTCTGTTCTGTGGACCACACCAAGCTTGTCTGTGGCTTGGCATCCTCCCCAGTTTTTTGGCACCCCCTTCTCAGTGATGTTGCACCCATGACAGACAGTGATAGCAATAGCTGCTCTGTTCCTGTTCAGCATTCCTCTGGCTCCATGTTCCACCTTTTGCCTGGTGCTGGACTTGGGAAAGTGTGTTTAGCTGGTAATGCACCTTGTTTCTAGAGCTGCTCCTTGTCCAGGACAGAGGCCCTGTAGTATTTGCTCCTAAGGAGCAGAGTTGCACCTTCAGCTGCCCTAAAACCACTAGAAATAAATAACCAGGAGCCAAGAATCTGCTAGAGATGGACACCTGATCATAATTCCTGCTTTCCCCTGGATTTTGAGATCAGTCTGCCAGTTTGCTCTCCTGGTAGTACATATCAGGCTGAATCTTGTCTGGTTCTAAATCATGTGCTTTATAAAACTCTGTTCCAGAGATGATTTATTTGCCAGATTTGGAGGTGCTGTGAAACACACAGTTAAGTCTCTCTGAACCGTGTAGACTCACAGCAATAATATTACCTCCCTTAATTCCTTGTTATCCCAATAATCTGTTCATAAAGTGGCTTTTTCCCCTTGGAAATCACTATCAGAGTCAACTTATGATTTGGGGCAACCTAAAGTCATGTTCTAAAGTCTGTTCTTGGCCTGTAAAGACCGAAGATGTGTTTTTCTCACGCTCACACATCTCCTTGTGCCCCCTCTGTCCCCATCCCCTTTTGCAGCACTGTCACTCACGGTGACAATGCCCTGCAGCAGCAGGATGAAAAGCTGTTCTTTTTGGGGGTAAACTTGTAGAAGTGGAGCTGACAAATGCCTGGGCTCAACGTGAAGCCACCAGCGCTGGGGGTCCTTGTCAGCCCTGCCCACTTGCCTTCTGCAGGGATGTCAGAGCAGCCAGATCTAGAATTAATTACATCTCCTCACTTTAAATAGAGACACAGCCCTGTGCTAGTGCCCAAGGCAGTGTGTGTTGCCCTCTGAAAACCCTTTAAGTGCGAGTTATCAGGACCTGCTGGTTAAAAACTGTCTAGTTTTAGTAGTAGCTGTTTAATATAATCATGAATTATGGTCAAAGTGGAAAGTAGTTTGTCATTATGTGATACAGCTTAGCTTATCATTTGGCTCTTCCCCAAGTACAGAAGAGAAATGTTTATGAAACACTTTGGCTTCTCTGCCTCCTGCATTACCACAGCAGGTCAGGGAGCTCCGTGGGCGACCCAAGTCCTTCAGTTCTCACTCTCTTGGCTGTAGATTTGTCCATTTGTAGATTTGCCTCCTTTAGATGTGTCATCCTTAAGATTTATCACCCTTTTTGGTTCCTCTCATCTAATTTACATTCATGACTATTGGTTTCCCCTTTTTACCTTTCCATAGTTATTTTTGCTTCCTCTTTGGGCTGCTCTGGGTCTGTAACCAGTGTGACCAACTTTCTCAATCATGGGCTTG
Source organism: Manacus vitellinus (assembly GCF_001715985.3). Classification (NCBI taxonomy): domain Eukaryota; kingdom Metazoa; phylum Chordata; class Aves; order Passeriformes; family Pipridae; genus Manacus; species Manacus vitellinus. Next base: position 2,329,548 of record NW_021940620.1, read on the forward strand.
TGGCTTTTCAGCCCTCAGTGACCTCAGAGGATTTCTCTGCACAGCATTTCTTACTTCCCTGAGTTGTCATGGGTGGGGAACAGGCAGGAGATGAGTGGGCAGATGTCCAAACCACAGAGCTGCCGGTGGTGGGTGCTCTGATTGAGCAGCCTGGTTGCCCACTCCCAGCCTGGAATTTTTAATTAAAGCCCAGGACATATTGGTCTGCCACGAGTATCCATGTGAAAACAGGGAAGGTAGTAAGGAAGGAAGAGCTTAACCTCACTGTCTGTGGCCTTGTCTGCTGTTTATTGGGAGGCAGCGGCGGTAAGAAAGGTGGGAGTGATGGAGGAGGTCTGGGAGGATGCTCATCCTAGCTGCTGGGACTAACCCTCCTCCCTGCTGTCTGCCCAGGCGTGCTATGGCATCCTGAAGGTCCCCATCGGGAGCTGGCTGTGCCGGACCTGTGCCCTGGGAGTTCAGCCCAAGTGTCTGCTGTGCCCCAAGAGAGGGGGAGCGCTGAAGCCCACGCGGAGCGGGACGAAATGGGTCCACGTTAGCTGTGCCTTATGGATTCCTGAAGTAAGATCTTCTGCAGCCTCCTCGTGGCACGTGGCTGGGCACAGACCTGGTTTCAGGTCTCAGCCCAGACCATTCATTAATGGTCTAAATTGCAAACCCAGTTTGGCTCGTCAAGCTGTGCCAGAGCGATGCGGGGCAGTCATCAGACTGTGTGTTTAATTAGCAGCCAAGGGGCACCCTGTGGAGGGAGGGCACAGAGCTGGGGTGCAAGGGCACAGAGCTGGGGGGCATAGCTCTGTGTAGCGGAGTAAAGCTAATTTCATGTGCCCATTTGAGATACACAGCAACATCCACGGGAGGAATTAATTCAGAGGAAACACCAACATACATTTTTCCTCTGTTTCATCCAGATGTGGGTTTGGGTTTGTTTTTTTTTTTCAAAATTGCGACTGACCCCAAAAATTAATAAATGTAATCCATCCCTCATTCAGACCGCCACAGACACCCCCTTGTAGGAGATGTGGGATGGTAGCCGGTATTTACAACTTGTCTTCTATCTCATGGCCAGGTTAGCATTGGATGTCCTGAAAAAATGGAACCCATTACGAAGATCTCACATATCCCAGCAAGCAGATGGGCTTTGTCCTGCAGCCTCTGCAAGGAGTGCACTGGGACATGTATTCAGGTATGTAGCTTGGCACTGAAGACACTGAGACCTCCAGGGTTGTGCCTGTATCAGCCACTGGAGATTTTGGAGGTGCTGGAGGACACAGTCTGGCCAAAGGCTTATTTCTGCTCCGAGTAAACCTGACGACATCAGATGTTGTTTGCAATCACTTAATGCACTGAGTGCTAGAAATGTAGATTAACTTTCTTTGCATAACACAGTGATGTTGCTGTAGTGACACTAATGACTGGGACTGCAAATGACCTTGATTTGGATCAGGAATTTCCAGCAGAAAGAGCTTTGTGAAGCTGCCAGGAAAGTGAGATGCTCGTGAGATACACAGCCCAAGTATTTCGCAAACACTTGGGGTTTCAGTTGGGGGGATCCCAGGGAACCCCAGGGTTGGAGAGTCCTCACTAGCCTGCTGGCTTGGAAAATAAAGTATTTACCATGTACTGCATTTCTACATTTTCTGTTTTGCCACACCTTACCAAACTACTGCAGACATCTGATTGCCTGCCCTCCCTGCAGCAGGAGGGCAGACATTCTCTTTTCAGATGGAAAGCAGGATGCTCTGGGCCTTCCTGTTGCAAAAGTGGGACAGAGCTTCCCACCCTGTGATCCCTCTACTTGGGGAGCAAAGAGTAGAAGCTCCCATCCCAAATGCAGCACATGTGGTGTGAGAGCATCTGGGGAGCCTTGCTGAACCCCCTGATTCCCCCTCCTTCCCCCTGCTTGGCCAGGTGATCCTGGTGATCCCTGGGGATGGGCTGGAGCATCTGCAGCCCATCAGCATCTACAGTGCCAGTTGCTTCCATTGGCAGAGCAGGAACTGGAGCAGCCTTGGCATGCAGGGGGAAATGGAAGAGCCTTTAAGCTTTGAAAAATGGAGAGAAAGTTTGGGATGTGTAGCAGTCCCAAGGGATCAGCTCTGGTACAGCAGCACGAGCTGCACCAGGGAGGTTGGTGTACACAGTGGTGATGATGGGGGACCAGAACAGCTGCCTGTTTGCAGAAGGACATCAGGGATAGGAGGTCTGCAGGCTCCACTGTGTTTATGCCATCGTCTTGGGTGTAATCCTTTAAAGGGAGCTATTTAAAAGCAATCCCCGTAGTTTGAAACGAAATTTCACAATACTCCTTTAAATCTGTAGCATTGACTCACTTCTTTTTTGATGGCTCTGGATGCTTATTCACCCTGCCAGATGGAGATACTGTGTCAGAATGGCAACTGCTTTCAAAGAACAGAGGGGCAGGGAAGGAGGCAAACAGGCTTGGCAGCATCAAAAAGAATTCAGCGTCTCTCAGGCTTCATCCTCTTAGCACCAGCATGACACGGGAGCCACGAGATCCCGGGGGCTGGGTGGATTTGCATTAAAGGTCACCTGAGATGGAACAGGAGCCTTCTTGTCTCATGTGCCAGCAGTTCACAGTTTATAAGTCTTTGTGAAATTGTCACTGGAGCATTTGCCGAGGCCACCCTGGCGGGTGCAGGCTGGTTTTGCTTCAAGGAAAAGGGGGAGAAGTGAAAAAAAAAAGTAGGCAGTACCTTTATTTAAGGATTTATGGGGTAAATGAACACCCATAGATAAATAAATATGCTCTGTACTCTTCAGTGGTACAGAGGTCTGTTTTGAAAGCTTGTGTTTATGTAGCATACTTTGTGCTAGTGCCTGTTTATGCAGGTGTGATCTACCTTTGTCAGCATTTTGGGTTTGTGACCCAGCTCTGAAAGGAGAAGGTTGTTTTCTGCAAAAGCACTGGGTGTTTATTCTTGGGAGCAGGAATCGGGTGCTGCAGGTGGGCAGGTCTGGGGAAGGAAGGACGTTGCTTCCAGGAGGGGGTTTTCCAAGTGGGCAGTGGGATCTGGGTTTTGCAAAGGTGGAATCTGGGAGGCAGACTGGAGGAGGGGAAGACTCATCCCAACAGGGCATGAGATGCTCAGAGGCAGCACCACAGCTTAAGAAAACACCCACCTGAACCACATTTGCAGAGACAAATGTGAGAAATCTTTGCACAGGCACCTCTGTGTGTGGAGGTGTTTTTCCCCATCCAAATTTGTCCATTGAAAGGGAAACAAACCCAGGGAAGCCTGAGGAAGGGCTCCCCACTGCTCTCGATGCCTCTGCCCTTGCTGCTTGCATGTAACTCATCCCTTGCTTCCTGGTACAGAGCTGTGAGCCCAGTGTAATTTGGTGTGGCTGTAACTGAGCCAGAGCTCCTGGACACTGTGCAGGGATGCAGTCCTGGAGACACCCTTTCCCTAGCTGCTGTTAAGGGGAAGTCATTATTTCATGGTGGTTCTTGTGGTCAGACATCAGGAGATGCCAGAGAGCTCGGTATGTAGCAGGAATTTTCTTGTTTGCATTGCTGAGGTGGAAAAGAGAGTGCCAGGAGCCAGGCTCTGGTGCAGCCGAGTCCTGACCATGCTTTTTTGGGACCCAGCTCCCTCCTCCTCACTTGTCAGAGAGACAGGAAGTGGTAACTGAGGCAGAATGGAATGCCAGGGCTCTGTTAGTTGCTGGCAGGCTTCTCCAAAGGGCACAGTCTTCTGCTGTCATCATCTTCAGGCTTACCTATTGTTGTTTTTTTGAGAAAAAGCCCTTGGAAATGTCCTTCACCACTCATTTGTCTGTCATTGCTTCTCTGCCCTCTGCTGCCCACTCCCCTTGAGCTGCTTGGGCCACTGGTCCCCATCCACTGGGGTAACTGGTGTGGTGGTTCCCAAAGCTGTCCTCTGGCTGTGCCTGAAAGCACACAGGGTGACACAGGGGGAGAGCAGCGTGTGTGCCCCCCTGCCACCCCCTGCCCCACATCCTGGGAGGGTGTCTGGGAGGCCGACAGTGCCCGTCTCGGCTGAGAGGCTCTGCCAGCATCCAGACCATCTGTGGTCACAGAAAATCACATGGCAGTTCTGTAAGGATGCAGAAGTGTTGTCTCTGATGGCTTGGCCGCCGTTCAGCACCGGTAATTAATTTTTCCTTCCCGAGCTCCCCTCGCAGGTCTGTTGGAGGAGCCGCTTCCTTCCCCTCCGGCCCCAAACTGCAGCAGAGCACCACTGCAAGCTGCTGAACTTCTGTTTGAATTTCCTTGGCAACTGAAATCATCCCTCTGTTTCTTCCCAGTTAGAGTGATTTGCGGGCTAATTGACAGCCCACATTAATCTCTGGGGCAGTTCTCACCCTCTCTGTCTCTCTCTCTCTCTCTCTCTCTCTGGGAACTGTGTTTGGGGATGGATTTGCCTGGATAAGCAATATGCTGAAATCCTTGAATGGGAGGTGCTGTAAGATAGCGAAGCACGATCAATAACGAAGCCAGTTTTTGAGCCTGGTTTATTCTGGGTGGCAGATCCCTCCCTGCCATCACCAGTGGCTTCATTCCAGCGCCGTTCTGGGATGGATCAATATGTTTTTATTGTTAGTTTATCCAAGGTCCTTCAGTAGCTGTGGCCGACCGGGTACCTTTCTTTGTTGCCCTGTCAGCTGAGCTGCCTAATTATTTTCTGTTTGCATTTTGGGCACGGTTTCTGATGAGTGCTGCTTGCCATCTGTCACAGGAGAGGTCCAGGACGGATGTCACTGGATTTGCTTTATTCCTAAGGTGGAGTGATGGCCATTCCTGTTAGCAGGACATTGTCCTGGCAGAAGACACGACCGTGTTGTTAATGCTGTTTTTAGCACTGGTGGCAGAAACAGGAGGGAAGGGACATTACTCTGTGTGCTTTAAAAGCCAGTAGGTGATATACTGACTGCCCTGAGTAAATCTGGAAGCTGCAAGTCAGGCTGGGCTCCCTCTGTCCCTCCCTTGATGCCAAAAATAAATACTGGAGAGTGGAGCCAGTGCTTCAGCCATGTGGGAGACTGGGACAGGGTTTGTCCCACGGGATGGGCAGGGTGGCAGGGCAGGCCCCTGCTGCCTGCTGTGGTGGTGGGTGCCCCAGGCTGGCACGGGGAGCACCAGTGGGTCCCTCACAATGCCAGGCACCAGCAGCACAGCAGAGGGAGCTGAGCTTTGCAAGTTATCAGCTATTTTTGTGAACAATTTCAAACTGAAGTTAGGACCAAATGGCCATATTTAACAGGGTGTGAGAGTTCATAATCTAGTTGTGTGTGGTGCCTGCAGGAGTTAGTGCTCAGCATCACTGCCTGGAGCTGTGCTGGTACAGCCAGAGCTGCATCCAGCTCTTCCCACTGGTCTTGGAGGCTTTGGAACAGGGCCTGGAGAGCCCTGGAAGTGGAGGACTTGGACAATGCTTACCTGTGCTTTTCTTGGCCCTGGCAGCTGCATGAACACCAGCAGATTGATTAAAAAAAGCCAAAGGAAAATATCTAAAAGCAGCAATGTCAAAAGTTCACACCTGGATGCCTGAGCAGGATTCAGGGCTAATGGATGGGGTGGAGATTAAAAACTGTAAAACTTCTGCTCCTCAATTACTGCCAGAATGTATTTAGTTTTCTTTTTGAGAATTAAGGTGCAGTAAAACTGAGTGGTTTGTCATCGACATCCAGGAAATTTCACCTGCCTCCACCTAGTCCTTCAGGCCACAAGTGCATCTTCATCCTCCACAAGAACAATTCTTCTGTTAACTCCAAAATGGTGCCTACAGTTAATAGCCCACTTAAAATGTCTCATTATTGCAGTTTAACTGGTCATTAGCAGCTGGAATAGCCTGATTTCTTATGGGTTATGGTTGAAATAATTACCTGACACTCTGAGCCATTAAAAAACAGTTAATGAGTAGAGGGGGAGAAGGTGCTGAGGTGGACACGGGCTCAGTTCTGACTGGTGGGGGTTCCTCTGTAGGACACCAGGCTGAGATTTGTTACCTGTGGGATCCAAAGTGTTTTAAGCCTGAGGTAAGTTAGGGAAATGGTTAAAAACTTAATCTGATACAAGTTGATGACATTCTAGCCACATGTTTTGCTCTGGTTGCCTTTTTTTTTTTCCTTTCTTTTTTAAATGGAGCTAGTTAGAGTGTATAATTTCCAGAGGAGGAAGGCATTTGGGAGCATTGGCTGCTGCTTAGGTCCCATGTTCACAAATAAACTTTACCATGTTCTCTGTGCTTCCAATAAAAATGGCATATTGGCTTTAGATGTGGTAAGAGAGGGGAGTAGCTTAAGGGTGAAATAAAGATGAGCATTTCTCCATCAGGAGAAACAAATTGACATTCCTGGGGCATCCTGTAGGCCGGTGCTGTTCTTTGGCTTTTGACATGTCTTGTTGGACAAAGCATCGGAAGCTCCTGGTTGTGGTGGGTGGGAGATGAGCAGGGCCTGTCACAGAGGATTAAAGAAGGTAAGGTGGGAAGGTGCCCAGTGGTACCTTTTGAACCCTGGGGTTCTGCTTGAGTTTTTGGTGTTGGGCTCTCGGGTGTCCCTGGCTGGGGCAGTAGCGGTGTTCTCCATGGGAGTGTGTGTCGTGGAGCACCCGTCCCTGGGACAGGGGTCACTCAGGTGGCTCTCCTGGGTTCCTGGGAAGCACTTGCTGCCCGCTGTGCTGGTCGGTGTCCCCCTGCCCTGGTGCCTGGCCCTGAGCCCTGTCCCTGTCCCGCAGTGCTCCATGCCCGCCTGCGTCACCGCGTTCCATGTCACCTGCGCCTTCGACCACAACCTGGACATGCGGACCATCCTGGCAGACAACGACGAGGTGAAGTTCAAGTCCTTCTGCCTCGAGCACAGCACCGGTGCCACCAAACTGCCCGAGGAGGCGCGGACAGAGCCCGACCAAGCCCAACTGGACTTGGAGAAGGTGACGCTGCGGAAGCAGAAGCTCCAGCAGCTGGAGGAGGACTTCTATGAACTCGTGAAGCCTTCGGAGGTGGCAGAGAACCTCGACTTAAGTGAATCACTGGTGGATTTTGTCTACCAGTACTGGAAGCTAAAGAGGAAAGCAAATTCCAACAAACCGCTGCTGACACCAAAAACGGATGAAGTGGACAACTTGGCTCAGCAAGAGCAGGATGTTCTCTACCGACGCTTAAAGCTCTTCATGCACCTCAGGCAAGACCTGGAGAGGGTGAGTACAGCCTTTCCTTCAGTCGTGTACCCCACATGCTCCACCAGGGCTGCTGTAGTGTGTGATGGGGACTGTAGACAGCATAAGCCCTGTTCCCCCCAGCTCAGTCTGACCCCCTTAAAAGTTGTGTCCTTCCATCTTCATTCAGAAACATAACAGTGCTCAGTGTGTGTACATCACCCCTGCCAAAACACTGACACTGATGGAGTAAGTTAGTGTTGGTCTCCGCTGGGGGTTCAAAAGAACAAATGTGTGCAGGGAGAGTGCCTCGGCTGGGCTGGGTGGGTGGGAGGCAGATGATGCTGCAGTTTATGTCCACTGAAAGCTAAAAATTACCCTGTGTTGCCTCTCAGATGCTTTCCAGCAGCAAGGCACAGGAACATGTCATTATTTACTTCCATTAAACATCCAAGACGTGTGAAAGGCAGGAGTGAGAGCAGGGCCAGTGGGACTGGCATTCCCTGCCCTGCCGCAGCCGAAAGTGGGTCGGCTCCTCCGGGAGCTGCTGGCAGAGGCAGAGCCATGCCAGAGGATGCAGACAGAGCATGCAGGCACCTGCAGGTCCCCGTGGTGCAGGGCATCCTTGAATCCTCCCATCCACAGGGGAAGGGAGCAGGTTTTCGGGTGAGGGCACTGGTGGAGCAGCAGGGCTCAAATGGTGCTGAACCCTCTCTCCAAGCTGCTGAGGGTCTGTGGCAGAGTTTAACCTATGGGTGGGAAGGTGGTGTGGGTGGGCACTGCATTCATGTCCAGGTGGGGTTTCAGCTCTGGATCAGCCTGCCCTGGTTCCTTCCTGCACCCACCTCCCAGGTGCATCCTGGAGCCCAAGAGCCTTCTCCCTTGTAAAAGCAATTGGATTTGAAGCTATTAATCTCTTTTCTGTGGTCCTGTCTGCCTTCATCCCTGTGGTCATTACTGCCATCACTCTGCCAGTCTGCCCCTCCTTTGTTCCTGCCTTTACCCCGTCACATTCCCCTCTCTGTGTGGGGCTGCCACTGTTAGTGGGTCTCCATCACCAAGCTATGGCAACAGGCTGCAGCTGCCCATCCGAGGGTGACAAGTTCAACTCACTTTTCCCCCTTCATCTGCTCCATATTGTAAATCTAAACCAGGCTGCTCTGCCTCCCACTGCTTCCCCTTGTTCCCAGCTTGGCTTTCCCAGCTGCACTGAACCACTGTGCACCCCTGGGTACCACACTTTGCTCACAGCGGCTTCTCTTTGATTTCTTTGTGTCAAAACTCAGTGTTTTACCAGATTTCCCGTTTTCCAGAGTTGCCTCCAGGCTTTGTGGGGTGTGCCTCTCGGCATTCAGCCTCTGCTTAGCAACTCCCTGCCAGGTTTCACTGCCTGGCCGTGGAAGAGCTGTTTGTTTGTTCTACTTCCAAGAGTGGAACAGTAAACACCAGCTGGATCAAAGTCCAGTGCTCATATGGGTGATACAGGTTTAAATCCAATTGTTTCCAGTGCATCCCAGGTGTCTGATCCTGCCTGGCAGTGCCAGTCACAGCCACCCTGCTTCACATCAGATTGGGATTGGAGACAAGCAGCATGGAGGGAGGACTTTCAGAGGGTGTCCGTGGGGCATCAAGTTGGATTTTAATGTTTTCAGCAATTAATCTGGAATTGGGTGTGATTTCAGGGCTGATAGTGGTCTCTGGATCCAGGACAGTTGTTGGGGAGGCAGAAGCAGCAGAACAGATGACATGGGGACATCCAGGGTGATGATGTTTCCATCTGCCATTTTTTAACCCCTGTCGTTTCTGCACTTCACAGTGTCAGCAAATTTAACCTATTGCCTGGGAATCCTAATACATTCCCCTTGTTTTCTTTTTGGCCTTTTTTTAACACTCTTTGCCTTTTTTAAAGCTTTTTCCCAAGGGCTGAGTGTTTAAATTAACTTTAACAAAAAGCTGTAGTTTCCAGGCTTTCACACCAGCATCTAAGCTTGGCTTGGGGAAGCAGCACTGGGTGGTGGTGAGCTGTGTAAGTGTGGGTAAATACCAGCAGTCTCTAAGCAAAGCTAAAGTAATGTTTTCTTCCAGGAATATCAAATCATAGAGAAGAGATACCGCCAAACACTTGGAGGTTCAGGTTGCCAGAGGCAGTTGTTTTCTTCATAAAGAAATTTTAGTTTGATGTTTTCTCCAATCCAGAATGAAAAAAAGATATAACATAGTAAAATACACTACAAAGCTCACTGCCTTGTATTTACAGCTAGGGGATTCAACAGCAACAACAAAAAAAGAACAGCTTTTTCTCCCATATCCCTAAGCATTCCCAAATTGTCCTTAGGTAAGACCAGTGTCATTAAAGGACAGCTGCAGTCGTCCTTTTGCCCTCACAGCCGTGGGTGGCAGATACCAGGTAGGCATGGACAGTGTCACTGTGAGAGGCACAAAGCCTCCTTACCACGTAGGGACAGTCCCCCAAGCCTGACAATACTCTGCAGAGAGGGGTTTGGAGACTAGAGGGGGGAGGAATCGAAGACATCAGCATCACACATGGGTGTGGACGTGTCCACACACGTTCCTGCTGTGAATCCCACGCCCCCATTCAGGCCACCTCCTCCTTACCTTATTACAGGCAGCTTTGCTCTCTCAGAGCATCAGAAAGCTGAGTAAATGCTGTCAAATCCTGTTAGCTGCCATTAGCATTTCTGTCCCGCAGCCAAACGCCTCCACTTCCTCCCGGAGCCTCAGTGCCCGCCGCAGCCGTGGTGCCAGAGCCTGGCTCTGCAGCCACCCATGCTCAGGGCTGGCAAAAGCGTGGCACTGAGACTCGTCAGGAGGCAGGTGCCAGCAGGTATCAGCAGCAGCTCTGTCATCTTATGCTGCTGGGGTGTTTTTATCAGCAGCCCCGTGTGATAAGCAAGGTTTAGCCACTGCTGCGTGTGAGCAGTTGCATCTTGTGCTTTGCTGTTTGTGTTTAGAGCTTCAGGTAATCGTGGAATGGGTTGGTTTGGGTTGGAAGGGACCTTAAAGATCACCTGGTTCCAACCCCGTGGTTAATGAAAATGAAATTCCTTGGGCTGGGACAAAATGCAGCAGGGATTTGCAGGTAGATGTGGAGCAAGGGTGAGTAACCAAATAGAGGGGCCAGATTTGAGGTTGGGAGCTGCACTGGCTGCTGACCTGGGCCAGCATCACTGGGGTATTTTGCTGTGTTTTCTATGCTTTGCCCTGGTACCTGCTTTAGGGCATCAGACAGTTCTGTAAGGCTTTCAGTGTCCTTAGCCTGATATGGACACCTCCATCCCAGCTCTGCCCCTTCCCTGCACTGGCTGTGGGAAGAGGGTCTCTCCCTCCCTGCAGAAGGATCAATTTGTGGGTGAGAACTGGTGTATTGACTCAGGGTACCAAGGTACTTCTCAGCATTTGGCATTTTTTGGTGCAGGTCTCTGTGACAGGGATGTGCATGATGCAGCTGCTGGGTGGGCTCAGCACAGTGCTCAGGGGCTTGGAGCTGGACCTCCAGAACTCTGTTATAATGGTCCTTCTACAGCATCTTCCTTCTGAGACTTCCCAGTGCCCGTGCTGGAGAAGCCAGCCAGCCTTCCTTGCCCCCATTGAGGTCTTGTTTGTTGGAGCCAGAACAGAGAGGTTTAGGCTGGGAATCATACACCACATGCTTTTTCCCATATGTATTCCACAGTTTGGATCAGGAGCCCTCACTGCTAGTCCTGGCTCACCCAAAGGGCCCTGGTAGGAGTTCTGGTGGAACACAGATGATGGTGAGGTGAAGAGGACCCAATCCCAGGCAGTGGGGATTTCCCTGGGCAGCAGAAGCAGCAATACCACTTGAGGGGACCTGTTTTGACCCTGCCTAAACCAGACACTGTTTCTTGTGTTTCTGTAGGTAAGAAATCTCTGTTACATGGTGACAAGACGGGAGAAAATGAAACACACCATTTGTAAACTGCAAGAGCAGATCTTCCATCTCCAGATGAAGCTTATTGAGAAGGATCTTTACCCAGGTCAGTACTGCTTCCCAGAGCTTGGTTTGCAGCCACTGTCCCTGCCATCCTCTGAAGCCAAAGTTGGGTGCCCAAGCCCCCCACCCCAAGGAAGCCAGAGCTGCCCCCTCCCCTGATGTGTTATTTTGGAACACATGGTTCCTGTGTTGACTCTGAAATACAAAAATAAGGCCAGACCCTGGATGACCAGTGAGCTGGATCTCCTATTTTCACAGACCCCTCTTGATCCTCCTCTCCCTGGGAATCAGTCAGAAGGACCAAGCATTTGCTTGGATGGGGATGCTGAGGCAGTGCTTGGTGCCTTTCGTGGAGCTGGAGCTGTTTGGGGGGAGATGGTAAATCCTGGGCACGGGGCTGATCCCTGGCAGCTGGTTCCCTGGCCTGGTGGCAGCCCCGCTTTGGGCTCTTCTCATTTTCCTTTGGCTCTGTCAGGAATCAAGGGTTAAGCTGCTGGTGGGGGGTCTGTTGCTCCAGGAGACCAGCTCCTTCAGCTCTGGAGGGCTGCAGCTCTCTGCTCCACGTCCCCATTAGTGGAGATCATGCTGCTGCATGCAAAGCCTCTGGCAACTTTTATTGAGCAACTGAAATAAAGTTGATTTCCTTTTGTCCTACTTCTTTTTCCTTTTGCACAAGCAGTGCCGGAGCCCACAGCTCCTGCTCCCTCCTCCTTCTCCTCCTTTCCCTTTGGTGGCAGGGCAGAGCAGACCCCATGGCTGCAGAACAGTTTTTCCAGCAGCAGCATCTGGCGCTTTGGCAGCCGCTTCCGACGGTTGTTGTGTTTGTGGCTTTGGAGTTGTGTTTGAAACCATCACATGGTTGGGGTTGCTTCAGGAACTGTCTGGGCTGAGCTTTCCTTGACAAAAGTCTCCTTTCACTGAAGTTTTGGAGGCTGAGGGATGTGTATATTGAGGTGCCTGTGACTCAGGCCCGTGTGAATTCCTCTGGATGGCCAAAGCCAGGCAGTGATGGGGACAGGGGTGGCTGGACCCCAGGGTTTCTCCAAGGAGCTGTGGGACCTGTAAATCCTGGTCCCTGTGACACTGTGTGTTGCTCTACGTCCTCATTGAGCCAGCCTGAACACACACAAAGTGCTGTTCCCAGCTGTTCCCACCAACTGGAGACCCTGCACTGCACATCCATTCTCTGTCACCCAGGATGTTTGTGCTGGGTGGTGCTCCCAGCAGTGATGTGCTGACTGGGGTGGTGAGGTGGGAGATCCAACTCAGGAATACAGATAGAAGACAAGAGGAACAAGTCAGATCCTGAAGGCAGGTGCCATGCACTGTGCTCCTGGGTTCTCTGGCCTTCAGGGGGATCTCAGGGGACGTTGGGATGCTCTTCAGTTCAGCTGGGTGAACCCAGTTCATCATTTGCAGCTCTCAGAAGGAGACAGGTGCAGGGTAGTGTGCCAGGAAGGGTTTTTGAGCTCACCTCCCTTGCAGACAAGGTGTTAGATAGCTGGAAATGCCCCTGGAGACCTGTGTTGCCCAAAATGCCTTGGGCAGTCTGACCACCAGTGCATGCTGACCCTGTCTCTGATGCAGTGATGGGGTAGGAGCTGGCAAATCCTCCCCGGGAGAGCTGAACCAGGGCCTTGCCAGTGGGGTGTAGATGCCAACCAATGATGGGGAGCTGTGTTGGGGCTCTTCTGATGGTGTTTTGAGATTGTCTGCACTGCCCAGTGCCAGTGCTGTGCAATTGTCTTTCCCCAAAATGTTATGTGTACTTGAGGAAAAGCATGGCTGCTGTTCCCATGATGTTTGTTCTGCCCAAAGGTGAGTGATCAGAGACAAACCCCCAGTTGAGAGGGCGGCCCAACTGGGAATTGGTGTTCAGGGATCATTTCAGACTCTGGGATGCAGATGCTCTTCTCTCCTGCCCCACCTGGCTGGTGTTTGCCCATTTGTTTTCCACTCTGAACCCACTGGGATGAGCTGCTTGTCTCTCCTGGGATGGACTTTTTGGTTGAGCCTGAGCAGGGACTGACTGCTCCCTCTGGCACCCAGGTCCCAGGAGTCACTGCTGCCAGAGAAAGGGCCCAGCTGCTGGGATTTAGTCCTGGAATCTCCAGGTGGTTTGGGCATCTGGGTCCTTCCTGTACCAGGGGGACATCAAGGACCTGAGCACCTTTTATCATCAGTCCATGGAGTCTCCTGAGCTTGGGAGGAGTTCCCTTGCCAGGTGATGGTACCTAGAGCTGCAGATACTCAGCACCCAGTGGGACCAAAGCTTTGGATAACTCACTGCTGAATTTTCCAGCATTACAAAGCACTTACTGGTGTGGAAGCAGGGGATGGTTCCATCCCCCCCCACAGCTCCTGACAGGGCTGTTCTCCATACCTGGGGTTCCTTGGAGAAAGGAAGAAGTCTCAGTTATTCCAGCCAGATGAGGCCAGTTTTTAACTGCTGTTACAGTAGCCATCGACCGAGATCTGTTGGGGTTGTTCCAAAGATGGTTTTGGCACAAAGGTTTTTTTGGACTGGCTCCCACATAAAACTCAGAACAGGAGGGGTTTATTTTTCCCGCTGTCAAATGATCATTTAAGCAGGAGATTCTTAATAAAATCAGTGAGAACTGCCCGTGTAAAATGAACCCTCCTCTCCTCCCTGTATTTTTCTTGCACGGAGTGAAAAGTAAACACTGTCTGGCTTTGAAACACGGCTACTATTTTGACAGGTTCCTCTTCAGAAAGTGCTGCTCGGGTTTCTCTTCAGCCCCGTTGTGCTGTCTAAACAAAGTTAAGATTTTGATTTTGTAAGGGAACTGAAAAATGTGTCTGCCTTCCTCCCGTTACTTGGCAGGAACGCGGCAAATACCAGTTTTGCCTTTGCTTTTCTTTCTTCCTGCGAGTCCTTGGGTCAGGAGGGGTTCCTGGCTTGGCAACCCCAGGACTGTAAATCCTCTGTTAATCCAGACTCAGGCAGGTGCAATGCAAATTCCCTCCCCAGCTCACCCAGTACATTTCCACTGCCACAGCAAGGGGAGAGCTGGGGTTACTCCCTCTGACCCATCCACTCCTTGGCCTCTCTGCCAGGTCTGTTGAGGATTTGCTGCTGGCTGACACAATAAACCGATTTCTTCCTTAAAATCATTGCTCAGCCTATGGGCCAGCCTCTGAAAAACTGCCTGTCTCACATCCACTTCCATCAGCCACCCACATTTTGGTTTAAGGGCAATATCTTTCCCCTCTGAAAATTAATAGAACTTTTAGCATGGACTTCTGAGGGACATTGGCCTAATGGAGTAAGTAAAAACTGTTGTAAGTATTTTACTTGGCAATGCAGGTTGTACTTTTATAGGGCATTTGTCCTGTTTACCCAGGAGGAATAAATCCAGTAGGGCTTCAAAGCCAGTTAGGAAATGCTAATTTTTAGGTGAATGTCTGCATAGCTAAGAGTTTGCTCCCTGCCTTTCCATGGGCAATCCTGGTCATCTTTCCTGCTCCATGTACTTATGTAATTTTGGGTTTTTATCACCCCTGCACAGTTTGAGTGTGAGCAGCTGCTGTTGCTGAAAGGTCAAATTGAATCAAGATCAGCCTCCTGGCAGATGTCCAAGCAGGATTTGGGGTTACTCCTTTGTGAGTCCTCACCCCAAAGCCCTGGTCCAGGGGGGCACCTTGGTGGCTGCAGGGTCTCCAGCGGGCCCCTGCCTTCAGTGAGGCTGCTCCTGTGGCCTCTCCAAGGCCCAAACCTCTTTTTTATATAACCTACGGGATTCAGATTTTCTTGAAATACAGAGACCATAGCCTAACAGCTCTCCAAAAAGTGGCTGTTGTTCCCCCTTTGTGTTGGAGTTGCTTGCAGGTCTGCTCCAGGTCTCCACTGTGGGGTGTCCCCAGGGGAACTTGTTCACTGCAGCGTCCCTGGTGCCTCGTCTCACACGGCGTTTTCCTTTTTTTCCTAAAAAATGCCAGAACAAACTGGGAAGAGGACAAAGGGTAAGAAAAGTGACCCAAGAAGGAAAGGAAGAGATGGTAGAAAAAATAGTCCTGAGAAGACAGAGAAAAGGAAATCAGTCAACGAAACTGTATTGGGACAACTGGGTAAGTCTGATTTTATGAGTGTGGAGCTGACTCGTGCCACTGGAGACTCCCTGTTTTGGGGAGCAGGGTTTAAGAGTCCCAGCCCCTGATCCCTCCTGCACGTACACGGTGGAGTTACACCTTCCATCTCTCCTTTGTAGAACTCAACCTGAATTATCCAGGTCCTGTGAGAGAGACTGGGACTGAAATGCAGTCCCTGGTGGGGCAGGGGGTGTAAAATCCACCCCCGTAGCCCCAGGATTGGGAGAACGTGTTACAAAACCTGTGATGTGCTGCTGGAGTGTGATTTCGCTTTTGGGGGATAAAATCAGACTTACCCAGCCCGTGGTAGGGCTGTTCCCCCGTGTCCTCTGTGCTGTGCAGCGATGGTGAGCACAGCACGTGGGCTGGGAGTTCTCATGGCATGTACTGCCCCTGGTCAGGTGCCAGGGTGGGGTGTTGTCTCCTCCAAAAGGACCACGGTAAGGTGCAGGGGGTGCAGGGTCACATCCCATCGTTGCTCACAGGTGAAGGTGATGCAAAGCTGTCACCACAAGCAGCAGACATTGTGGACGTGACTCACCCTGCCCGTGCCACTGCTCTTTCCCTCTCTGTTGCCAGAGTGACTGCTTCAAAGGAAATCCAAAATCAAACCTCATTTTTCCTGCATCCATAAAACCAGCTCTGATGTTGAATCCGTGGGTTTCTGTTTCTGGGATTACAATGCTTGTGCCTGTGCAGGTGTGTGCCTTTGCTGATTAGACCCAGCCCAGCCCACAACGCTCACTCTTGCTCTCAGAGATCATTATTAGGAAGTTTTTCAGCTTTTTCCATTCCAGTCTTAATCTCTGCTCCTCTTCTTCAGCCTCCTCACCTCTCAAGTTGTTCTCAGACCTGCCTCCCATGCAGATATAGCACCAGTCCCATCACCACACTGGCTGCCTGGCTCTGGTGCTGGCCCACATGGTGGCCTAGTGGCAGCTGCTCCCTGGGGAACCTGTCACCCCTTACCTGGGCACAAATCCTGCTCTGTCACCAAATTTTTCAGCGTATGCTTGGATTGTTTGTCTGCCACCTTTGCACGGGAATGTATTTGCCCCCTTGCTGGGATGGGTCATTGCTTGACGTCTTTGCTGAAGAAAGATGCTTGATTTGGATTCAGGGAGGTTCATGGAGTGTGGCATGTGAAGGACAATTCAGGTTGTCATGCTGTGATCTCAGTGAACCCCAAATTCAGCATCAGTGCTGGAGTAAATCCTCCTCTGTCCTGGTGTGGTGTGTTAGAGTTGACCTTTTGAGTGTTTCTCCGGTGCCGGGGAGTTTTGGTGAAGTTGGCGGCGGTGGTGGAGGACAATGTGCATGTTCCTGGCTTCTGAGGCAAATCTTCCATTCTTGTTTTTTCCAGGCTTGTCAACCTCCTTCCCCATCGACGGGACCTTCTTCAACAGCTGGTTGGCGCAGTCGGTGCAGATCACGGCGGAGAACATGGCCATGAGCGAGTGGTCCCTCAACAACGCCCACCACGAGGACAGCACCCCCGGCCTCTCCGAGGAGCTCCTCCAGGACGAGGAGACCTTGCTGAGCTTCATGATGGACCATTCCCTCAGGTCCCCGTTCCGGCAGAGCGAGGCCACAAAGAAAGTGAAAAGCAGAACGAGAACGAACATTAAGAAAAAGCTGCCGCGGAGCAGCCCCCCCGCTGTGGGCGGGGGCCACCCGGAGGGCTCGGAGCCCTGGACTACCAACGCCAGCAACTTGTTGGATGATCCCGCCAAGCCCTTCGCTCTGGATTCCAGACCGAGCAAGTCGGAGAAAGGGGCGGCGAAGCTTCCCACCGACCGCAAAGGGACGGGCGAGGCCAAAAGGGCGGCCAAGAAGGGCTCTCTCCAGAAAGCCAGCGAGCCTCACGCCCCTGCCGGGACACGGGGCTGCGTCAGCAAGGAGGAGGAGGAGGAGGAGGAGGAGGAGACGCCGCGCTGCGCTCAGCCCGAGCCCAGCCCCGCGGCCAAAGTGCCTGACTCCGTAGGTAGCCCCAAAACCATCGTGCGGTTCAAATTACCAAAGGAGAGCCGGGGGGCGCGGCGCTCGCAGCCCCCCAAGCCCGAGGGCGCCGGCGGAGCTCCCCTGCGTCGCTTCGACGCCGACACGGACGGATACTTCTCCGACGCCGAGATGAGCGACTCGGACGGGGAGTCCCGCGGCGGCCGGGCACAGCGGGGCCAGCTGGACGCGGCCGCAGGAACATCTAGGATGAGCACCTGGCGTCCTAACTCCTCCCGCCACGCCGGCTCCACGAGGCCTCAACCCAGTTCCAACTGCCATGTCCGATTTCTGCCTGGTATCACGGCGAGGGGGGTTTTTAATATGTGTATATAGTTGGAAGTTCGGCACTGTTGTCTTTCTCTTCTCGATACGCCTGAGATACAGCTTCAGCTTCACCGACATCGATGACTGTGACAGCAGCGGTCCCTCCCCGGCTCCCTGCCAGACCCCACTCCCCAGGAACGCGAGCCGGCGCCCGGCAGGACCGATGCCGAGGGTGCCCGGAGGGTGGAGGGTGCCGGTACCCGTGCTTTCTGCAGGGATGACAGTTCAATTAACGGGCATTATTTAATGAGGGGCAGGCTCCTGCCCGGGACGGTTGCCCTCAGAGCAGGGAGCGAGCAGAGGGTCCGGCAGTGACCAGCTGTGGGAGGGGAAATTCCCGCCCGTGTGTGCGGAGACGAGGAAGCAAAATAAGCGATACTAAAATAATTAATGACTAAAGCACAAAAAGCTTGTTGGAGGAAAACGCTTGGGGTGGAAGAGAGCAATGTTACATTTCTATTTTTAGGAAAAAAAACCCCTCGGTCATTGTTTTTCCCCTCACCTTTCCATCTGGTCGGGATCCGTCCAGGGGCCAGGATGCAAAATTTCCCCCCCATCCCTGCCCCCATTGAGGTCAGGAAAACTGAAGGGATTTACTCAGGTGAATGGATCAGCTGGCAGCAAGCTGGAAAATGGAAATGTGGGGCAGGGTGGAGGAGAAAAGCATCCTTTAAAACCACCGTGGGGAGTCAGGGTTGGTGTAACCTGGGAAGTTGAGCGATTTTTTCTGCCCGTGCTTCTCTGTGATGCTGCCTTGGTCCCACCATGCCGGGCTGGCACGTTTGAAATCCCCTTTGCACACCAAAACAATGGCCCCGAGGCCAAACGTGCCATCACCGAGGGGAAATGGCAACCCTTGGCATCACCATTGTGTTTTCCTACAAAACGCTACAGTGGAAATGGTGAATTTATTCCTCTCCATCCTTTGGGGTTTGTTTTTTTTTTTTATTCCTTAAATCCTGGTTACAAGCTGTTGACTTGTTGTGGAGGGGTGATTCACAGAAGCTGACATTATAAATATTACAATAATTTAATGCATAAAATGTCCCCAATAAGCCTTAAATGTTGTTTAAAAGCCCATGTTACCTATAAGTCAGGCGAATTTCCATGTTTGCACTTAATTGCACCATTACTTCGGTTTTGGCTTCAAAGGTCACAGTTAAGTCATGCTACGTGTTTTATTGGAGTGACCCCAGTGTGAGCTCAGGGAACAAAAAAAAAAAAAAAAAGGAATTCACTGAAACTTTTGTTGTTGTTGTTTTTTAAAAATAAAAAATGTTAAAAAATAATAAAAAAAAAAAATCACAAATAAAACCAACCCAAACCTGGGACACTTCTGCAACCGGTTAAACCCATCACTAAACAAAAAAAACCTTGCAATTGTCAAACCAATCAGTCAAAGAATTTTGTGGATGCCAAAGAAATATTTTGACAGTCAAGCAGCACAGCCAGAAACCGGAAACTTGTCACTATGAAAAAAAAAAATTGGAAGTTATTTAGCAACCAAGGACTAAAGACACACTCATACCACACTGCTGCGGCGTTAGGTTCCAAGCTTGCTCCGAGGGATGCTGCTGCTCCGAGACTGCATCCTGCCGTTTTGGTTTCCGATGCTTTTTGCTCATTTCACTGTGAGCTTTCTTTTTGAAACTCTGAGACTCTTTTCGATTGATGTTTTAGAGTAGATCATCTTTATCAGCCTTCCAAAAGTCCTTATTATTGGTAAAATTTGCAGCACAGATCAGCGCTGACAGCCCAGCTGATCCCGGGCGCGGCGAGCGGCGGCGGCGGCTCCGGGTGGGATGCCCAGCCCTGCCTGAGCCCAACACTCACCCGGCTGAGACTGACCGTGCCTGGGGAGGAATCTTCCTCAGATGGGAAAAATGTGACACAGGTTATTAGTGGGGGGGTGGGGGGGAAGGAAAACAAAAAAAAAAAAAACCACATCAAAAAACCAACAAAACGGGAACCACCTTTGTTATAAATTAGCATAATCCACTGAGGTTGGAAATGAAAATCTGCTCATTAATTAAGGCTCAGTATGTTCAGATAATGTTAAATACAGTAAATAGGACTTAGTTTATCTTATCAGGCTTGCTAGCTTTAGCTCCAGTATCCTAGTATAAGAGTCATAACAATAATCAATATGCTGCCTTTTAATGAATCTTGCTTCCGTGTGCTTCACTCAATTATGGTTAAAAAAAAAGCAATCCACAAATTTCGCTGTACACAGCTCCATTCATCAGCTTCTGCACTACTTGTCTTCTCAGTACAGGAAAGCAAAAAGGGGGACACTTTAAAGAACAACCAACCCTGCACCACCAGCACCGGGCAATAAACCAGTTTGAGAGACTCCCAAAACATCAGGCATCGTGTTTTGCCATAAGGAGATGGCATTTAGGTGGGGAAAGCTGAGGGGGCTGGTGGGGCACAGGGAGAAGAATGGGATGGTGGGACTGGAGAGGAGGGAAGGGGTTCTGGTGAGCCATGGGGCTGGGTGAGGGCTGGACCGTGGCGGGAGGGCTGTGGCCACCCCAGAGCATCCCCTGCCTGGTGCGTCCTGGGAGCAGGGGAGTCTGGTGTTCTGGAGAGAAAATGCACAAGGAAAATATTTTTGATGTTAATGTAAATGTATTTTGAAATGAATAGAAAGAAGAAGAAAAAAAAAAAAGGTTTATTTTAGTAGAGAAATGTTGTCTTTTAAGATGTATAAACTGCAGGAATCGACATTTGCACTGTAAGAGCACCTGTTTCCTTGGAGAAGCAGCAGCTGTTGAGGTGAGGATGCACAAGGCATCATGCCCTGATGGAGCACAGCCCCCCACACCAGCCCCAGCCCCGATGGCTGTGGAAGTTTCCCAAGGGCAGCTCCCATTCCACGCTCCCATTTTCCCCACACCCATCTTTCAGTTATTTTTCTTTCCTGTTTTTTTTTTTTTTGCTTGCACCTCTTTGATGGGGTTAGGATGCCTGCTGTCCCACGGAGCCCGCCCCGAGGGGGGATGCAGAACAGAGCTGGGAGGGATGCAGGATGCAGGAGGAGGATGCTGCTGCAGGGCAGGACGTGAGGCTTGGTTGTTCTTTAAAGAAATCCCCCCCAGTTTGCACCATTCCACATCCAAAACAACCCACTTCACATCAGTTACAGGAAACGATATGAATGTCGCAGGAGGAGAAACCCTTCTGTTTTCTTTGTTTCAAAGAACGTGATGTGCCATTTGTTAATACAAAAGAGAAATATTGAAAATATATTGAAAAGAGCAATTTTAAATTATTTTTGGCTTATGTTGCAATATTTATTTTCTTGTATTAGAAATTCCTTTGTAGAGAAAAAATGTATTTTTCATTAATGCAAAAACCTATTTCTCCTTTTTGTACATTTTCCATGTTAGTTAATCCTTAAAGCAATATAATGTTATCAAACTCGTTCTGTGTGAGACTGTATTATGCATGCTATTTGTGTTGCCTTGGAATAGCTCTGTCTGCCATTATTTTCATCCTGTTTAGATACAGTGTATGCTTTAATACACATTGGGACCATGGCCCATTGCTTATGAAAAACCCCTTTGCATTCCTCAATGTGTTGGCAAATGCAGTCAATAAAGCAGTGTTTTCTGTGTACCTCGTGTTGTTGGAGTGAGCAGTCACACAGAGCAAACTCACCCAGGGACAGGAGAGCCCATGGAGCATCCCAGGGATGCAGCTCTGTGGGGATGCAGGGCTGGGTCAGCCCTGCTGGTGCAGCCACTCTGCCTGAGAAAAGCAAATTCCTGAACTTCTGTTGCATTTCCATTTACATTTCCATTGCCAGACCTCAGCCAGCCCTTGGAAAATGCAGCTGGAGACATTTGTCACAGCTGGAAGGGCAAGCCCAAGCAAGAGGATGTTCACAGAGTCCCCCATGCCCAAAAGTTTCTGTAATTCAAGGTAACCACCTTTCTCCCGGAGATTTAAGTCTTGTTTTGCAGATTTGGAGCAAAACCCCCAGGGGAAGCTCTGCTGTGAGCTGGGATGCTCAGAGGAACAGCTTCTTGCACCAGGAGCTGGTGTAGCAGGCAGGGAAAAACGCTGCTAGATTTGCTATTCGTGGGAGCAAAGGCAAGCTGTGAAATCCAAATTACTCCAGCAATGTGTTGCTGTTTGTCAGACACTCCTCGTTCTCCTGATGATACCAACCAGCCACCTGATCTAGTGGGTGGCATCCCTGCCCATGGAAGGGGATTGGAAATAAATCTTTCTAGGGTCCCTTCCAACCCAAACCATTCTGTGGGTCTGCTGGTGTGGGCTGTGGTTGCTGGGCCCGACCCTCCACCTGTGGTGCGTGAGCCACAGGGCTCATCACAGAGCTTTAAAAACTTGAATGGGATCCACATCTTCCTGTGAATACTTGGCTGGCTTGGAGGCCACAGGCAAGGGTGCAGCCCTGTTTCAGCAAATGCTGGAGTCATCAAAGAATGGCTCTTTTTTTCTGCCTTCTTGGCATTTCCTGGCACATTTTTCTTCTGTAAAATTGACCACGTGTCCAAGCTGCTGAAGAAAAATGAGCTGTTCAATAGGCATACTTGGTGCAATTTATTAGCCAAGTGATTAATCAGGGAAATCACAGTGCCTGGTGAAGACAGCACAAACCTCATCAATCTGAGATGGGTTTTCTGGGTGTTGAGGGGAAGAAGAGGGGGAAATTCACCTTAAACTCTCGTGGGCTTATATGTCGCTCTTAAAGGAAAAGGCAAAGAATCAATTTATTGCAAATGAAGGATTTTATTACTAGGCTGTGTTATTGCTCACAGCTCTCCAGGCACCCCAGTGATGAACTCAAACTCCTGGCTGGTCCCAAAACCCCACAGTGCAGGCACAATGCCCACAGCAGCGTGCATGAACCTGCCTGTACAAAGCCAGTTCCAGAGTTGTCTTCTGTAATAAGTTTTTCACCTGTTTTAGGCAGGGAGATATTAATAGAGTTCAATTCCATAAAGCAGGGAGCGAGGCCAGCCTGCCTGTCATGGCTTAACTCCAACCTTCCCAACTCCCAGAGTGTCTGAGGGGATGATGCTCAGCCCAGACACACCTTGGAGATCTGATGCTTGCCCTTACAAAGTGGCAAGGATTTTGTCTTCAAAATATTTGAGGTTAATGGAAGAGGTTGCCAAATTCCTGGGAAGGTACATTCCTGCCTCTGGCACCTTAGACCAGAGATATCTGGGATAGTCTGGATGGATTTATCATGGGCAGGGATGGACAGACCTGGGGCACCAGTGCTCCACCAGCAGCACCACATCATCCTTCTCCTACAGCTCAGCCTGAGAAATGATTCCCCAATAAAGGTAGAAAAAGCCTTTCTTAGTAATAATCTATATTTATAGGCACTTGGAGCACATAGGGTTTCCCTGTGTTGCTCCCTTGGGGTTTGCCTGTAGTATCCTCATCACAGGTGGTGCTGAGTGCCTCGATCTGGAGTGAGCAGCCAAAGAATCATTTCAATTTAATTGCAAAATAAATGTTAGGCTAGCCCCTATATGTTTTGCAGAAGGATTGGAAGTGCCACCATAAATACTAATGGAGCAAATACACCCCGGTGTCAGTAAATCATCAGCAACGGATGTGGAAAGGAATTAATTTCCCTTCAGCTTCTCCTGAAAGAATTGCAGTAAGACCTTGTTTTATTGTGTTTGATTAAGTGCTGGTGGTATAACATAATTTCCCCTAACCATTAAAACCGCTGGTGTTGTACTTCTGCATAAACGCCTCTAATGTGATGAGAGCATATTTAATATTTACTCTTCCGAAGTTAATACATTTAGGGGAGACATTTTGTGCTCTAAAAATAGTTCCTTGGCCTTGGATTTCCATGTAGGGCTGAGAAATGATGTGTCTGCTGTGATTGCAACAGATGAATAAGGAAAAAAAAAAAAACAACCTCTAAAAAAATAAACAAACCTATGACTAACCCACAAAACAAGGGAAAAATCCCACTGCAGCCAATGCCCACCCTGGCTGATCCAGAGGGTTTCACAAGTGCTGTCTCTGCTTTGATGTCTTGCCCGTCCCAAAATCCACTTGACAAACTCAATTCCCTGTTCATTTACTGCACAAGTTAAAAATGGACCCGTGGAGGGTCTAACCAGGCACTTTTTTAATGGAAGATTTATCCAGCTACCTTTTCTCACGGGGGTTTATCTTGGGGATGGGATGGGACTGGCATTGCTTGCAGGCAGCTCTTTCTTCTCCTGTGATGGCCCCACATGGATGTCCAGATCCACCACAGAGTCCTGGTGGGGAAGTGCTCAGCCCCCAGCCAAGTTTTGGGGGGACAGGGGGGCAACAGCTTTGCCTGTATCCATCCCTCATCCACAAGAGAGTTCTTTGGGCATGAATCCTGGACCTTGCCTGCCATGGGGTATAAATCATGCAAACAGCAAACAGGTTATATGGGAATCAGGAGGTAAGAGGAATGTAGCTCCCTTCCAAAATCAGGACTCTGGTGCTGGGGGTGTTGTTTGGGCTGTGGGTGCCCTGAGAAACGAGCCCTGGGGGTGTCTGTGAGCTCTGCTGGTGTGTGCAGCGGTGGCATGGAGTTTCCCAAAGTGGTGGGATTTTGGCATTTCCCTAAGCCTTGGGATGGTGTTTCCCAGCTAAACTCACTCAGCTGCACATCAGATGCAGTGTTTTCCCTCAGGAGTAGCTGCTGTACATTCAGATGTAATAAAGATTAAAATAATTGACTGCCTGTGCTTGTATTTTAAGTGGTGCTTCATAATGCTGACACTGAGCAGGAGGAGGAAATGCAGAGGTTACAATAGTGCTGGTACACTGGGTCATTAGCAGCCCTGCAATGAGCTCTGGAGGGTCGGATCGATGAAAGGGAGTTTTTCCTGGGAGACAGGCAGGTCAAAGAACAAAATAACAGATCTGCAGCCATAACTCCCGGGAAGATGATTCTCAGGAGGGAGATGCTGTGTTTGTTCAGGACCCTGCTGCTGTTAGAGCAGGACACCAGCCATCCATGTGGGAGTGGACCTGCCGTGTGCTCTGCCTCCATCCAAGCTTCTCCCCGTGCAGGTTGGAATGCAGCACCCTGCAAGAGAGAAAATTCCCTCCAGAAAACAAGGTACCAAAACCCCTTCCAAGAATGCTCAGCTAAAAATAGGTGTTTGTTGGATGGGATACCACAAATAACACTCACACTGCACAGAGGGAGCGGCAGGCGGGGGATGAATTCCTGCCCTTAATAAGAAAGCAGGATCAATAAAGCACTTCTAAAAGAGGGAAATCAGCAATTTTTGCAGCTCCAGCTTTAAACTTAGTAAGTCTGGGGGATAAAGCACAGCAAGCAAGGATGCTCTTGTGCCCTGCATTCCCCAAACCAGCTTTAGCCAGGTGCTATGCTGGGGGACACAGGAGTCCTGGGCACCCAGAGAGACCTGCACAGAGCCCTGGGGTGGGCCAGCTCCCTGAAGGGCTGCTTCTGGAGAGCCATGGGAACGAGGTGGTTCCAATCAGGATTTTAAATCCAGCACACAGAGAGCAGCTCTGGAGCAGCACAGGGCCAAGCAGCATCACTGTGTTGCCAGAGGCAGGCTGGGGACACACATGCCCTGTGCCACGAGCATCACCTGCTTGGCACCAGCTCTTCTCCAGTAGCAAAAGGACTCATGGCTGATTTTTTAGGCTTTCTGAGCCACGAGGATGCTGAGGCACAGTCCAGCCACAGGGCAGCATCACATTTATTGGCGTGGCAAGAGCCAGACATGTGCCAAGCCATGGGGACTCAGGTCACTGCTCTGATCTGAAGCCTGCAAGCATCTCCCCAGTCCTATGTGTGTGCTAGACAACAGCTCTAAAACTGGCTCAGACAAATACAGCAGGAGGAGGAAGGAGTATAAATAGCCAAGCTGCAGGAGCACGGGCTGGGAGCAGCGTGGGCATGGCATGGCACTGGCACAGCCAGAGCCAGGGGGTGCTGAGAGTTGTTGTGCCTCCCCCGCACCACCAGCAGCCACAGCCCCCTCTCTGCATCCCATCAGCCCACCTGACAGGCATCTGCAGTGTTTTCCATCCCAAGCATTAGAAGAGAGTCAGTGACTGAGGTGTCACTGCTGCCCCTGGCTCAGAGCTGCCTGTTGGAAAACATGAGCTGAGATTTGAAACTTGGTGTAACTCTCTGCTTCCTCATGGGAGAACACAGGATGCCCCTATAATATGACTGCTCACTGCCTTTTTTATATACTTTCATAAAGTCTTTGGCTTACCTGAGGATTCCCACCTCCTGACAATTAAGTGGACAACACCTGCTTGAGCAAACAGAATTACCTTACACTGAGGAATGGGCCAAGGGCAGCACTGCCTGACAGCCAGAGGAAACGTGCTGGGACCCTCACAGAAATCACATTTCAGCTGATTTTTCAGTCTGAGGGTGGTTGCTGGCTGCTGGAGAGCTGAGATGCCAGGGGCTGGCAGCAGTGAACTTGTCATGCATTCACAAACTCATTTTGCCTTTTTGGTTTCTGTATGTATCAATGAGAGGAGTTTGTGGGAAATGAGGGAACCAGGGGAAAGGTTTGCTGGTTGGGGCTGCGTGGGCCTGAAGGGCTGTTCTGATGGGGTAAATAATAGGGGAATTGGTTCGTTGCTGAATGGCTGGAAAGAAACAGGAGTCAATTTGCAGCAGCAAATGAAACATCTCCCAGACTCAGCCCTCAGCTAAATCCAGATGGAATGAGCATCCACAGCCCTCAGAAGGGAAGCAGCAGGAGCAGGGGTCTTGCTGGCAAAACATCCCCATCCCTTCTCTTCACTTTCTGCCTCTTTGCCTTTCCCAGGGGGACGTGTGGGGCCATGACTGTGTCCCCCCATAGGGCTGTCCCCCCCGAAGATGCTCCCTCAGGAGCTGGTACAAGTGGAACCCCAGCCACAGGCAGCAGCTTCATTTACATTTTGCTCTGAGAGTTTGACTCATCCCAATCTGAAAGTGAGAACTAAACCCTCGGCAGGAGGACGGGTGACACCTGAAACAATGAAACCCAGGGGAGGTTTGAACCCACACCAGGAGCTGGGGGCAGTGGGGAGGCTGTGGAGAGGCTGACTCTGGGTGACTGCCTGGGACCTCTGACAGGCACACCTCTGCTCCCAAGCCTGGCTTCCCACAGGTGCTGCAGCCCCTTTTAGGATGCTCTTAGCTCCAATCTGAGCAAGAGGATTGACAGGCTCAGATTGTCCACAGAGGAATTAGTTTTTCATCCTGTGACACCATCGAACATAAACCTAAAGAAAAGCTGGGACTGAAACACTGCTGTCCCCAGCCCAGCCCAGCCCCGCTCCTCTCATCACTGGCCCAAGTCCCCCAGCCCACATGCTGGTTTTGCTCCCCCCTCCCCAAGTGCCCCACACAGCTGAGTCCTGCTACAGTTCAGTGCACAGTTATGACCCAAATTATCAAGGCAGGGAACGTAATAACTCCCTCCTAACTGAGACAAGGAGCCATGGTGCTGCCTGTTTCAGGGAGGGCTCAATCCCTGCCTTTCTACTCCCCAGGGCCATCATCTGCTCTCAGCACAGTTTTCATAGAATCCCAGAATGGTTTGGGTTAGAAGGGACCTTAAAGCTCATGTATCTCATCCAACTCCCCTGCCGTGGGCAGGGACACCTTCCACTAGCCCAGGTTGCTCCAAGTCCTGTCCAACCTGGCCTGGAACACTTCCAGGGATGGGACATCCACAGCTTCCCTGGGCAACCTGTGCCAGGGCCTCCCCACCCTCACAGGGAAGAATTTCTTTCTAATGTCTAATATCTAATATAAATCTACCCTCCTTCAGCTTAAAGCCATTCCCCCTTGCCCCTTCACTCCATGCCCTTGTCAGAAGTCCCTCTCCAGCCCTCTTGCAGCCCCTTTAGGTACTGGAAGGGTTTTGGCACCTTCACCTGGGGAAGGAGAGGAAAGCAGAGGCATCACTTGGCGGCAGCGAGAGCATCATCTTCCCAGCGAAACACATGAGTCATCTCCGCAGCACACAGCCGGTGTCAGCCCGAGCCGCAGGATCGCACCCGCTGCCGGGGGGAGCCTCCAAAACGAGCCCCAGCCGAGCGCCTTTGACTTCCCGGCAGCGCCCGGCCCCTTCTTCCTTCCTTCCCCCGCCGCCACCTCGGCAGCCCCCGGCTCTGCTCCAGAGGATGCTGCCTTTCTCAAGGCTGGGGGGTTTTTTTTGCGGTCGATCTGGGCCAGCTGGCTGCAGGGACACAAAGCGGGGCTGATCTCGCCCTCGCTGCCGCAGCTCTCCAGGCAGCCCGTGCTGGGGCTGATGCCCTGCAGAGGGGCTTTGCTCCCCTCCCTGCTGCACGCACCCCCTGCGCTGGCTGCTGAGCACCTTCCCACCCCAGCAGCGAGGGCAGCCACAGGGATGGGGGCAGGGATGAGGACATGGACCCGAAGGCATGCCAGGATGCCCAGCACTGTTACAGCACGGGGACCAGCAGCTCCCCTGTGCTCTGTGTGAGCAGTGCTCTGTGCTTAATGATGGAAACACTGTGAAGATGTTACCACAATAATTTTATGACTTCTTGAGTCTAATTTGATGGCAAAGTGTCACTCCAGGCCCACAGGCAGGTGATTACACTGCAGAACACACTGGACCCATCCCTGCTCCTCCAAATGACATGTGCCCGTCCTGGTGACTCACCACCCAGCAAGCTGCTGGGTGGGAGACAGGCTGGACCTGGCAAAATAAACTCATAAATGAATAAAACCTTCATGAAAAAGCAACACTCAGCCTGCTGTGTGTGGCATTTGCCCCAGCCCACTCCAGCTCTCCCAGACCTGCCACCACTGGGAGGGACAGCAGAGGTGACCCAGGGGGACGCTCGGCTGTGCATGGAGGAGCAGTTTTGTGGTAGCAGCACGTGGGAATTGCTCTTTCCTGCAGGAATATGAGGCCCCAGCAAGGTCACTGGCAAAGGTCCTGATGATGAACACCCCACTTGTGCATGTTCCAGCCTGGGCACTGCTGCCTCCAGGCAGGCATCCCAGTGCCAGGAAAGCATTTTTGGGAAGCGCAGTGCCACTGGGCTGGTTTGAGCTGCCACGTGGATCACACTGAGTGCCTGCAAAGCAATTTCATCTCCTGGGATGGTCTGGGAGCAGCTGAGGAAATTGTCCCACTGCCCGTGGTGGTGCTTGCTGTGCTTGTAGAAGGGCAGCTCTGTCACAGCTCCCAGCTTTGGCATGTTCAGTGAGCTCCACAAGAACCACTATTTCAGCAAACAATCCAGCAGAGCACAGGGGAAGGGTGGGGAGATGCTGAAATTCGTGGCCTCTCGTCAGGTACAAACCCTGCCTGGCTGCACAGCAGCTACTTCCCAGGTGGTTAATGCAGGGAAATGGTGAAAATAAATAAAAAACAGCATTTGCTGTAGAGATGGAGCAGAATTCACCCAGGGGACACAGAGCCCCCTGTTTCAGCTACCCAGGAGCTGCTGCATCCCTGGCTCAGAGAAAAAGATCATTTGGAGATCTTTTTTGGATACAGGCATGAGGGAAATAGGTGTTTTCAAACAGAGTTTGAACTTCTTCTGGAAGTAATTGCAGGCACTCGGTGTCGGAGCAGCAGGCACAGATGGAGGCTGGGAATAATCCAGCCAGAATAAAAGAGCCCAGCCTGAGCAGGAGGGGGTTCCACTGCATGTGATGCTTAAACTGTAAATGTCCCCCACCCACCTGCAATTCCCCTCTCTGGCTTTCCCAACACAGATGTGAACCCCGATGGGAAATGCCTTTAAAACACAAACATGTCCCAACACCTGTTCTAACGTTTCCTACCCTGCTCCTGCTGAGAGGAAAGCAACCAAGCCAGGCCTGATGGCACCAACCACAACCAAAAAGCAAACCTGTGGTGAAGCTGTTGGGTTAAAGAGCATCTCCTTACGCAGCTCCCACCTGCGGGCACAGAAACTGCTCAGGCATTACAGCTGAGCATGCCATCAATGCCAGCACCCACATTTACCTGGAATTAAAAAGGTTTTTAGTCCTATAAAAGTATCTTACAGGCATGTCTGTATTGAATAGCTTGAAATATCTATATATGAACATCTATATAAATAGATATCTATAGATAGCTAGCTATATAAATATAGTTTTCTGTCTATAGATATTCAAGATCTTGAAAAAATGTATTCCCAGAATTTAAGGTTGAAAAATCCAGTTCCATGTGGGAAGAGAGAGAGGCGTTGACTTGTCTCCTGAGTTGGACTCCGTGATCCCTGTGGGTACCTTCCAACTTGGAATATTCTGTGATTCTGTGGGGCACCAGCCACCACCAAGGCTCAGCCTTGGGCTCCTCACAGTGCAGGGGGTCCCTGCACTCCTGTGGCAGGTGCTCACCCTGGACAGGGACCATCCTCTGAACTCTGCTTCCAGGGAAATGTGATATCGGCAGCTACCAAGAAAGGAGGTTACACATCCGTGGTTTGAATAGTGGTTTTTGCAAATATTGTTGCCTTTTGCTGGTGTTCCTGGGTACTGGGAGCACTCCAGCTGGGTGCTCAGGACCAGTGAGGGTGATGGAAGTTGAGGGCTCCCTCCTTCCCCCTCGGGCCAGGCAGGAGCCCAGCGAGCACAGCCACTGCCTGGGTCATGCACAAATTGGCATTTTATGCTACAGCAGATGAAGAACCACTGTTCTCACAGCTGTCTGACATGGAAATCATTCTTTGGGAATTTCCCAGAGCAGGGAAGGTAAAAAGCCACCCAAACACAGGCAGAACACTGCAGAAGCCCCGTTCCCTGCATGGCCTCCACTGCCTGGGCAGAACCCTTCTCCCCGACCCCCTTTTCCCCCTGGAATGCCAGCACCCCCTCCCATCCCACATTACTGCTTTCTAACCAAAGGCCACTGCAAAGGAGACCGAGATCACCAGCTCATTTTATGTTAGACACTAAACAGACATGAGATGATCACTTCAACTTAATTATATCATAATTACCCCTCATATTCCTGTCATCTGGAACTGTCAACGGCAGCCTGAGCTGAGCTGCTGCTCCTCTCCAAGAGCCGTCACTCAGTGCTTCTGAGAGGTGTCAAAATAGGGGTAATTTTGCCTGCAGAGCCAGCTCCTGGCTGTAAACAAGTGGTCGTGCTTCACTTCAGAGCAGGGGCTGTGGAGATGGAGGGCTCTCACTCCCCAGGGCTGTGGGATAACGCCCGGGGGGCACAGCAGCCCCAGGCACAGCAGCCTGGGTCCCCACACTGCAGCCCCGCGGGGAGTCACCTCCCTGCCTCGGGCAGGTCAGCTGTGTAAAACATGTGGTTTTAATCATGTTATTAGGACAGTTAAGTGTAAGTCAGCATGTACTCTTCCTCACAGGATCAGGCAGCGAGGCTGAGGATGGAAATGCAGGGCAGATGCCTTTCCCTGAGGCACAGCTGAGCACAGCGTCTACTCCTGCACATGCAGAGAGCTGGATGGGCTCTGTCTGTCCTGGAGGAGACAAGGAGGGGATCATGTCCTCTCTCAGCTCCTCTGCTCACTGATCCTGCTCCCTCATAGCCCCAGGACATTCACAAACCCAGGCTTTGTCCTTCCCCCTTGGATGATGCCTCCCCTCCGGGCCATGCACCAACCCTGTGCATACAGGCACTACTGTAACTACCATTTGATTATTATTTAATCTTACAACACCATGTTCAGCTTGCAAGGTTTTATTTAGGATTGCTCTGCTGCCTGTCAGAATTCTTGTCACCTTTGTGGTTTCCAAGTGAGTCATTACCATTGCTCCAGCAACACTCCACCAGCTACTGGGCAAGGGGAGAAGAATATCTTGTTCAATTAAAGCAGTGATTAATTTTTGCAGGAGAAGTATAATGACTTGTATGGAGAGTTTCCCTTACTCTTGGCTGGTGCACCTGCCACTTAGCTTTTCTTTCTCCATGCTTTAACAAATTCCCAATTAATCACCCTGGGAGGTGGCTGTGACTCATTGCCTCCTCCAAGCAAGTCCTGCCTCATCCTGCCCCCCGAGGAGCCCTCTGACCTCTCAGCTCTTCCTGCAGCCAGTGTGGCTTTTGGCTGGTCCTTGTCAACACAGCTGAACTGTTTGTGTGAGCCTGGCATGAAACACAGGAAAATAAAAGGCAAACCAAAGAGAGAGTCACTGGAGTGTGCTGGGCACGTGGCACCAGACTGCCCAGGATGTGCCCAGCAGTTCTAGCAGGGACCCACAACCTAAAATTAATGTGAGTAGAAACACCATGGTGCTGACCTTCCTCCATCTGCTCCATCCTCAGGAGTGGGTTGGGATGGGGAGGCTGCAGAAGGGCTGGCTCACAGCTGAGCCCAGGGCAGCCAGAACGATCCTGCTGCAGGTGGAGGTATCAGGGTGGAGATCCCAAGGCCTGGAGATCCTGAGCACCCCGTGGAGCTGGTGTTGTCATCACCATGGAGCAGATCATGCTCCATGTGCTGCTGGAGCACGAGCAGCCAACCTGTCCAAGCCATCCCTGTGTCCCCATGTCCTGAGCTGGGTCTCTGGGTAATCCCACCTGCAGCTGACCCAGACAGAGCCAGGCACCACCATGGCACAGAGAGGAGAGATCCCCAACTGCAGGCAGAGGCATCCAAAAGCAAACTGGAGCAAAGCTGCTTAAATTTGCACTCACATGCTTTTGTGAGGGAAAGCTGTAAACCACATTATTCCTCCTGAGTTACTTATCTGACAAAAATGCTGCTCTTTGCAAGGCTGTGCTGGCCCCAAAGAGGTGCCCATTTGCCCTTTCTTTCCCCTGGGTTTGACTTTCTACTCTTTGACTTCACGGAGCAATTCAGGGAACAGCTGCAAAGGGTGGTTCATTCCTGGAAAACAATCCATTCCCCTTGCACCGGCTCTGTGCACCAAAGTTCTGGAGATCGTTGCACAATTCCCTGAGCTCTTAAGAAACGTCGATGTTGAGAGGTTAAAGATTTTAAAGCCTGCTGCCACCTATGGATGGAAGGAAAGCAGTGAGAGCAGGAATCCTCCCAGGAGCATGCCTGACTGGAGGGAGACTCGAACTCTGGAGAAAGCCCTTGGCAGTGGGGATGTGCCAGCAGCCCTGGGCAAAGACCCGAGCCTTCTCCTACTTCAGACAAACCCAAAAAAGTGCAGGAAATTTGCTATGCATCATGTGAGTACACGTAGTACAAGAGAGGAAATAAGCCTGGTTTTTGGCTAGCTGGATCAATCCGATTATGGTGTTTTCATTGACAGACTGTGGCGTGCCCTCCCTTTACCTAATTATTCTGATGTAATTAAATCCTTCAAAAAAAAAAAAGAAATTGTGCATGTTTGCATTCAGCTTGCTAAGGTGATAATTTCTGCAGGAAAACTCTACAGAACACCTGAAATGGATATTTGTGGGGCCATGGGAGCTACAGGGCAGCATATTCCACCCTCACTAGAGGAAACAGAGATACCTATACTATAGATAATGTTATAGACAATAACAGGTCTATAATATGGGTGTTATTTTTATAGCATCATACCTAGCAGAGCTCTTGGCTCGTGAAGAGGCTCTTTGGTCCATGGCAGGGGACACCTCCATTCCCAGAGCATCCTGCCAGACCTCAGGGGGGCCAGGCTGCCCTCTGCCCAACAGCACCAACCTTTACCTTAAACTGGGCAAAGAGGAGAGGGCAGGGAGCACAATGCCAACAAATTACCACAATTCAGTGTTATATGAGATGTTGTTACTGTTTTTTGCTCTGGTTATCCACCTGCACTCTCTGGAAGTGGAAAGTGAGCTGAAAACAGGCACAACTTAATCCCCTGATCTCAGGCATCCACCACCTTACTCTTCAGAAAAAGGTATAATACTTTCAGCACGGGGTTAAAGATGTCCTATTGTTTTATTCTTTTTTTTTTTTTTTTTTTTGTAATTTCATCAGCTTCTTGAAAAACCTGTTTTTCTTTTATCCTGAGTCATTTCGCATGAAGAAACTATTGTTCTAAACTGTGACTCATCAGTCTGCATCACCACTTTCCAAACCCCAGGGGGCACATGGGCTTCGAAGCAGGGAATGGCAGCCAACCTTAATTTACCAATAAACAGGCACTTCATTTCTGCATTGACTCATCACTGGTTAAGCCTGGGTTTGTTCCTACTTCCAAGGGTGAACCTGGAGTGATCATTCCATTTGCTTTTTTAATCATCTTTCATGAAGAGCACTCACATGACCCCTGTCTTACTGACAGTCTGTCTGCTGTTTAAATACAAACACTTGGAAGGAGAGACAAGTATCCAAATGATAGAACTCAAATACCTGGCAATATCAAGTTTCCAGAAACTGCCACGAGGCAGAAAAAAACAACTGTTGGTTCCTGAGACACCTTTCATTTATGAGGATCCACAGGGGAAAGGAGGCCACCATCCAAATTATCCACTTTACTGAAGCTCTCACACAGATCCTAACTATGTCTGTTTGAAATCTGAGTCAAAGGAGCTCTTTTGGAGCTGGAATCCCCTCTGTCACTCAGAGGTACATCATTCCTGCCCAGGGAATGCAGTGCCAGCAGAGTATGAGGGATGGACAAATTTTGCATGAGCAAAACTGGGCCTTGAGAGTGTAAAAGGTGCAAAATGAAAGGCTTGATCCTGCTTTTCTTACACACCAGGACCTGGGGGAATGAGCTGGATTTGGGGCTTGAGGGCTTTCTCTGGCTCTTGTGCAGCAGTAACACGCCAGCCTGGGCTCCTCATCCTGCCCATCAGGCACAGATTTCTACTGAGGACCTTCCCAGGGCTGTAGAAGGCTTGTGGGGGAAAGCTGCTCTTTCCACTTCACCTAATTTTTTTACTCTTAGCATAAAAACCCCACAAACTTTCTAAAAGGTCAGGACTGGGAACAGATTATTCCCTAGGGAGATAGAGAAATACGGGCTAAAGGGATCAGGTGCAGGGTTGCAACACATGCCCTATAGGCTGCATTACACAGCAGGGAGGTGAAGGCACGTGCTGCTCCAGGAGCTTGGGGGATGTTGTGTGTGAATGGAAGGTCACCATCTGCTTCTGAAAGGACTGTGCTCAGGCACTTGCTGCAAATGAGGTGGGAGTTCGATTGCCTCCTCTGCAAAATGAGAAAATCAGGAATTAAGTAAATAAAAAGGACACAGATCTGTTGGAGCAAGTCCAGAGGAGGCCACAAAGGTGCTCTGAAGGCTGGAGTCCCTCTGCTCTGGAGCCAGGCTGGGAGAGCTGGGGGTGTTTATCTGGAGAAGGATCCAGCAGACCTTAGAGCTCCTTTCAGTGCCTAAAGGGGCTCCAGGAGAGCTGGGGAGGGACTTGGGACAAGGGATGGAGGGACAGGACAAGGGGGAATGGCTTCCCAGTGACAGAGGGCAGGGATATATTGGATATTAGGGATAAATTCTTCCCTGAGGGTGGGGAGGCCCTGGCACAGGTTGCCCAGAGAAGCTGTGTTCCAGGTCAGGTTGGATGGGGCTTGGAGCAACCTGGGCTAGTGGAGGTGTATCTGCCCCTTGCAGGTGGGTTAGAATGAGATGAGTTTTAAGTTCCCTTCCAACCCAAATCACTCTGGGATTCTATGAAATCCGGGATCCCACTGGTCTTTTTTGCCCCTTGGTTTTGCCCTCCCTCCTTGCATGACTTTTTCACCCAGTTCCCAGGACAGGCTCTGGTTTTCCTCCCACCTGCCAGGACTCCCCTGCCTGCACAGGCAGGCTGTGCTTGTCCCAGCAAGCTCCTGCCCAGTGCAACCTGCCCACTCCTCCCCCTCTGGCAATGGGCTGGATCCCAAGAGCTGCCTGAGCCTCCCTCCTGCACTGAGCTCACTGAAGGGGGATGCTGGAGAGGAGATGCCACGGCAGGGCAGAACTGAATACTGGGGGAGGAATGAAGCATTTGGGGTGGGCAATATCACCGACCTTTGCACCTGGGATGCTCAGAGCTGGAGCTGGTGCAGAGTAGAGGCGCTGGGGATGGTCCCAGTGCAGGTGGGACACACCTCCTGGAGGAGCAGCAGGGAAGGGCACTGATGAAGCAGGATCCAGCAAAGGGCTCGGGGTAGGACCAGCTCCTTCCCCACCACAGCCTTGCACTGTGCAGGGGATCACTGGAGCCATCTAAGGAGTGCAAAGGCAAAGTATGACCCGTTTCCCTCACATCTTTTTCTCCTTGTTTTGCAGCCTTGAGACACACACTTTTTTAAATTTTGCAGAAAGGATCCAAGTCTCAGCCACACATCAGTTTTACAAAGAATGTATTTCAAATCTGGAATGTACAAAAGAAAACGTGTTTCTTGGTGATTTTTTTTTTCCCAGATGTTGTCTTTGTAAAGTGCTCTTATGCCCACGAGGTGTGTAA
Organism: Manacus vitellinus; assembly: GCF_001715985.3. NCBI lineage: Eukaryota > Metazoa > Chordata > Aves > Passeriformes > Pipridae > Manacus > Manacus vitellinus. Next base: position 2,365,444 of record NW_021940620.1, read on the forward strand.
GACATTATTACAGAAACTCTCAACACTTTCCCTCTTACCTGGTAACATACTGGATGGTTTCTTTGCAATATTGCTTGAACCTGCTTTCCTTTCACTACACATCTTCCAGCAGCATAATGTTCTGCAGTAAGTTCAAATTCACTTTGTACTCTCAGAGAGGTGCAAGTCCAATGACAGTTGACCAGGTCAGCCAAGGACTTCACCAGCCCCATCTCCATGGCATGGATTTCATAATTTCATGTTTACTGAGACAGAAATAGACTCATCCACAGTCACATGAGTGAGGATCTGTTACACATTCTTCTCTGCAGTCAGACTTGCAGCAGCTCTGTTAACTTCAACTAACCACAGAGACTGTAACTTTTTGGGCTTTCCTCGTTTCTCCCAAAATAATAACGGCAAAGAACACATGTAAACCTTGTACTAATTCTCTCTTGCATTCTGCCTGACAACAGCTCTGAAAACACCAGCAGAATTTCTTCTTTGACAGAGGCCTCTTTAAAAATTTCTTCCCCAGAATTTTAAGCATCAGAGTGTTGGAAAAAAGCTCCCTCCAAACCAGCCCGGGAGAAACAGAACCATACTGTTTTTTAAACTTGGGAGGCAATTCAAAATACAGGTTAGGAAACAAAAGGCTATTACAGAAGTGGTAATAGCACATAGGAGGGCTAGAGGGGGAGTGAAAAAATAAAATAATACTATAAATCAAAAAGCAGTTCTCTTTACAGACTGATTTTCAGGCACAAATGTCAAATCATCATCACTTTCTTTTGTGGATGTTCACTGGAGCTCCTCAGAGCCAGCTGTCACAGAGCAGTGAGTCAGAGCAAGTGGATGGGACACACTCCCTAAAAACATGCTCAAGTAAACCTCTCATTTTGTAGGAACACCCAAACTTCTTTACACCAATGTAGAAGTGTCTCTGACGCCAGAAACAAAACAGAAGCTCTAAAAAAGGGAAAACTACATTCCCAGCTCTGCCTCCTGTTCTGCTTAACTGCTGTTTGTCCAGGCAGCACCGAGCTCCAGCTGCTCTCCTGAAGCTGCACATCTGAATTTCTCTCACACCATCTCCCGTAATTAATTATTTCCCAGTAAAGCAAAAGTTTTTAATTTTCTGTACTGCAAACTCCTGATTTTTTTACCCCTTAAAACCTACTATGAGCAGAGAATTTCACTAAATGTCCTCTGCAACTTCATGCTAATGCATCTCAGTAACAATATTTTGCACAGGTTCATATTAAACCTCTTGTGTGTGTGTATATATGTATATACATATACTTACATCCTGTAGCTATATTACAAACACACAGAGCAAGGAATAGAAGAGTTAAGTGGCACATAAAGGAGTCTTCCTTTTACAGTTTCAATTTATTTGAACCTAAACCAAAACCTGCTCTAAGAATGCAGAGAGGAAACAACATTTGGGCACTGGGGCTGGGACCAAGAGCTTGGGCTGAACTCAAAATCCATCTCTGAGTGCCAACGGGCATGAGAGAGCTTAAAGTATGGTTTAAGTTCTGCAGCTTGTGCTTATGATCTGGTCAGAAGTCAAGTGTGTTAAACCAGTGAGCTCAGCTTTGTCCTTGGGGAACAGTCCACCAAGAACCAGCAGTTGTCAGTGACTTAGCAAAGCCCAGTTTAGTTGTAGGACACTGGATAGATTTCAAAATATCCTGACAAACACTGGCACCACCACAGTGTGCACAGGCTGACTGAAACACTATCTGGGTGCTCTCCCTCCCTTCACAAGCACCAGTGTTTCCAAACCCTGGGGTCAGCCCCACACACGAGCTGTGGCACAGCAGCATCAGGAGCCCTGTTCTGAATTGCTTTCCCTCTTTACCTCGCTGGCAAGGGGACATCTGTCAACCCAACTGATTTTTCCCTTCCTCCATTGCACAGTGGGAACTTGCTCAGGTATTTCCTAGAGATGCTCATAGGACCTGGGGCTGCCCTTTAACAAAGATTTGAACAAACTCCAACTCAAATTCTGCCCTTCCTCTCAGGAGCCACATTCTGATGGAAATGCAAATCCCTTTTCTCAGAACCCCCATGTGCTACAAAACCTGAACTGTCCCCCAGCCTCTTGCCAGGGTAAGCTCAGGTTCTCCTCAGCTCAGCTCCCCCCTCAGCCCCTGCCCAGAGCAGCAGCCTGTCACACTACACTCCCTGTCAACAGAGCTGCTGTTCCCACCCCTGGGGTCGGGCACTCAAATATCACCAAGTGGCCAAGATCAGGTCTCCAACAGCTCATCCCTGCCCTGAGCTACTGCCAAGGGTTTGCTCCAGCTAGTGCTGCTCCTGGGAGTTAATCAAACCACTCTGACAGTGAAGTACCACCCTTGTGGGGGAAAATCTATCCAAGCAACATAAATTCTTATTTGCCTGTGCCAAAACCAGGCATTTGGACCCAATATTGAAAGTATGCCTTTACATTCTCCTTCAATGAGGAGAGCGTTTATTATCACACATTTAGGAAGGAGAACCCAGGACTACAAGTGGATCCAAGCAAGCTTTGCACCCAGCCCTCAAATTGCAAGTTTTTGTTATCTACTAAATCTTGTCACATTTGGGAGCAACACAGTGAATGGCTCATGCTCAGAGTGGCTGTGGTGCCACGAACACCGAAGAGGGGACCCAAAATGCCCTTGATTTACACACGGTTTGTGCAGGAGCTCCAGTAGTTTGCAGGTGAGGGAGGCTTCTGTCATCCCACTGGGACATGGGCAGACAGTGCCCAAGTTAGGGAGGCACTGCTTCCTCCGAGGCTGCTGTGAGAGCTCTTCTTGTCCAGGCAGGGACCAAGCAGGACCTGATCCCTCCAGCCATCACCTTCGCCACAGGGCAAACAGGATGAGTGCCCTCTGCCTCCACAAGGATGATGAGGCAGCATCAGCAGGTTGAAAGCTTTGAGATCCTGGAATGAAAGGCATCAAAGGCTCCAAAATATTACTAGGAAATTTCTTACCATGACAGGACATGTGCAATAAGAACCAGGGTCATAAGGAAGACAAGGGATGTATTTTTTTTTTATTTTACTGTACCTGCTCACTGAATTTCTAATTCTAATTCAAAAGCAGACAAGTAAGAAATAACTTGAAAAATGTAAACTAAGGAGAACATATGCTTAGGATTGGAAAATAGTTGTCTATCACAGTAGGTTAAGACACTTCCCCATGGGTTGTGTCAGGGCTGAGTTTATCAGTTTGATAATACTCCGTGGCAATCCCCACTCCACCAACAGTGCCAATCCTAGAGGGCAGCTGGATTCTCAGGCAGCATCATTTGCCTGTAAGATCAGATCCTTCCACCTCATTTTAGAATTGCAGAAAAGGAAATGTCATTTTCTCCAGACTGAATTATTACTGTACCCATCTTAGAACCCAGCTCATTACTAGACCATGTGCTGAGCACACTTTTTTCCTGGTTTTGATAATTTTACAAGAACTCCCTGCTTAAAACTCCTTTTCTTCACATTCCAAGCAACGTTTTATTTTCTATTTCTCATACTTGTATTTCCAGCATGGGATGGGATAACACAACAACAAACACACCGAGAACATGTCAACAGACACTCTGGTCTTAAGCTTCTCTTCCGCAGTTTATTATATAAATTATGCTTTTAAACATTTAGAGCACTCACATTTCCAAACAGAATCCAGTTCCACACAGATACTGGTGCAAAGAGTGGTTTTATCTCAGTGTGAGGAAGCTACAAGACCCCAGTGACAGCCACTGGATGAGGCTGTTTTAATGTAACTCCTCGGCCCAAAACTAACATTTATGTGACCTAAATCTGAGCACGGTGCAGTCAATAGAAATACTGGACTTTGGTTGGTAACAATCAAATATTTGGACAGTACAAACAAGAGAAGAACAATTCGACCTCAAGCAGACCTGTGAATTCACTGGGGTTGGAGACCACCTCCATCATTTTCTGAACTGACATTATTATAAATAAATAGGTGCCAAATGTTCTATTTGGTGTTCAGTTGCAATCATCAAAATCCAATAAAGCTCCCATACATTCTGGTATTGTATGTACTCCAGTGAATGCCACAGGTCACCTCTGGCACATCAAAGACAGGACCCGAACACAGAAATAATAATGAAATTATCTTGATCTGGCAAGAGGACAAATGAGAAAACTTGGAGATCCTTCCCCTCTCCAATGCCAATAATTGCTGAAAAATTTATTAAACCAAGACTGAAATACAGCAATCACCTCTCAGTTATACAGTACATACTAAACCCCAATTTTAACTAAATACAAGCAAAATAAATCTTAACCCAGAGATGCCAGCAACTGGGGTCACTGCAGTGAAATACAGGCCACTGTCACAAGTAGTTATTAGGATCTTAGAAATCTGCATTCATTTCTCTTAAGGAACTGTTGTAATGTAAAAACAAAATGAGACACTTCATAAATAACATCTTTATTAATGAGTTTTCTTTTTCACATTCTTTAAAGTGATGTTTAATTGAAATCTGCATAGTCAAGAGTGCAAAAAAAAAATCAATTCATAGAAGTCAGACCCAGATGTGAATGTTGCTTTTGTTTAAGCAAGACTGGTCACAGTCTTAGGAATAAGATAGAAATAAATGGCCAGGGAGATGTGGGGGGGAGTAGGAATGAGAACCACCAGGAAAACTCTCATCAAGTTATTTGTCTATTAATGAAGTCTTCACACAAAGACACACAACACTCATTCACATTCAAGTGCACAACAGAAGGTAAACTACAGAAGGAAGATCCTTCCTCTGCTGAATGAACAGAGCAAGATTGTTTGTGTACTTCACTGAGTGTTGATCAGCTGTTCCCACAGCAGGAACCATTCCAGCACCCAGGTGGATAAACACAAGGTCCAGATTTCTTCATGCCCTTACAGCAACCACATTTCAGGCAGCATCCCACAGCAGGAACCAGGAAATCTGAGTGTTTCCATAACAGTGAGAATTGTTCTTAACACACACTTTTCAAGCACTATCACCTCCCTTCTTTTTCAATTTTTCATAGGATTATCCCTTTCTTTGCTGCTGCTGCTCATGGTTGGTTGGAAGAGCAGGTGAAGAGGACCCTCTGTGCCCATGCAATGGCTCAGCCTGTGGAAGTGCAGCAGAACATCTCCACCTCCAGCTTCATTTCCATCAGCACAGGCAGCACAGTCCCGAGTCTCTCACATCAACACTACAATGTGACTCTGCAAGTAGTACCTTTAATATTTACACCATCTAGTGATTTAGCTGTTCTCTGCATTACAGCCACCATCAGAAAAAGTTAGAGAAAAAAAACCCAAGAGGCACATCCCCTACACAATGGCTGTAGGGAGTAAAGACTCACAACACACTGTCCACACGCTGGTGAGAGGCCACTTCTTACCTCCAGTTTGGATTTCTGCAGCAGAGACACTACTCTACAGCTGAGCACTGGTTTACATGCAGAATTCTCTTGTGCTGGTCATTTGGAAAAGCCATCTGATACCATCACACTGAACTTCACTGTGCACAAACTGGGCTTAATGCTCTGCACACTATTCTGCAGCAATAAACTTCATTTACAATTTATATTAGCTATGTTCTGAATTATTCATCTTATTCAGATGCACAGTCTAGGACTGTGGGGAACTGATCATCAATATTCAATCATACCAGTTCAGATTTGGGCAAGGAATAAGTCTCATTTATTTGCTATGAGCCTACAGGCTTTAAATCTGAGATTCCATCCCAGAGAAAGTTATTTATGAAATCAAACCAGTCAGAAATACATTTGCTGCCATGGATATTAGAAACATAAGGCCTAAAGTATTTTGGAGAAGACCTACAGCAGGAGGTAAAAGGGATCCAGTAAAACTTGCAGCAGTTTGTATTTGTACAAGGGGAAAACAAACTACAGAGTGAAACCCAAACCCATCAAGGTGAAACAGTGACTTCAGGGATGAAACCCCACCTTCATTTCACAGTAAAATAAAACATCCCCAGCACATGGAAGCACCAACCACAGCTCCCAGGCAGCACCAACAAAATGCTGACAGACAACACCCTTTCTTCAAAGATAACCTGCTTTTTCCTTGGGGAGCCAGGGAAAACCAGAAGACTGGAAACAGGGACTGCAGATAACTGAATTTTACCCCAGAAATAAGTCCCCTGGGCAGCCAGCAGCTGCCCCACTGGCCAGGTGTCAGGGCAAAAACCACACAAAAGAATCCCTCTTGTCCCAGTCTAAAGTACCAAAACTAAAACTGGTCAATTGGGTGTGAGCTGATAAATTTTCACAAGCAGCAATGGCAACACTTTTTTTTCCTGGCAATTTCACAGGCAAATCTGCTGGCAGACCCCAAAACTAATGAAATTGGAAACAAGATATTTAGTGCAGTGATATTCTTAATTTTTCTTCAGAAAGAAACTGTATTTCTTATGCCACATCAGGGGTTTAATTCCAGAGACCAGGAGATTAAGACCACTTTTGATATTAGTTTAAGATTTACTTTGGCACAGCTAATTTACATTATTTGTACTTGAAGGGCATCACCTTAGATTTTTCCTTTACTATGCAAAATCCTTAAAACAAATGCAATTTGGTAGTCTGAAAAACCCCACCTTTACTCTAACCTACAATGGAACTACTTTGTGGCCTGCTGTGTTTCAGGAAAATATCCCACATATTCAGATCACCAGGCAGCCTCACTAGTTAAGACACATTAAAACGAAACATTTCCCATTAAAGTTGCCAAAAACTGGATTTAAATTTATTGCATGACGTTGCATAAGAAAGTGTGTTATTGAAAACTGTAAGGCATCATGCAATTATCCATCAGCTAATTATTTATTATTCCTTGAAAGATGGTTATATACTCTAAAGTTATAAAACCAGTTTCAAAAAAGTACATAAAAAAATTTAACATAAGCATTAAATATTTTTTTTTTCACATGTTCATCGTTTTTAGCTGTTAAAAAGTGCATTCAAACATACTGTACTGGAAAGTTGCTCTGACCAAAAATGGTGCTGGAGACTCATTAAATTAAAAGCTGCAAAAGGAGGTTGCATGGGATTAGAAAGCTCACAGGTTGTGGTATTTCAACTTACAAACGTGAAATAATTTTTCAATCCTCAACACTTATAATTTAGCATCAATGATATAATCAGCTAAAAAGGTGTATTTTTCTGACTTGAACAGTCAAATGGATTCAAGTTACGCACACTGAGTGATCAGAGGAGGAGCAGACAAGGTTCAGCCAGGGGCAGGGTGTGCTGCTGGGATTCTGGCATCCATCAGTTGATGTACTGGGCCATCCAGCGGAACCCCTCCCCATAGCCTTGTCTCTTTAGCACACTGCACATGAACACCTCCAGGGGCCTGGCATTCAGGTCCTTCAGTGGTGTGTTGCCCTGCAGAGACACAGAAATACCCCCAGTTACGGTCTCCTTATAAAACAACTCCTACTTTACATGGACAGCTGTTTCTATGGAATGCCAGTACTTAACTTGTGTTGGATACTGGAATTTTAGAACATAAATTCATCTCAAACCGTAGAATGGGTTGGGTTGGAAGGGACTTTAAAGCTCATCTTGTTCCAACCCCCTGCCATGGGCAGGGATACCTCCCCCTAGCCCAGGTTGTTCCAAATCCTGTCCAACCTGGCCTTGGACACTTCCAGGGGTGGGGCAGTCACAGCTTCTCTGGGCAACCTGTGCCAGGGCCTCCCCACCCTCACAGGGAAGGATTTCCTCCTAACCTCTAAACTAACCCTGCCATCCTAATCTCAGTAACATGGACACTAGGAATACACAAAGCATATTTTCGTGTGCTGAAGGCATATTTTCATGTTTTCATCCACACTGGAGAGGGTGAAGTACCTGAAGCCAGAATGGAACAGCAACATGTCCACAGAGAACTTTAGAGCTCTGGTTTTCAATCACAGTTCCCTGCTGCGTTTACAATAGTTTTCCAGCCAGATAAAAGGAGTATTTTATACTAATTTTAGGACTGACCAAAGCAGGAGTGCAAGGTGCTTGCCAAGATCAGCAGAGTGCAATAAAGCTGTTGCTCAACTGGAGCTTCACAACAGTGTTCAGACCTCCTCAACTACGTGTGGGGGTGTAAGAACCCGAAAAAAAGAAGTTAAAGATTTTGTTCCTGCTCAGCCTAAACTCTGACTGGCACTGAACTTTAGGGGAGGCCCCTAAGGGTGAATAAGCAAAGAGGAATTGCGAGACCAGGGGCTCTCAGCAGAACCGCGGTGCTGGTCAGCTCATGGGAGCCGGGATGGAAGCCACGCTGGAATGACTCCATCAGCTGCACAGAGGTGTCTCTCCAAGGGCCAAGGACAAGGGAGCAACTCCTTCCCAGTACCCTGTGTCCCAGTGTCTCCTACAAGCACTGCACTGTATTAACTTTACATTAAGAAGAGTTGAAGTATCATGAAGACCCACATGAGAAATCTGCCTTGTTGCTACAGGTACCAGTAGGAACTTTTTCCTTCCCACAACCTACAGACTTAGGTGTAAATTTAGGTTCAAGCTTCAGGTAAACATTTTAAGTAGAAAATTATTAAAGCCTGTACTTCACACGAGAAAAGTCACTTACTGAAAGACTTTATCCAGTTTTTTTCTTATAATTCTCTCCAGAACTATAGCCTCTGAAAACTCAGTTTAAAAATACTGCATAAGAAACTTGAAGTATTAAAAGTTATTCTCTTTTTTCTCTGAAAAATGTAGCATTAAATATGATGCTAAAAAGTTGTAGTAAAGATGCATTTAACACACACAAAAGCAGACCCCAGAACTCATTTCATATATTGTTATCAGGTACTAAGTACTTTACAAATTAAAAAACATTTGTTTTGTGTAGCTAGAAGGAACCAGAGCCAACACATAAATAAAGCAAACAAACTCCCTAACAAAAAAATCTCACTAAAGCAAAAACCTGCCAAAAAAAAAAGAAAAAGAAAAAAGGAGCAATACCTTTCCTGTTGTCTGGCCATACAGACCAAATGTCTCTCGTAGCCTTTCTTCACTGATGGCTTCTGGTCTGTCAATCTTGTTACCAAGAATTAGGATAGGCACATTAGCAATAGTTTCATCTGTCATTAGTGACTACAAAGGAAAGGAGAAAGAAGGAGTGATGAATTTAGAATACAGGTCAAATCGCTCCTCCTCATGTGAGGTGACAGCAGGGCTCTGTTGGACACTGGGTATTTGAGCTGAGCTCTTACAAGTGAAAGGTCATGCTTTGAAAAGCTCCTTTAAACTTACATCAAGTTCTTCTTTTGATTCAAGCAACCTTTCATGATCTGCACAGTCCACCAAGAACACAATGCCATTAATTGCAGGCAGGTAGTTTTTCCACACTCTGCGAGCTACAGGGAAAATGAGAATTAAAAATAAAAGGAAATTATCCCCAAATTCAGAGTGATGTATATTGGTCATTAAGGAGCAACAGGTAGAGGTTTTTTATTTGATTTTTTTTAAGTCTTAGCTTATGTTGCCAGTGTTCAGAATGCAATCCCCTGTTTTACTTGAAATGACAGAGCAAAAATATCATTCCTTTACTGTTATCACCCCTCTATCCCACCTGGATGCTGATGTACAGAACTTTTTTTTGTTTCCCCAAGAATTATGTCAACAAAGGTAAGCTTGAAGCATAAAGCTTAAAGGTAAATACAAGCAATTCAAAGTACATAATCCCCTTCACAGTATTAGACAAAAGTTTCTGCTCTACTGCAGCTCTTGGAAAATTGTATTTGGGATTTGTGGTAAGTGGTGGAGACAGACAAAAAAACCAGCCAATGTCTTTTATGCTCTCAAAGAAGAGTGTGGGAGGTCAGTCTTTGCATTTCTGACTGGAAACAAATTCCAACCCAATTCACTGAGCTTAAGTGAGTCAATGGACACCCTTACCTTGAGCATGTCCACCCAGATCAAAGGTAGTGAAAGTCATGCCAGCAATTGTCAGCTCTTCTGAAGCTGAAAATACACAGAATTATGTTCCTGTGAAGATTGTGCAGTGCATTGGAACAGTCTAACCTTCCAGCACATACATTTTACTTTTTCCTCTTGGTTCTTTTCAGTATTTTGTTATTCAAGAAGCAAATGAGAGCAAAACATTCTCTCAAAATCAATGACACGTTCGTGTAACACCAAAATGTTATTAACCATTAAAGCATGAAATATCTGCAACACTAAGAACAGCAGACAGTATTCATACATTATGTATCCCTACATAATAATACACAAACAACAGTTGGTTCTGGCATCTGGTTTGCCAAAAAGATGGCATTTTGTGTCCAGTACTGTTCAAGGTTTCTCCTCTTCACATCCATTCCCAATTTCTCACCTCCTTACTGGACTTCATCAATCCACATTTTCAACCTGTGTTGAACTTTTACTCCTGTAAGGTTACCAGGATAACAATTACACAGCAACTTTTGAGACACAAACTCTAACTTTCCAGCTACACAGAGAAACTGTTCCCTAAAATTGCAGGCCCCTCTTCCCCCCAGTTTCTATAATATAAACTCTCAGCTTCGTTGTTCTGCTTGTTACTCACCTCTTAAATTTAATGCAACACACTGAACAACCCTACATGTTTTTTTTTAATATTACTTGAACTATTACTTTGTTTCTCCCGATTACACTGTTGGTCTCATGACATATAATCAAATCCTGCTTTTCCTGCAATCCTTCCAACACTTTCTAGTTATGGGACCAGCAATATTCACTTACTGGGGTGTAACGTGGGGACGTGTTGCCCCAGTCTGTCATCTTTGAGCATGTGCAGCAGTGTAGTTTTCCCAGCATTGTCCAGTCCAAGAAACACTAGTTTGCCTGATTTCTTGTACAGTCCTAGAACAAAGAAGGACCCAGTGAATAATCAGTTCAAGTGGTGGGAGTTCATTTCCAGCCCTAGAGATGATTTTGCTCCCAGGAACAAAGTGTTACAGTCCCAGTACAAAATACAGGTCAGTCAAGCCCCACCACACACTTTATCAGTGTCACTTTATCACCACTGCCCTTTATCCATGCTCTCCTCCTGTACAAATTACATTCCCACTTGCCACGTGGTACCATGTGCAGCTTGGCAGCAGTGGGAGAGGCACAAAACTGGTGTGAATGTGTCACTCCTGGAAATGCAGTTACATTAGCTCAGGAAAAGCACTGCAGAACAGGACTAAACACTGCCAGTGGAGCTTACTCTGCCCCAGCAAAAGGCCACTTTGCTCACAGGAGGTGAGAGGTGAGTGTGCAGGTCCAGCACCACCAGCAGGCTCTGGAGCATGGACCTGAGCCTGCACAGAGTTTCGTTCAGCTGCCTCCAATTACAGCAAAAAACTTGTCTGAGGCAAAAAGAGAATTCAGACTTCAATCAGAATATTACAGAGAAATTGGTTTCAATGTCAATGCTTATAATTAGTGTATGTATGAATTCTTCAGTGTTGGTTCATTTGGACAAAAAGTAACTTCCACCCATACCCCCAGGAAAACTGGTGGCTACATCCTGAATGGCATTGCCAGGGCACTTCTGACACATCTGCTGCCATGTGACAATGCTTTCATAAAAGGAATAAGAAATCCTATTTTCATTGATTGTCATCTTTATAAGAATGACTTTTCCCCTTCTTCTCCCCTCTATTTGAAACCCCAGAAATGCAACAGTTGCTGTGAAGGAGTGGAAAGACATTTAAAACACGAACACCATATTTTCTTAATGTTGGAGATTATCAAAGGGCAATTCTCTAATAACTTGTCAACACTACATCCTTTGCCAGAATTAGTTTTCACTGCCTCAAACTGATTGATATTCAAAGTAAAACATTAAGATAAATTAAATTTAAAAACAAAATGTCGATTCTGTTCCATATTGAAAAAAAAAAAAAGTCTCATCTAAAGTGTCATCCTCATGTGTGTTTTCTGTGGTGGGATTTTAAGCCAGCCCTGCTGATGCCACAGCATTCCAGGGGCACAGGTGCCTCTGCCCAGACCTTTACACTGCTGCTGTTTGTTCACCTCTCCCTCTGCCTTTCAGCTAATCTCTGGGATCATGTTCCAGAGGGACATATTTTGTAACTTGCATAAATGGATATTCTCTCATATTCCTCATCTTATGTCATCAATGATCTTTATTACTCCAGGTCCTGTTGAATGTCTTCACAGTTCTTTCAAATACAAATAATTCTTACTTCCCAAACTCACCTTCTCACATGTCCATATGTATATTAACTACTGAACTACAGAGTGGAGGAGAAAATATTAATGTTTACAGAGAAAGAAAAAGTGACAAACATTTTCATATATTTACTTACATCACAGGAGAAACTCACCCTGTGAGTTAAACAGAAGTCTATTAATATACAGTAAAACAATAACATTTTTGCCACTCTCAGCCTGCACATAAAGGAGTCTTTGCTCCCCAGTAACATGTTGCTGCTTTCTCCAAAACATTTCACACTTCCCAAGTGTCTGTCACAGAAACACAAGAATAACAAGCAGCAATACTTCACCTATTGGCTACACCAAGACTGGAGTTTTTATGTATACATATAAATAAAAAAGTATTCTTTGTGCATTCCAAAAGTATGTGTGCAATGATGTGCTTCCATCAGCCTGCTGACAGGACAGGGAACTGTGGGGAGCCTCCCAAGTGTTCTGATCACCCTTCTTCAGCTGTGAACATAACTGAGAATGAAAAGAGAAAGTGTTTCTTTTAGAACAAGAGGGACATATTGGAAGTAATTCTCCTTCCTGCTTCAAGCTCCTGTATCTTACACCAGAATTAGCCTTTGCTTGCCCAGGAATGGAAGAGCAGGGCAGCATGCAGCAATCACTGCACAGCTAAGGAAGAGGAGATAAGAAGGATTAGTCAACTTTAGTTAAAATTTCACTGGCTGGCTTTTCGACAGCAGGCCAAGGGTCCAACATTCAGCAAAAAACTTTAAACTTTCAACTGATAAAAGGCAGGTGGCACAGCCTGCCATGATTCCTTAGCCTCAAATGCTTTTTGACCACTTTGATAAAATCCCTTGAACTTGGAAACTGTGCCTTTTACCTATGAGATCTGCAACTTCTGTTCCTTTTTTAGTGTCCTAACACATTCTCCTCCTGGTTGTGGGTTTTTTTCCCCTCCCTGTTAAGCACAAACTAATATTTCACCTTGGACTGATCTGGATTGCAGACTCTTTTGGCCAGGGAATAATTTTCTGAGGCTCTTGAGCAGATACCAGTGAAGTTTCATGGTGATTTCTGTGACACCAGTCACAGAACAACACACTGCTGAACATGAGAAAGGGCTTCAATAGCTGGCACTAATTTTTGTAGACAGTTCCTCCTATTTGGATTCTGAAGTAACATCCTCATGTGCAAAAGAACTCAACTAAAATAACTGAGTTCAGTTCTTTACAGCAGAGAAAAATCAGGAAAAGGTCCACAAAAGCCAACTAAACTACACCAGCTTAAATGTACTATGATTAGAAAAGTCCAACATAATACGATTGTGAAGGAAAACGTAATTTCTTTCAAGAAGTTAAGGCTTAATGTGAGATTGAGTGGAGAGCACACTCTGGAAATGCTCACTATTGATAAGTGAAACTTTTGTTTGAGTGTTACTGAACATACACCAAACCAAATATTATTATTTAACCAATGGCCTTGTTTGAAGATAACAGAGGTGAACAGACATTTTATACAAGAATGGCAGAAAGGAAAAGTCCCAAACGATAAAGACTTACCTAAAAACTGTAATACGCTACTGAAACCACTGTAAATCCAATCAAATAGGAACATATCTGAATCTTACAGTCTGAAATAAACAGAAAATATAAATGCATTTAAGATCTGTCAGAACAGCACATTAATCATTGTAAAATTTATAGGTAACAAAAGTAATCCAAAACCCTGGGTTAAAAATAAAAGCCAATTTAGTTTTGGTAAACTGTATCATGGACCAATTAAGTGACCCCATAACACAGTAAAAATTAGTGTAGAAATAGAAAACAGAATCCAGACCTTGTGATTCAACATCAAAGACTCTCTCCTCCCTCAGGGAAACACTATGTGGACGAAGTCTTTGAAAGAAGTAAAAATAACTTTATCCTCAGTATGATTTGGAGGAGATGTGTGATGATCCATTGAAGATTTCAAACAGGATCTTGACACATAGTTTTCAACTGGTAAAAAGCAGCACTTTGGAGAGGGCACTGGAGGGATATCAGTGCAGGGTCAGTGCTCCAGCCACCCCTGGGAGCTGCTAGAGTTCAAAGCAGAGGCAATAAGAGGTGAAGAAGTTTTGTGGATTTGAATCTAGAGAAGTTTGATGCCAAATAAATCCCTGCTGTCCACACAGAACCTGTCTGTTTGGCTTGTCATGGGAAACAACTACCTAGCACAAAGCTCTGGAATTGCCATTCAAAGATGGTGACCTCCTCTACTGTCCTGCACAGGCTGCCACAATTTAAATCTTACATGCAGAACTTATGTTTTAAAAAACCCCATCAGAACACTATGTTTCACACTGAGTTCCTTCAGCTTAGATTCAAGAACAGAAGGCTGAGCTGAGAGCCATCACTGGGTTCACTGTGTAGCCACAAACAATTAATTTCCTAGCTTTCATCCAAATTTCCTCATGATCTGAAGTGAGGATAATCAGTCACTAAGGTTGAAAAAAACCTCTAAGATCATCGGGTCCAACCCTCAGCCCACTACCATGGTGTTCAACACTTAAACCATGTCCCCAGGGGCCACACCCACAAACCTTTTGAGCACTTCCAGGGATGGCAATTCCACCACTGCCCTGGGCAGCCTGTGCCAGTGCCTGACCACCCTTTCAATAAAGAAATTTTTCCTGGTATCTAACCTGAACCTTCCCTGGCACAACTTGAGGCTGTTTCCTCTCATCCTGTCCCTTGTTACCTGCAAGCAGAGCCCAACCCCACTCGGCTCCCCCCTCCTGTCAGGGAGTTGTGGAGAGAGAGAAGGTCCCCCTTGAACCCCCTTTTCTCCAGGCTGAGCCCCCCCAGCTGCTCCTCATCAGACTTGTGCTCTAAATCACACTGAAAGCACCGGTTCGACACAGTGAACCAGCACCTAGTGTGAAAACCTTCTGAAAGACTAAAGGGCAACATCCTTAGAAGCATTTAGGCAGCTAATTCCTGCTGGAATGCATGACCCCTGTGGACATTGGAGTCTGGGTGCCCTGCAGAAACTGGACTGCACTGCTGAGCACAGCTGCTCCAGGCTCCTGCCACACTCCTTTGGAAGCTGCAGGGGTGCCTTGGGGCATCCCAAGGTGACTTCAGGGCAGCTCTGAGCCTGGAGCACAGCACACAGGAGTCAAAACACGGCTCTGAACCAGACCAAAACCCAGGCACCTACCATAGCAATCACACTTGTGACAACCAAGAGTTTCTCTGCTATGCAACAACAGGTACATCACACAAAGATAACAAGGAAAGAGGAGGAGAGAATATTTAAATGACATTTGCTTGCACTGGAACAAAATCTGTTCAGATGACGAAGCACCAGGTGCCTTGGTTTCGCCACCACTAACCCTGAAACCTTTACCCATGTCTACATTGCTCTGAACAACTCATCAGCTGCAACAGGCACAGATTTGAAGGATACAAATCAAACACGCTTGTCGATGCGTAAACACCCAGTTACACAACGTCATGACTGAAACTGTCCCTCGCCTGGCTAAAAAGCAAAGGTCAAGAATAAGCAAACATGGCAGAACACACACGTCAGCAGATTTATTTATTGCTTGAGCAAAATACCAATGGAGAAAAGCCTCTGTGGGGCTTAGGAAAACCATCGACTCAAATAACCTGCAAATCAGGGCAAACAGCCTGATGTAAGAGAAGTGCTCAGGTTTCTGAGGTGAGAATAACTTCACAGTGTTCGGCTGCATTAACCTTCTCCATCTATTAAACTGATGTTTACAAAAAACACCAACCAAAACAATCTTTGTGCATTACAGAAAAAACTTTCAGGGATAAGATTTAAATGATTAACGTGAGAACGGGATTACTCCACAAACACAGCTGAAGTGGCACAAATGTGGGCTCGATTTCCATCAGCACCAGAAAAGTGGTGCTAGAAACAGAGCTACCCAAATCCTCCCAGAACAGCCTCCGTATCAGCTGGCAGCAGCTAAAGGAAAACACTTTCCAAATGGGGAAAAAATGGGCCGCTAATTGTAAAGGCACACAGGCAATATTTGAACAGAGATATTAAATCTACTCTTATCACACAGTAAAAGTAACTACATAATTCACAGCTGTGTCAAATCAAAGCTCCACAAAGTGGCTCTGCACTGAGATCCAGAGTTATTACCAGGTTCCAGTCAGAGCTGTGCCAAATTTAGGGGAGAGCTGAGGCTGTCAAATATACACAGACTCAAACTCTGAGGCTCATGTTAAAAACACCATAAAAGCAGAACAAGGACAACTCCAGCAATCGCTGCTCATGACCCACGTGAAGACAAAGATACTATTTTAAGGCTATTTCAAGGGTTCACTTGAAAATAATCTGCTGCAAGCAGACAGAAGCTTTGAATTAAAAATTGTGCTGGACCAAGTAAGTCTTTTGATACCAACTACTTTTACAGACATCACTGTGCCTCCTCCACAAAGACACCAAAGTTAACCTTCTAGCATCAACAACAGATGGCTGCCACTGAAAAATGCCCCCAACAACCCTGTTGAACATTATTTCATCAGCAAAGTATCACCCAGTAACTCCTGTGGAGCCCTGTCCACCACTCCATAGTCCAAGGACAGGGGTTTGCTTACTGGAGACCACTTCTGACTGTGGGGAATGAGGAATTCCCACACAGTGGCTGTGATAACACCCTAAGCCAGCCTCCTGAAGGGAATGCTGCCGGACTAGCAAGCGAACTCACACTTCTTTTATATCCTGGAAACTAGGAATTTTTTTCTCCTACTCTCAACTTGCATTTTTCTAGCTAAAAATTCCTCATTTCCCTTCCAAACCTCAGGACAGCGCTTACTTCCGAAGCCTGTGCAAGTTTAGGTAATAGAGGATATCAGGCTTTTAAAGACAGTTTTAAATCCCTTTATGGGGTAATTAGGTAACAGAAACCAGTGACACCCAAGCTGAACAGCTCTGGCAGGAGCTGGGAACACACTGAGCTGTGCTTGCTTGGGGACTGTCAGTAAGAGCCAGGGAACAAACCTCTGCCCAGCCTGACTGCACCAAACCTGCACCCCAGCCACAGTTCAGTCCAAAACCAAAACCTGCAAGCAACAGCCAAGTCTACTGCCAAGGGTGTATTTTTAGTTTTAGTAGGATCTAAATACGATCACTCGAAAGTCATAATTTCACATGTGATCACTGTAACACCACAAAACATCACCAAAGGCAACAAAAGTCAAAATCCAGAAGAAACTCAGTGAACAAACCAGTGCCTTCCACAGCACAGTTCATTCTACAATACAAAACTGCATCTGGATGTTGTATTTTAAGAGCTGAAAAAAGGGACAGAGATGGAAAGCGAGGTAATGGCATGGACTTCCTTTGGG
>NW_021940620.1:2384659-2437156 GCF_001715985.3 Manacus vitellinus
CGGTGCCGCGCGGGGTCCCCGCGGTGACAGCCCGGGGTTTGACCCTTGGAGCGGCGCTGTACGTGTGGCACCGCGGGTATCGCTGAGCTCAGCCTGCGCCACGGCCGGGCTCCCTTATCTTGTCCTTCCCGTAAAACCGGCGTTATCTGCTCCCCTGTGCTGCGAACTGGGAAGGTGCTAGTGACTTTCTTCCTCGCGAAATATACCTTTATAAAATTAAGATACTCAAGGTGAAACCGAACAGCTTATAGCCAGTGTTTTAAGCTAGAAATAAAGACGTACAAGGCCAGCCTTCTGTCTGTATCTGTTTTCGTTGTATGTGTGCAAATCTGTGCTGCTGTGTCTCCTGATTTCACACACACCCCCCACATCCTCTGCACTTGCTTCCTTAATTATACACTTGTGTGTCTCAGTAGCTCTGCTGCAGCATAAGCAACTCAGTTATAATGAGATCTTTTGATTTTTCTTTCCCCCCCCCCTTCCCAGCACGTTTATTGCTTTTCCTCAAAGTCATCAGCAAAATGACATTTCACAAATAACTGTGGAGTTGCCTCTGGGGCCAAGGCAGTGGGAAGTGTGGGAGAGCAGTGTGGGGAGAGAGGCTCTGTTCTGAGAGCTGATGGTCTGAGCAGAGCCTGCACAAAGGGAGCCTTAGCTAATGGAGTGACTGAGTGGGATGATTTACAGGCTGGCAGTGCTTTATGTTTGCTGATTTCCCTGGTGTCAGATTAAGCACATAATGAAAGTTCTGGAGAGGCAGTCGGAGAAAGAAGAATTTCAGGCTACTCAGCTGTCAGGTGCATGAAAAACAAAGAACTGAAATGTAGAGCTATGCAAATGCTAGGTAAAAGAGTCAGACAGTTGTTAGAGTATGTTAGAGGTAAGGTTTGGGTTGCTGGTCTTTCAAATAAATCAGATTGCTCAAGCATGGACGGCTCTTAGCACTGTTTAAGATACATATTGAGAAGGTGCTGTGATCCTTGACAGCTTTGTAAAACAGCGTTGAGAGTGCTGTAGTGGGGCTGGTCTGTGAGGAAAGAAGACTGTCAGCAGAATGATGGATTGTTATATGGCTGTCAGCCCTTCCTCTCAGCTTGTTGCTTGCTGAGCTGTTTGCAGGTAACTCCCTGCCTGTCCACCAAGGCAGTGAATTATCAGAGCAGCACCATGTGCTGACCAGGAAATTGTTTAGCAGGAGCATCGGGTTGCTTGGCAACAACCTTCCTCTCCTTCATTCCTGTTTGGCTTTTAACAGGGCCAGGATTCTGCTCTCATTTAACTGCAGGTTTCTAGCTTGCTTTCCAGTTGACAGATCTGAAGTGCAAACAAGAAGGAGGAACAATTCTTTTAGAACTGCTTTGCTCTTCTTATGTGGTATCTTAACATGGCATTTAATGAGGTGCTTTAGGAGGGTTTGGAAACCAGTGGGTTGGAGTCACTGGTGGTGACTGATCCCGTGGCATCTGTTGGGATGTAACTTTTCAGAGTGTTTATCCTTGCATCTCCCTGGAGGTTGGAAAGCTTGTGGCTGGTGAAAGTGATGTGCTAAAGAACTGGCTTGGAGTAGGGGGCAGTGAAATTGTGTGTGGCAGAAAATATGACTTGGATCCTGGCCTTCTTCATTAGTACTTTGACCATTTTATAAAACCACCAGCCAACATTCATATATGTTCTGGTGCCATTCCTGAGCTCTTAGAAATGTTAAATGACCTTCTGTTGCTCTAGAGGTGTCTTGTGCTGTTAAGTAGGTGGCCTTTCTTCTGTTACTAACTCATCTCTCTGGTCTCTTGAGTGTCTAGTGCAGGTGAAGTAGCTCTTCAGCCTACACAGAATTCCTTGTTTGTTCTTGGCTTCACAAAAACCAGCAGCACTTGAGGAAAGCTGGGGGGCCCAGATGCTCTTTGATGGGCCTCAGTAAAGAGGTCAGGTCAAGATGGGAGCCTGGCAGCAACAAACCAGCGAGTCCTGAGCAGTTTTTGTGTGCTGTGAAACCCTCTGTAGAGCAGTTTTGCCCCTCAGTGCTATTTCTTTAGCTTTGTTGGCAGCTTTATGCAGGCTTGTCTTGGAAACATGAACTACACGAGGGTATCGAGACATTTTGCCATCCTTCTGATTTTAAAAATTGAAATTTGAAACATTGTGCTGTGGTGAATTATATTTTTTTAGTAGTAGTAGTGGTAAGGTGCCATAGAAAATATCAAGTTGGTCAGCTTTGGGTATCACCTCACTTCTGTTTTATCCTCAAGCAGGAAAACAGTGCATAAGAGAGCAATCCAAGTACTCTTGATTCCTGTCTGGGCTACAGAGTTGTGCCTGAAGGTGAATAATCAAGTTAGGAAATTAATTAGTATTTGTTCTGTATTTTTCATACAGCTTATGGTAATGCTGTTGCATCAGTGTGTGTGAATGCAGACAGAAGGTTTGGCATCACATAAGAATTCTCCATCATTTTTAAAGTTAGTGAGTTTCATTGACAGTGGGGTTTGTAAATTGATTGTTGCAAACCCATCTGATACACTGCAGGGTAATTTTTGGAGGTGAGTCACAACAGCATTTTCATCTTTGTGAGCCACCACTGATTGTAGAGAATGACTGATTGCAAAGATTCGTGAGCAGCATTGTAAGGACAGTAGGTTATAACTGGATTTCCTAACTGAATCACAAATTGCATGTTGAAATTAATGGGTGGGGAATGGACGGTGTGTACTTTTGATGCACAAATAACAGAGGAGTGAGGATGAGATCATTAGCACTGTAGTAGTTAGTGTGGATCTGTGCAATATTCCCTGAATTACCACCTGTCTGTGACCCAGAGCCCAAGGCTTCCTAGGGATTGAGGAGCTGAATGACCAGTGCAGTGTTTGTCCTAACTGAGAATTTCAATGTATTCTGCATTTAGCTTAATTTATTGTTAGAATAGCCCGAGTTCAAAGTTGTTTTAACATGGAAATGTGAACTTGCTCACTTTTCAGAACTTAACTGGAATGTTTCAGTAGGAAACCAGCTGTCTTTGGTTTAATGTTAAATGAAATTCTGTGACTTCATTCTGGTGGCAGCTGTTTCCAGTACTCATATGATAGATATCTATATATCTATATATCTATATTCACTGTCCAAGCTAATATCTCTGACGTGTTTTTTTAAAATTTAAGAGTTGAATCCTGCAGGCATTTCTGGTCTGGAGAATTAAGTGCTTTTGTTTATCTAGGTTCAAAAAAATTGTTCAAATATTAACTAAATCTGGAAATCTGGAAAACATTACAGGGTTGCAAAGAAAAGAATCTTAACTCTGAGCCATAAAGAGGTTCTTTTCTGCTCTCACATGTATAACTGTGTGTGTGGAATGTCTCCAGTATTCAAGCTGTGTGTTTAGAGGACAAGGAGAGCCACAATGTGACTGGCTAAACAGAAAAATACAACATTGGGAAGAGTTTTGGTAATTTTGAAGGAGTCGTGGCTGGCTGGGCATGCAGTATCTAGTGCATTGTGCTCAGAAGGATTTCAGAGAATTTATAGCCTCTCTTCAGGATGTTTTTTTTGTGGCAATGGTATGGACAACCTGTAGTAGTACCTTTCTTGATGGAGCTCTTATTGCAGTGGAAATCTCGTGGGATTCTGTATCTCCGTGTTCCCCGGTAAAGCAGAAATCAGATGATGCCCTTGCCGGTGTTGGTTACTATTTGGAGAGTTATTAACCCTTTTTTCAATTTTTTTTCTTCAAATGAGTAAAACTCAGCAGAGCTATACCAACCCACAAATGCATAAAGAGCATCATTAACCTATCAAGTTTTATTTTCCTGACTGGTGAATTATTTTATGATAAACTTACCCTTCATTCCAAGTTGGTGACAGTAGGCCGCTCGCATGCGTATGAACAGTTCTCTTACTAAAATTAACTGCAGAAACTTTCATAGATTAACTCTGTCACTTGAGAAGTAGCGTGGTGACCTATGCTGGAGCTGGCTGGTGGTGTCTTTGTGGTAAGCTGAAGTTTAAGTAGATGTCAATCGTCATGTGAAATGGAGTTATTACGCAATGGATCTTCCGCTTTCGGTCTACTCATGTGCTGCTACCAGCTGTGTGAGAGTGCTCCTCTGTGGTCAGCTTGCTTTTGGGTGTTTCTGAAGATTCAAATGGTATCCTGGGTGAATTTCAGTCCAGGAGCACGAAATGCCTAGTGGTTGCAAGGCTACTGTAGAACAAAACAAAGATCTAAGTGTTGATAGCAAAATACTGCCAAATTCATGTCCCCTGTAGCAATACTTCTGTCACACCTGACTGTTTAAAGGAAAAATGGCCTGGAGACTCATAAAATCCCAAGGAAAACATCTCTTATTTTCAGAAGTGATGCACCACACTGACTTCCTAAAGAGTGTAGTTTTCTTTCTTGCAGGCCCTGTTCAGAACCAGCTGATGCATTCACCCGATGGCCAGGGATACAACCCTGCGGTTCCAGGACCGTACCCCCATCAGGCGCCGGTGAAGGTTCCTCCACATCAGTCTCCTGGACAGTATAACTATAGTGGCTCTCAGAATGTTCCTCAGTTAAACAATTATCAAGGACCTGGCCAGACTCTGAACAGACCCCCAGTGCCAGCTTTCTCCGGGTCACCAGTACCACAGACAGGTCCTGCTCCGCAAGTGCTGCCGCCGCCCGCGTTACAGAACTCAGCTGCTCTATCTTCTGCTGGAAGCTTTCCCCCTGGAGCCAGCCCACCGGTGCTTTCAAACTGGCAGTACAGCCAGCCTCCTGTGAGTCAGCCACTTGGGGCTCAAACAAGCCATTTGGCTCATGGGACAGGGACAGGGTCAGCTCAGCCACCGTCGTCGTTGTCAGGAAGTACAAATCCCCCAGGGAGTTACCAATATGCTGCTTCTCCGGGAGGTCCCCAGCTTCAGAACAGCTACATGAAGCCAGGTAACCATCCCCTCTGGATGTCTTAGCAATGTCCATTTCTCAGTGTCCTTTTAAAACAGAGGATAGAATTGACTCTGCAGTGGCACTTAGCTTGTGGAACAAGACTCAAAGCAGATACGCCCACTGGAAATACTGGGGTGCTTTCTTTGGTGTACAAATGGAAGTTCTGTGCACAGGTTGGGTGTTTCAATTGGCTGAAGCAGGTAACTCCTGAATGGTGTCTCATTGTTTTGGTACACTCTGTTTCTGTGACCTTCACCATTCCTTGGGGTGGCTCTTGGAGCATTAACATGTTTCAGTCCAGGACTTCACAGTTAAAAACTATAGTTCTGTTTAGTGAGCATGGTCTCCTTTTAGCATGGTTAGCTTTTCTGTAATCACTTGATTCAGGTTGTTTTCTGAGCAGCCTAAGTCAGGTTGATGCAAAAAATTGGAGCACAGCCTGGAAAGAAAACTGAAAAGCATTCTGTGCTGTCGAAATGAAAAGTTCAATGTAAAACTTCCTCCCTCCAAACTTGCAATTTTCACATTTGATGATAATTGTCAGTCTTTAGAAAGTACTCTAAAAGTATGAGACTTATTCCTGCTGCTTGACTGCTGGTATATGCAGTGGTAAAAGCTTTTCTAACACTAAATAGCTGTATTATGCAACTTGTGATTATTGTGGAAACATGGTTAATACTCAAGTTTCTCTTTGCCAAACTTCTGTCTGTTGTTACGGAGGTTTTTCTGACTGAGCATGCGAACAGGAATTAAGTACAGAAATATTTTCCATGTAAAAGCTAATAATTTTTCTTGTGAATTGTTTTTAGCCTCATTAGAGACTTTTCTTGATGCTAGTTTTTTTGTTATATGCCTGACTAATTTTGTTATGCTGTTCAAAATGTCCTAAGCTCACAAAATTTATGAAACTTTTTCTGGCACTGAATTGGAATAACCAGTTAGTACTCTGGAGTTAGTGAGGAAAATGGTGGGAGATTTTGGAAAGTGGCATATGAAATGAGAGCAAGTGTTTGGAATAATATCCATTCAGTGGTGAATCCTCCTCAGCGATTTCCCTGGTATTTTTTTGTAGAACAATGATCACTTTTAATTTAGCTCATTTGGTGATCACTCCAGACTCAGTTATGAAGTTTGAATGCTTTCTGTACCTCTTGAAATTCTTACCAACAATAGCAACAAAAAGCTGACAGATCAACAGCTACAGGAACCCAGCCTAAGAAACAACCTGAAGTTGTGAGACCTTCTACACACATTAAGGTTTATGTCTCTCATGCTGTTTATCCTCTGAATAAGAGGAATATTTAGAGTTCAGCCCGTGTGTTTTCCTAACAAAACTTAGGTGACTTTTTTCAACTGGGTTAAACTCTTCCTAAAGGTTAATTTCTTTACAGGATCTGCACCTCCACCAGTGACTCAGCCTTTAACTCCACTCCACCCTCCAAGGCCACCTTTAGGACCCCCACCAGTTGGAGGTCCACCAAGGCCACCAACAGCAGTAGCAGGACCCCCTAATGCACAGTCTCTGCTAAATTCAGCTGCAAATAGAGAAGGTAAGAAATCATCTGCTCTTTATGTTGAATTCCAACATGGCAATTTGCTGTAATAGGCAACCTTTGAAGTCAAGCACATTGTTCTATTAGGACTCAAATTGTAAAATTGGTACTAATACAGCTAATAATTCAATGTGAAAGGAGCAGGTAAGGACCTGGAAGGAAGTAAAATACTTCTTGTAGACAGATGTTAATAAAATTTTAAGAACTAAGTAATTTTCAAGTGCTGTTTAACATGGCCATGTCTCCCATGGTTAGTATTGTGTTTTTTCTTTGTTGTGTTCTAAAATGATAGTGAAATTCTGATTTCTCTGCACTCCTGACTGCTGTGGGGACAAAGTCTATGCATAATTTGCCATATTGTTTTTTCTGCAGGGAGAGCTAAAATGTGGACCCTGCAATCTCTTGGTAGCTGTATCTTATTCTTCCCCTCTGTGTAAAACCACTGAAACGCACATCTTGGATTTGTTCATTTTCTGAAGGAAGTTACTGCAGGCTGTTAAGTGTCAGCTGTTGAAGACAGATACCTGACTTTCTGTGTCTCCTGTGGGCCTTGCACAAACATGCCATTGTTTAGGAACTCCTCAGGGCTCTGTATCAGACAGACTGCAGCTGGATGGTATTTAGTGCCCATTCTAGATAGGGCCACGTGCTAGTCAGCAGCTTTATTTTTACATATATAGTTTGTTCTGTCAGAGCCGTTGGTTCCTTGCATGTTCAGATTGACAGTTTCTTGTGTGTGGTAGCTCTGTGAGTACAAGAATAGTAGATTCAGATTTAGCTTAATTTAGAATGTATTAAATGCATTAGAAACAGCTTTTGCTTAGAAAATATTTTCTTCATAATTAAGAAACATTTTCGTAGCCCTGGAGAAATAAAAATGTTTAGTCTAGGAAGCAGGTTGACTGCTGCATTCCTGCAAGATTCAGTGTATGATGTGAGTTCTTTTTATTGGGTCATCTTTGAAGATTTT
This sequence comes from Manacus vitellinus, assembly GCF_001715985.3. NCBI lineage: Eukaryota > Metazoa > Chordata > Aves > Passeriformes > Pipridae > Manacus > Manacus vitellinus. Next base: position 2,392,104 of record NW_021940620.1, read on the forward strand.
AATGATAATAAAAATAATTTGAGAACCTACTTCTCCTTAGCGATAGATAATTGTGTTTGTATATTTAGACATGGTTAGCTTACCAAAAACTGTCCTTTAGGAGCACTCTCTCAATTTCAAGGTTTTCTTATCTCAGATGGAATTTCTGTCTTGACTGATATGTGACCATATCAGAACTGTTGCTGTTTGGTGACCAGTACTGGACCAAGTGTGTAAGTGAAGGGAATTTGGTGTTTCTGTGAATTATCAGTGGAAAAAGTTTGCAAGGGAACTCAGGACCTAAGCTGTCCCCTGACCCTTTACTGCATGGAAAGTTATGGCAAACACCTGATGGAAAGGAATCGCAGAAGGTGGTTGAACCTTGAAAAAAGATTGTGAGGTTTTATATATGTCCTTTGTTGAGGTCACAAAGGAAGGGTGAGAAAGAGGCCAAAGTGTTTATTTAATTCAGTTTTGTCCTGGGACAAAACCAAAGTAGATCCAAATTATGCTCACTTAAATATTCATCCAGCAAGTAAAATTGTTTTGCAGTTAACTCATTAAAACATCTTCATAACTTGTGAATTTTTTTTCTGATCCTTTTCCTTCAAAGGTGATGCTGCATCTGCTGCCAGTGATGGGTCTGTGGTGCAAAACAGCTACGATGCAATAGAAGGTGGTGGCCTCATGGGTAAGGCTTGGGGAGTAAAAAACAGTTGCTATTATCATGTAACTTCTAAGAGTCTGGGAAAGATAGAAGTTTAAGCATTTATGTATTTGGTTCAATGCCTGTGTTGAAGCTAAATATGAAATTTGAAGCATTGACAGTTAGCATGTCTTTGCCTGTAACACACAAAGCAGGTGAGAGCACTTTGCAAAATTGACAGTAGTTGTAATATTTACACTTAGAAACTAAAGCAGCTCTCCAGCTGTACTAATGCCCTGAGTAAGATACAGTTCCTCAACAATTAAGTCTTTGTCTGCTCTGCTTTCAGCAACTCCACATCATTCTCCTGCTGCCCCGAATCTTAAGATGAATAGAAGTGTTGGGTATTCTTACCCTGCCTTACCCCCAGGCTACCAACATCCTTCTCCTCCTGGAGCACCAGGAATGCACGGAGCTGCTTTGCAATATCCAGATGGATCAAAACATTTCCACCAGGTAAAGACTGTCTGGTTTTTATCTCAGTACTACCTGTGGGGTGTGTGTGGGTAAAGAAAAGGGATGATTGGTGTGTGTTGTACATCTCTAAGGTGCTGCTTCTGTGGTTCCCTGTTTAAGCACCATTTGTTCTAAGAGGATGGATGTAGCCTGAATTAATGCTTTTGCCAGTGCCTTTCTGAAGTGCCAGCTCTATATGAAGTGTTCTATCCTCACATCTGTTCAGGATGTTTCTTTCAGCTGCTTTTGGCTTGTTTCTCTTCCCTTGTGTTCTCATTGTCAGCTGAAGTATTTGGGGTTTTTTTGCTGAACTTTGAAAGCGACCTGAGCAACATTTCAAGAGCTTTGTAGCAAATGTAACAAATTTTTACCTCTGCTGTGTTACATGCCTAAGTCCAAGTTTGTGTAACAAGTAATATTCTAAATATATCAATACAATGGCAGTTAATACATGAACAAAACAAACTGAAAGGGAAATATGTTTACTTTTGAAATGAACTGTGGGTTTCAGCCAAATAATTGGTGTTAATTTCTGAATTTTTATTTGACTCTAGCCTGCCCTGGGCACTAATCACTTAACTGCATCAATGGGTGGCCTGAGTCTGCAGCAAGAAGGGTTAAGACCTGTGAATCTTCTTCAAGAAAGGAATATTCTTCCTACGACCCTCCTGAAGGCTCCTGTCCCAAACTTGCAAGAAGACATCCAGAAGCTCAACTGTAATCCTGAGTAAGATTGTCTGTTTGCTATAATTCATCAAAATAAATAGAAGTATAAATTTCTGCTTATAAACATAACTTTACAAACTATTTCCTTAACTCTGTGAGTAGGAAATATTGAAGTTGGGCTTCATTGTGTTAAGATAAAGGCAGTAAGTGGGTTTAACTTTGAAGTTGGGAAAATTATTTGTGTAGAAAGTATGAGGGAAAATATGTTGCTTGCAAGGCAGCTGTAGATAGGTGGAGTACAAAAACTTTATAGCTGGTAGTATGATTGAGAAAAGATATAAAATAGGAATTAAGTCATTCAAGCGAGGTACACCAAAAAGATTGTGAATGCAGAAATATGGGTGAGCTCTGTATTGAAAGTAACCTTTTAAAACAACAGAATAAATGAAATATCAGACAAAAGGCTGGCAGTTGGTTATTCAAGTCATGTCTCTGAGGAGACCAACCAAACTGTGTGTAGCCAGGTAGTCCTGCTTTGCAAATCTTTTTATGACAGAGGAAACAACAGTGCCTTTGGGACGCTGTTCATGCAAACAAGCTGGACTGGATTTGCAAACCTGCCATGCACATCTGCTCTTTGCAGAAACACCCGAGTGCTGAACCCTCAGAAAATGACTGTGGGGTTCTTTTTAGTTACTAAGTTTTAAAACAACTTTTTAAACTTTGCTGGTTCTGATTTATTCCAAAATGACACTTCATATATAAAGATTTGGTGCAACTTTGAACGTTGTTAGGCTTAACTTTGACTTGAGTGACTAAAATAACACTCAACTCGGTGTAAAGAGCATTTGTATAAAATAACATGAGAACTCAAAAGATGGTTTATGGGTCAAGCTCAGAGAAACAAAATGGTGTGACAGAGATAGAGAAGATCCTTTATCTGGAAATGGAAATTCACCATCACCACCTCTAGAAAAATATACTGTACTACTGAAATAATAATTTATTTTCTGAAAGCCTCTGAAAATAACCCTTTGTCCTCCATGTAGGTTGTTCCGCTGTACCCTGACTAACATTCCTCAAACTCAGGCCTTATTGAATAAAGCCAAACTTCCTTTGGGGCTCCTGCTTCATCCTTTCAAAGACTTATCGGTATGACAAATATTCAAAACTTTTAACTGCTGAAATATCAACTGTGCCTTTACCAGAGTCCAGAGTTGGACAGTGAATTATAAAACAAGGGCAGGTATCTTGGCCCAGAAAAATTACCATAGTAACTGACATTTCCCTGTTCCATCCAGATCACTGTAAATTTTCTAAATTATTTCTCCCTACCACTTCTTAATGAAAAAAACCAACTCTCAAACCTTAAAAAACCAAAAGTATAGAGACAGCACAGCCCTGGAACTGTGACAGAAGACAACACATCTAAATTCCAGTTTATCTTGTCACATATCAGTTGTAGTTATTGATTTCCTATACCAAACCTAGTACTAATCCTAAACTCAATTAAGACTTGACAAAGTTGAAGGGGTTTGGATGTCCTTGGATAGACAGAAGACTGTGAATTCAACAGTGCCTCTTTCAAACACTGTTGGGTTTTTTTACAATTTAATTAATTAGCTTTTCTGCCCCTGATTTTTGATCTATAGTGGGTGTAGGACTTGGTCTTAAACCATCATAAAATTCAAGACTTTAGAGGCTTGGAAAGGAAACCTACCCAATCAAATATGTTAGAGCTCAGTTCCTACCTGTTACACTAAGGAACTGTAGGGATGCTGTGAGGATGCAGAAGTGCTCCTTCCTTCCACAAGAGTGCTTTGAGCAGCTAGCCAGGAAGCAGAGTGTTGTTGGTGTAGATGAATAGCTGCAGTGTGGTGATGCTTTAAAACAGGAAGCTTCTCTCTTCCAGCAATTGCCAGTGGTCACTTCCAGTATTATCGTGAGATGCCGTTCCTGCCGGACCTACATTAACCCTTTTGTCAGCTTTCTAGACCAAAGGAGGTGGAAATGCAATTTGTGCTATAGAGTGAATGATGGTAGGTTTTAAATGTGCTTATTGATTTAAAGGGTTACAGTTCACCTTTCCCACCTTGGCCTTTGAGACTGTTACTTGTTGGCCAAGTCAGTGCTGGGGTTGTTGGAGTCCTGCTGGGGCTGTGAGTCCTGAGAAGTGTTTCCCAATGGCAGTGGTGTCACTAGAGAAGCACAGTAAGCCCAAGTGGTCCCCCAGAGTATCCTTTCAGGTGACAAAATAGCTGCCCTGCCTAGTGTAGTTCTCCAAGAAGTGTTGCCCAACAGCTACAAAAGATATATGTGTTTTAAAATGCAGCACAGCCAGTACCAGTGTGAAATACTAACATATAAACTTACCTGCATAGTTCCCGAAGAATTCCTGTATAATCCCGTGACAAGAGTTTATGGAGAACCTCATAAAAGACCCGAAGTCCAGAATGCTACTATTGAGTTTATGGCTCCATCTGAATACATGGTAAGGCTTTATTTATTTTTAGTTACTTTTAGTTAGTCTCTCCCTTTGCTTTGTTTTCAGAGGGAAGTCAGAAAAAACTTTGTTACAGAAGATGCTTTCCAGCTCAGTAGAACAGTTTTTGCTTCAAGTAGTGTATTAGAGAACTCTTAGGGTGAACTTCAGATAGTTCACTTCTAAACATTTATGATGTCAGAGTTGTTCTGTATTTAAATATGTAGGTATTTGTAGGTCTTCTGGAAGAAAACTGGAATTCTGTATTACCAAATGAGAGGCAGATGCATTCAGAAGTTCTAGCTGTCATCTGTGTGCTGTTTTAAGAGTTTAAACTTGCAGTGGAATGAACAAACCTAACGTAGTGAGTGTTATTTGAAAATTAAAGGTCATCTTTTCTTTGCTCAGCTGCGTCCACCTCAGCCACCCGTGTACCTCTTTGTGTTTGATGTCTCTCACAATGCAATTGAGACAGGATACTTGAATACAGTCTGCCAGACCTTGTTAGACAATCTTGACTTGTAAGTACTTTTTTTCTTAAAATCTCCTATTTTCATTCCTCTTAAGAAATTTGTAATAGACACCAACATGCCAGTCCTTCCTGTCTAGAAGAGATATATCCTGGTGTTGGCCAGTGGTGTGTTAAAATGGACCATAAAGCTGCAGTCTTTTTTCCCATCACAGCTGCACCAGTATAAAAGATAATTCTGAGGTGTGTTTTTCAGTCTGACTCTCCTATCTGCTTCAGCAATCCCCAAAAGAATATAAACGTCATGTTTATGAGATCTTTTGAACTGTATTTTTTAAAAGCTGAAATTTAGATAAGCATTTGCTGAAAGAAGTCATACAGCTAATAAACTTTTCATAAAATACATGCTCTTTGAACATATCTAAATGCTGCTTGGTATTTTGCAGTTTATTTCTCCCTTTTCCATTTCTGATTGCCCTCTTAAGGTTCCTGCATGTCTGCTAGGTGACTCTGCTATGAGCTACTTTTTTGTTGTTTGGTTTTTTTTTTAATCTCCACAATGACTTAGTCAAGCTTTTGCAGTGTAGCTGTGAAGCTACTTTGTAATAACCATGGAGAGATGCAGTGGATGTTTAAAAATAAAAAAAAAGCCTGCAGAAATGAAATTTCATCTTGTTGAACACCATATGTCTCATTTTCAGGCTTCCTGGGAACACTAGAACAAAAATAGGCTTCATAACATTTGACAGCACAATCCATTTCTACAGCCTTCAGGAAGGTCTCTCTCAGCCTCAGATGCTTATAGTTTCAGATATTGAAGGTATGCAGAAATAAATTCTGTGATTAGTATCTACTAATGACTGCCTGTTATGACAGCCTTTAAAAATATGTATATCTTGTGAGAGTTTGTAGGTCAGATCATTAATCTCTCTGGTAATGCCTTTAGGAGTAGCACATGTGTGTGTTCCTTTATGAAGTCATCTCCCTGATGTCTCCCTGAGCAGTGCTGGGGCTGCTCATGACTTGAAACGTGCAGCCAGCCTTCCTAACTCCTGGTTTAATTTGGACAATTATCTGGATTCCTCTTGAGGTCCCAAATACTGATGCTGGGTACATTTCTATAGATTTCCTGGTGACTGGTGCTTAGTGCTTGTCCTGCTGCCTTTCGTTTCGAGTCACCTTTCAGCATGTTGTGGGGCAGGGTGGAATGAACACTGGAATTATTTGCTCTGTGGTTTTACTTAATAGTCTTGATTATCCTTCAGCCCAGTTGATTGCTACTCTAACACAGCATTCTAGCCACAGGAATGTTTATGAGAAAAAAAAAGAAATCCACATAATTATGTTTACATGGGTTTATACACTGACACCTTGTGCTTTATTCAATGGTTGGCAAATACAGTCAGGGAAGTGTTCTTTAAAGATAACTGAAATACTTTTTTTTCCCTTCCAGATGTATTTATACCAATGCCAGAAAACTTATTAGTAAATTTAAATGAAAATAAAGAGGTAAGAGCTAAGAACTATCTTAAGTAACTAGTGACATAGTTTGGGATATGTTTGGTAATTCTTGGATTACTTAATGCTCTTGAACACCTACTGTTCAAATGCCAGGTTTGAGACAGAAAAGAGAGGTTTTATCTGTGTGACTGTAAACTTTGGCCAACTTCAAACAAGGCAGTACTTCAATTTTCTAGGACTTTTTCTTTACTACCTTAATATTAGAAGTGTTAATACACAGTTAGGTAGTTCAGCAATCAGCTCTAGAAAGAAGAAAACTCTAAAGACTCCAAAACTTAATATTTGTGTTTCCTCACTTGTAGCTAATTCAAGATCTGTTGAAGACCTTGCCACAGATGTTTACCAAGTCCCTGGAAACTCAGAGTGCTCTGGGGCCTGCATTACAGGCTGCCTTTAAACTGATGTCCCCCACTGGAGGTAGAATCACTGTCTTCCAGACACAGCTTCCCACTGTGGGAATGGGAGCACTGAAGCCACGAGAAGAGCCAAACCAAAGAGCAACTGCAAAGGTTAGGAAGGCAAAAAAGGTTGAGGGAACTGGCAGCCCTGTTCTGTGCATGTGGGTGGTTCTGGGATTGCCTGTTCCAGGTTAATTTTGTGGTTTTCTTGGTAGAAAGAACAAAAAAGCCAACGAGGCAATATAAACACATTAATTATCTGATTTTTTTTTTTTTTTAAGATATTGCTGTAATCAGTGATGGAGAATCAGTTATTTGTGCCCCTGAAAACAGGCAATAAATCTGTTTGATTTTCCTTTGTATTTTTTAATTCTGCCCTGTATTTACAGGACATACACCTGACACCATCGACTGATTTTTACAAGAAGTTAGCCTTGGACTGCTCAGGGCAACAGGTTGCAGTGGATTTATTTCTTCTTAGTGGGCAGTATTCTGACTTGGCTTCTCTAGGTAAGTCATATAAAGTTGTTGAGGGGTGTGTAACTCTTGTACTTTTGGCAAATGTTTAGTGTATATTAAAGTTTAGTGTATGAACCTGATTTGAACTAATCTAATGTGTCAAGATGCAAATTCATCCTTGCTGAGCAGTGACAGTGAATAGAATGATGTTTAGTTAGAATAGAAGTTACTTTCATATCCTCCCTTAGTGAGTCAGGATTTTTGTGATACTGCTATAAGTGGCTGAAATACTTTCCTCCTTTTTATGCCTTTTAACCATCAGTGTAATTGTCTTTAGAGTAAGTTTTATTATAATTATTTTCTTCTCCATTTAACTAAACTATCAAGTGACCAAGTACCTGCAATTTCAGGTCAGTGGAAAATTATTTCCCACCTGAAACTGCACACATACTTAAAGATATAGTTGTGTTATATCTGTGTCTCTGTATGCAGGTCTATAACTGTGCATCAGAGTGATTTGCAGTTTAATAATTAAAGGGAATATTGCATTCAGCTGGTATATTTAAAGGCTGCAGCAACTGTCTGCACTCTCCAATGTGTGCTGGTTTTGTTTCAGGTTGTATATCCAGGTATTCTGCAGGTAGTGTCTATTACTACCAGTCTTACCATCATAAACACAACCCTGTCCAGGTGGAGAAGTTGCAAAAGGAGCTGAAACGATATCTAACTAGAAAAATTGGGTTTGAGGCTGTCATGAGGATAAGATGCACAAAAGGTTTGAATTCACTTTCTTAGATTTTTGGGGCGGAGAGGGAAGTGGGTGTTTGCTGTTTTTTGGGAATGTTTTGATTGGTATTTTAGCTGATTTGTAAGCTTAAATGCTTAAAAGGTAGAGATTAGAAAAGTAAAATTCAATACCAGAGATCAGACAATTTATTAAAGACTGTATATTTTCTGGCATCTAAGTTCCATTTTACAATGGTTAAAACTGGAAATTTTGTTGGACTGCTATTTCAGCAAGGGACCTTTTATAATCTAGAGACTTTCTACTATGTGCATTGATTTGCCTTGCTAATTCCTGCTTTCTCTTAGGCTGTGTGGATTCTTTAGATTACTTGTGTGTTTGGGATATTTGCCTTTTCTGCAGATACTGTATTTCATTGAGAGGGAACATTCTGACACAGAGCCATCTACACTGGTGGCACGTGTGTAAACAGTGTCTGTATTTCACAGCTATGAAACCCAAACTGATTTAATACTTGCTTATCTTGCAGGGCTTTCCATCCATACTTTCCATGGGAACTTCTTTGTAAGATCCACAGACTTGTTGTCGTTACCCAATGTGAACCCAGACGCGGGATACGCCGTGCAAATGTCCGTGGAAGAGAGTCTGACTGATATGCAAGTTGTTTCTTTCCAGTCAGCTCTCCTGTACACGTCCAGCAAGGGTAAGATGTACAGGTGGTGTCACCTGCAGTGTTCACATGAGTCTTTGTGTCCATCTATCAGCTGCAGTTCAGCTGCAGTAACTTACTCAAACTGCTTAATTTAATATCAGGATCACAGCTTGGGTATGTCGTTGATATTGTTGCTTTTTTCAGACCGAGAAGTTTCTTGGGAAACATAGTTTTGGTCTGAAAATAAGTAGGCTTAACCCAGAAACTGAGAACTAATCATTTTAAGGGCTATTGAAAATGGCCTGATTCACCATCTGTATGATAAACTAGGTTGGGCAAACAGTGGCATTTTAGTATTTCATAAAACAAGTATGTTGGGAGACAACAGTTTTCTTTTCCTGCAGGTGAAAGACGAATTCGTGTGCACACCATGTGCTTACCTGTGGTGACCACACTGAGTGATGTGTACCTGGGGGCAGACGTGCAGGCCATCACTGGGCTCTTGGCCAACATGGGTAAGTGTGCTCAGAGCCTGTGTGGGTATGCATGGATCCCATCCTTAAACCTCTGAGCAATAATCCTCTAGGAGAAGAAAAAAAAAAAGAAAAATCTTTTAGAAGAAAATATTCCCACTTTCTAAGAGTACTTTCTAAGTAGAAAGCCTAAGAGTATTGTTTTTAATGCTTAGCTTAAGTATCAGTAGAGCTGTGTGTAGTCACCTGGACTTAGGCTTAGTCTGGTGCATCATCACAGGCCCCTGGCTTTTTTTCTGAATCACTTCCTCTGGAATGCAGTGAAAGCTTGTTGGGATGCATCAAAGTATACAATAAAGTGAGAAGAGTTAACGTACGTGACTGTATTCCTGCCAAGGGAGGAAAAGGCTCTTACTTGAGCTCTGTGCTCTGTTTTTAGCTGTGGACAGATCAGTGTCTGCCACGCTGAGCGATGCTCGGGACGCCCTGGTGAACGCCGTGATCGACTCCTTGTCCGCTTACCGGTCATCGGTGCTGAGCATCCAGCAGCCCGGGCTCACTGCCCCCCACTCCCTGCGCCTCTTCCCACTGTACATCCTGGCACTCTTGAAACAGGTAAGAGGGTGATTGTTTGGCAGGTCAGCTCCAAGTAGAAGGACAGTTCTTCGCTGGAGAATGATTCAGTTCAGAAGTGTATGTAAAACCAAAAGTATAAATGTATTTGTTAATTGAATTTCTGTGAACTCATACTAGAAGTAATTTTAAATGTTGGACAAACTGGCTTTCTCTTTTAGAGAGAACTTTTGGATTCATACCTCTTGATTAGGAATTAACCAGCATGTTCACACCGAGCTTGTTCATTTAAAAGACTTTATAAGTATGTTACCCAATCAAGTGGGAGGAGTGAGCCCTTGTTTAATTTATAGCTGTTGTTTTGTCCCAAGAGACCAGGACTATCTCTTTCTTGTAAATCCAGACCTAAGATTCTGAACATTGGAGCCAATTGTTACCTGCTCCAATGTTAATTAAGTTCCATCAAGTAGCATTTTTAAGGTGTATGTTAGAGAGACACGTTGCAGGATGATTTCATCTCAGCTGTAGTGGATTGATGGTGCTGGGTCATGGTTAATTCTAGAATCCAGAAATGAGAATTGTATGATTTGTATGTGAAACATTGAAGAGAATATAAAATAGCAGCAGTAAAATACCATAAGAAAATACTTGCTGCACATCTCTACGACTTAAGCTGGAAATAAGCAATAGATGGTGTGTGAAATTCAGCTTCTCTGGCTTTGCTTTAATGGTTAAACTAAATGCCTGACTGTTTGCAGAAAGCATTTCAAACTGGGACGAACACACGTCTGGATGAACGGATCTTCACCATGTGTCAAGTGAAAAACCAGCCCCTTGTTTACCTCATGCTCATGACACATCCCAGTCTGTACAGAGTCGATACCCTCACAGATGAGGTGAGTCTTTGCACTGCTACGTGATCTGTCTGTTTGATGGCAAAGACTTGTATGATGTGAAAATAAATTTGTGTTAAGAAGCTCCCAAGTTTCCCACATTAAAGCTGCGTAGCTAAAATGTAATGTTTCATATTCTCCCACTTGTTGCATTTATGCATTTGTTGTTTGGGACTGGATTGATGAATTCTGGAGAGAAGCTGTGCTCTGGCTATGGATGGATGAGGAAGGTTTTTCCCTAACTTTTTTAACTTTTTGCCTTGTGTCATTATCTTGCACTATAAATCACATGCATATAAAGACATCATAACATGCTTTAACCTTTTGTTGCTCTGTAGCTTCCTTTATTTAAAAATGTCAAGCACTTCTGTGAACAGTGAATGTTTATGTAAAACCCTGAATAATTTTAGAAATCACATCTTTCATAGATAACAAATCTGACATTCCAGTTCTAGAACTAATTAACCAAGATGTTGATTAAATACCCCCTCTCTAAATAAAACATTGGGATTTATTAGTAAATTATGCACTTGAAGTATGACTTAAGTTAAACTGAGAAAAAGGGCCCAGCTTCAGTATTCAGTGTAATACATCCTACTGTCATTTAACCTTCTGTTCTGTTTTGTTGCATCAAGATGTGAACTGCTGGTTTTCTTCTTGCTTCTTCTTTTAGGGGGCTCTTAACATAAATGACAGAACTATACCTCAGCCACCCCTTCTCCAGCTGTCAGTGGAGAAGCTGAGCAGGGATGGTGCTTACCTTATGGATGCTGGCTCTGTAAGTTGGGTAGAGATGGAGATTTTAAAAAGTATCCAAAGTTACTTTATGAGAACACTGCTGGGGTGTGTTTTGTGCTGGACTAATGTTGCTATTGATGGGTATCTTTCAGGTGATGTTTCTGTGGGTCGGGAAGAACTGTGGGCAGGGTTTTATCAGCCAAGTCCTTGGAGTTCCAAATTATGGCTCAATACCACAGAATATGGTACGTGCTTGCTTTGCTGAACACCAGCCTTACAGTGCTGCCAGAATGTTTTCATGAGAACTAAAATACCACTACTCAAATATTAGCCCTCTAGTTACATAAATCCAGATTCAAGGAAAGAAATAATTGCTGTTACCTCTTGGGGTTTCTCCAGGCTGAAACTTTATAGAATATATTCCCATGAAAACGCAGTAAGAAGAGGCTGACAGTGATTGAGTTTCTCAGACCTGTGGGAGCAGATCAAGAACACTTGCAAACAGTGAGCACAGTGGGTTAGTGGGTATCCTTATCTGCAGTAAAACAGGCATCAATCACAGCTCAGTCATCATCATTCTGATAGCTAATTGCTGATAGCAGTTTAGTGCTCTTCACTGTTTGAAGCCCTTTCAAAGAAGACAGAACTGAAACTATACATCACAAAACCTATCTGTCTGGGTTTTCTTTATGCCCAATTAGTTCATTCTGCTGTTTTTCTGAAAAATATCCTGTTTGTTTTAATGAAACCCTTTGCCTTTTAGACACATCTCCCAGAACTTGAAACTGCAGAATCCATCAGAACACGAGCTTTTGTTTCTTGGCTGAGAGAACAGAGACCTTTCTTTCCTATACTATATATAATAAAGTAAGTGGGGTTTAAGTTGTTGTGCTTCTTCAGGAACCTGTTAACAATACATATTTGGATATCATATACTGAACTTCCTTAATGGAAGTTTTAATGATGGTGTGTGCTGTTCCTGACAGATTTGACAACAGATATGACTTGTTGTGAGTTGTCTTAAATTAGAATTTCCACAGACTATAAAAGACTAAATGTCACAGAACAATCTTTAGGTAATGTCATATAAATGAAGTAAATGCTGGTAAGTGCTCTTACTAGGATTAATCACTATTAGGGGCTCTTTGGGATGCACTTTTCATATGTCCTTAAGCTCTTGAAATGTTTTGCCTGTAACTTTATCAATGTATTGCACTGTAGCTCTTGGCAAATGTTTATTTCACTCAAACACTATTTTCATTTTTAAGGGATGAGAGTCCATTGAAATCAAGTTTTCTGCAAAATATGATTGAAGACAGAACAGAATCAGCCTTATCATACTATGAATTCCTCCTTCATATACAGCAGCAAGTGAATAAATGAAACACTGGCCTTTGGCTCACTTCTTTAAGGAAAGATTTTGCAGTAAAGAATGATTGTGCTTGTAATATCTTCATTAATTCTGTGGCCTGAGGCAGTTGATGAGAAGTTCTCACTGTGATTTCAACGAACTAAAGCAAATAAAGGACCACATCTGAGAATCAAATGTGCAACTACATAAATATTGTACCTTAAAAAAAAAAATCAAACTGTTGGAACCGGTTGAGCACCTTTAATTTGCTGCAAATCGTGTTTTTACTGTAAGTAGTTGCAGCATGAAGTACATTTACAAAGGCAATACTGAAAAGGTGAAATACATTTTGTAAAATAAAGAGTTCTTTGTTGTTCAAAATGTATATTTCTGTAACTTTTTGCCTTTTTTTTTTTTTTTTTTTTTTTTTGCTGCTAGATATAAAACCTCACAATACTGATCATGATTTGCAGGGAAATTCTTTCTAAGTGCATCCAGTGATTACAGACAGAGCATCTCAATGTTCAACTTAATGCTTAAAGTAGCAATGAAACAAGTGTTCATTGTGAAATGAACAAATACTTACGGAGTGTAGAATCCAGTGCTTGGATTTGGATTATGGCTAATAGGACTAAAGGTAAGCTTAACCTGGACGAGATGGCTGAATTCATAAAGCTTTTAATAAGTCAGTATTCTAATTTAAAAACTGGGGAGGAGTGGGCCCTACATGAGGTGGCTGAGTCAGCAGCAAGAGTAGACTTGGTAGATGGCAAGCTTTGCTTTTCTTCAGTAGAAGGAATAATTTTAATTTCAGTTTGTGGGAGGGGAAGGGCAAGGAAGGTTATCTCAGATTTATTGTTTGGGTTTACGTTCAGTAGACTTTTGGCTGTTGTTTACGGGAACTGAATGTTGGGCCCCTCAGATCTGGTGTTTGTGTGGCAGCGCTTGGGGCCGAATGTTTAGAGACAACACTGAACGTTCTGATGTTAAAACAGGAAATTATTTCTCCAAGAACAAAATTATTATATCGCATTTGAAGATTCGTGTATCATTGCAGACATGCCTGAGGTTGTCAAAGAAGGGGTTTTTTACTGTAGCTGTGTGATGAGCCCAGGTCCAAAGCCAGTGTGCACCAAACAAAAGCTTTAAATATACTCTCAGATCCTGCCAGAGCTGCAGATTGAAGCTGACATCAGACTTGAATCGAAAATTTATATACAAAAAGTATTTAAATAACTTTATAGAAGTGTATTGATAGTTGTTCTGTTTTGAAGATTAGGCTATCATTGATAGCTGCCAACATAGAGTATTTAACTTGCTGTATCTCTATGCCTATGGAAGTGTTGTCTATGGAGAAATCTTGGTTTGCTTTTTTGTTTAAGAGTGTAAACTTAAAGGTCTTGCAAAACCAGCTTCCTGGGGCAAGTAACTTGAAGAGGTTGTACACTTGTAAGTGGTCAAACGTACTGTGCTTAGTTCACTTACATTTGGTGACACAAATGTCAGTGGGGTCAACATTTGGGTCAGCATTTGCTCCCATTTCAGGCTGTAGCTGCACGTGATTGTCAGGAGTTGCCTTACTTCAGGGGAGGAGTTCCTTGGGGGAAATTGTCCTTGTGGCTTGAGCACAAGAAGCTAAAGTTCAGAACAATGACTAAAATAGCATGGAAAGCCTATTATAGAACCAATTTAAGCTTCCCTGTCTGCTGCCTCCGTAGCAAACAGGAATATATTTACTTGAACAGCTTTTCAGAGAATTGCACAGTTTCTAGTCATAGTGAAGAGGTTTTTTAAGTTTTGACAGTCTGATTTTTTTTTTCCAGGGGGGAAAGGGTTCTCTTCATTTAAATCATAAATGGAACCTCTGCACTTGCATAGGTTCTGACTGAAACCTTGTGTTTTGGGTATATTATCACCCAGATGTTGAAAACCATCCTTACATCTAACAGCCCACCCGAAGTCTGTTTGTTACTATGACTGTATTTTGCTACTATATCCCTTATTTTTTTTAAGAAACATAAATGTTGGAGGTGGCCTCATTGCTTTATGTACACCAGACTAATGGCTGAAGATGTCTGTCTTTGTGGCAATTAACAACTTTGAATTGCAGTCCCTAAGTTTGACAGAGCAAAACATGATAAATGAGTCCGATGAACCCTCTTGGAGTTCTCTTCTCTTTGGAAGAAATTCTGTATTAATTTATTCCCTAGCAGTGGGGAAGGCCTGCTGGTTCACTTGTACTGCTGTAAGGGCAACACAGGGCAGATGGACACACACTACCTAGGATTTCTCATTTTTACATAACGTTGAAAAATGAGAACACTGAAGATGAACTGCAAAAGTAGGCAAGAGTGGCTCTGGTACTTAGATCTCAGCATGACAACTCTCCCACTGCAAATGTGTGGTAGAGGTGTGTCTGTTTTTCTAGTTGAACACTTTTGTTTAAGCTATTTCTGTATTTGACACATTAGTGTTCAGCGAACAACATTGTTACCATCCATTTTACTTTGCTTTCATTATCGTTTTTAATTTAATATATTTGAGTCTAAGTCCACATAGACTGTGTTGCAATAACTAGAATGATTCACTTTTATTTAGAATTAATTTCTTAACAGATTTTAATCAAAGATGCAGAATGGCTTTTAAGTTAAGGGACCATTAAATGTGATTTTAAGGTTCTGTTTACTATTATGGATGTAATCCTTATAGTAAATTTTATTTTGTAAAGTAGTGTATAATATTGTAATATTAAACCTTTGTTTTCTGAACTCAAACATTTGATCTTCAGTATGAAGTTATAAATCTCCCCCCTTCTGAATTTGAGACAGGATTTACTTGTCCTCCTTTTTACAGTTTGTAATTTTCACTGTTTTATTCCTGTAAAAAGTCATTTGTAACACATGCAAATGCTTATTTTATCTGTGCTAATTTATCAGATTTGGCTACTCAATAAAATTAATTGAAAGAACTCATGCAAGTCCATCACTCCTTTCTTATAAATAAAAATAGAGTAATGTATTTGATTAAGTGAGATAAATACCATGCATCAATCAAGAAGTTGGTCTCAGGAGCTGACAGTGATGGTTGGAATTTAGCCTTCAGCAGCATTCCAAGATGGTGATCAATTTTCTTGTAGGTGATCCTGTATCTTCATTTAACATCCCATTCTTTCAGCACCTTTTTGTAAAAGTCATTTCCATTTTACGCTTGCCAATTCTTTTATGGGCTGTTGTCACCGCTGCTTCTGGTTCATCGTGGATGAGTTAATGCATGAGCTTGGTAGTCAGATCTCTGTATTAAACTCTGTTTGAATACAGAATTCTGTCATTCAGTGTTGTTGAAATATTAATTGGACTTGTCAGCACTGGGTTTTTTTTCCCCAGTACACATCCCCCTGTCCTGCTGCTGCTGAGCTCCACCACTCCGGCTGTGGCTCTGGGCTTTGGAACCCTCAGTGTGGGATCTCCTCTTCCTACTTGAGGTGTCTGGGCCGTTAAGGAGCAAAGTCGTTTGGTGTCGAGGATGTGGAGGGCAATTATGTGAAGTACCGATGGAAATGATCCCTGTCCCCGCTCCTTCAGTTTGGCTCTCGGGTGCTGTCGCCCAGTGGTTGTCTGTGGCAGTGTTCAGGGAGAGGAAGAATTAATGTGGTACAGCTTTATCACCTGTCACACAAGAAGAGGTGTGATGGACTTTTAGTGTGCATAAACATGAATATTATGCGTCTTGCTAGAAAAAACTGAATGCACTCCGAGTCCTGTAATGTCACAGCAATTCTGGAATCCTGGAGCGTTCCTCGTGTGTTGGTTTTTGCTCAGTGTGCACAGTCAGTCCGCAGCGGTGCGGCGGCAGATTGGGGTGTTCCCCTGAGTGTGCTGCACGCTTGTGTGCGCTGCACAGCCCCTGCCCAGCCTGAGGGTGCCCCGTCATCCCGTCCCCTCAGCGCCGCCATCGCCCCTTCCCGCCCTCACAGCCCTGTGACGTCACCTCCGAGGCCGCGCCCGCCATCTTTAGTGCAGGCGCCGCGCCGTTAGAGAGCGCGGGGAGCGGGACTGTCCCCCAGCGCGTCCCGCCTTTCTTCTTTGCCCTTACCTAAATGGCGGGCTCGCTTCAGAGGGCGGGCAGGGCGGTTGCCCGCGCCTGCGCGGGCGCGGGATGCGAGGGGCGGGCGCGGTGCCGGGCCCTGGAGGAGCGGGGATGGCGGACAGCGGGTGCGGGCGCCGGCTTGCCACACCGCAGGGTCCCCCCGCGGGGCATCTCGGCGTCCCAGCGCCGCCGCCGAGGCTGCGCCGCAGGGGAAGCTGCTCATGAACTCAGAGCACGAGCGCATAACCGCATCATGGGCTTCCACCGGCCCGCGGCCGGCAAGGGTGAGCTGGGTGGCGGGGGTGGTGTGAGGGCTCCGCGCGGGGCTGCGGGGACGCCTCGGTCTCCTCTCGCCCTGAGCGCTGCCCGCGCTCCCCTCGCGGGCAGGAGCGGTGGCGACAGGGCCCGCTGGCTCCCCAGGGTCCCTCAGTGCCGCCTGCCCTCGCAGGGATGCCCTGAGAGCAGCGCGACCTCCGAGGGACCCGCCCTCGGGTAAGATCCGTGTGTCACCGGAACCTCGGGTCTTGGGGCTGTCCCTGGTCATTTTACTGCAAGTGGGTTTTCTTAGCTAAAGAAAGGGTGACCCTCCCCTGCAAGTGGTTTTTTTTTTAGTTAGAGAAAGGATGAGCCTCCCCCAGGTTTCCAGTCACTTACTCCTGGCTTTCGTAGCTGGGTTTTTATAGCTGTCAGTTGTCTCCTGTTTGGGTAATGACCAGGCGTTGGGCATTTGTGGTTGGCATGCAGAATTTTCTTGCAGAATCATAGGTAGGTCGTTTATATTTCTCCACATGCTTCAAGAGGGCTGACCATCTTGTCAGGAAAGAATCAATGTGATTTAACACTGAGAAGTTCTTCTTAAGCTCTCTGGTAGGACCAGACCTGTTGTGTCTCTTGGTTTGGCTTTTGTTCTCTGCCATCACCTCTCTTGCTCTAAGATGGGTCTTGAGGTTTCATACAGAGCAGATTAACACTGCTCTGCCGCTGGCAATAGAAGACAAGCCAAATTGTTGGAAATGATACAACTTTTCTAATTTTTAATAGCTTTAATTAGCCTTTTGTTAGTTTTTTTAATTAATCATACATGCTGTGTTAGGCCTTAAATCACTTTTAGCCAGCGTTTAGCAGAAAGTTGTCATAAGCTACTTTTGTGGGAACGCAGCTTGGGAAAAGTACCAAAACTGTAAGTTTTGTTAAAAGTTAACCTTGAAATACTTCAATGAACAAAGCCTGGGAGAGAGAAAGATGTATTGTTGAAGCTGGACATCTGGAACCCAAGATTTATGAACTGCAAGGGCGTTTTGCAGAAATCAGCAGATGAAGAAGAGTAACAAAGACGCCATAGATGTGATACAAAGTCCCTTCTGAGAGAAAAAGATACTAGAAAGACTGAAGATATGAACTAATTATCATAAAAAGCGAGAAATTAATGCCCAATAGAAGGCAGAATATTAACTAAAGAGAATTATGTAATTAAGAACCAATGAGCATTGATTTGTTTGCTAAAAATGTAAAAATAGGTAGAAAAATTATTTATTGGGTCTGTGTGGGGACTGAAATCTGTCTTACACCTCTGGCTAGAAATGAAGTAATACCTTGCTTTCTAACACTAAAAAGACAGTGTTAGAGAGTTTTATGTATCCTGGCAATTTTGGAGTATTTGGCAGCAGAGATACACTTCTGTTGCCTGCTCATTTGTCAGGTTTCAATGCTCTCCTGGGTGATTCACCTTCTGCAGATCTTTGTCTTTTGTTTTATGTTGCTCTGTGCATTTGGAACAAGGTCTTTCCTCCTGTGCAGGCAGTGCTGTTGCTTAGGGAAGTGCAGTGTTTTAATTTCTCCACTGCTGACCAACAGCTTCACCTTGTGGCCTGCGTTGCCCAGCTGCCTGTCCCGTGTCTGTCTGTGAAGCAGTGCCCTCTTTAGTCCTTTCTTTTCACTTGGGAAGCAGAGACATCAAACCAGGACGCCAATCCAGTTTGGCCAAAGTGTTGTTCCACGTACCTGCTGTGTGTAACTGCGTGTTTCTGTTTCTCTCCTTCAGATGACGACAGTCACACAGAGTCAAAGCTGCAGCACGAGCAGGATAAATCCAACTCCCTCCCCATTCCTTCGGTTTCCAAGCGAATCGTGCTTGGAGATTCCGTGTGCAGTGTGCCAGGCTCTGCTGACCACGCAGGGAGCCTGGCAGAGCTCCGGGGGGACAAGGACTTGTTCAGCAAAGCCCCCGAGCTGGTCACCGAGGGCACAGGGGAGCTCCGCCACCGGCACCGGGGTGATCTGCCCCCTGAGGCTGCACCACGGCCACCCAGACACGGGCTGGAGCAGTACCTGTCCAGATTTGACGAGGCTCTGAAGCTGAGGAACCAGCTGATGAGTGAGAAGCCGAGCCAGGAGAACGGGAGTGCCGGGGAGGAGTTTGACTCTTTCCGCATTTTCCGATTGGTGGGATGTGCTCTGCTCGCCGTCGTGGTCAGGGCTTTTGTGTGCAAGTACCTGGTGAGTTCAGGGGAACAGTCCTGCTCTGCAAATTTATTGTGAAATACCCTTCATCTGGGGCTGAAGTCTGTTGGTAGTGACCCAGTTGGGAACTTCAGACACACTACATTTCCACACAGCCACTGTGTAACCACTGAGAGCAGCACGTGTTTGGTCTGTAGTGGTTGAGCACAGATGCACTGGAGTAGTTGTTGCAGTTTAAGTCTCTTGCAAATTTATTCCCTTCTTTGTGAGCATATGAGTCAGCTGCTCCCCTAGTTTGGAGTGTACAAAAGAATAATAGAGTAAGAATAGTGTCCCCGTCCCTGGAAATATTTGATGCCAGGTTGGACAGGGCTTGGAGCAACCTAGTCTAGTGGAAGGTGTCCCTGCCCTTCAGGGGGTTGGAATGAGATGGTCTTTAAGGTCCTTCCAACCCCAATCATTCTGTGATTCTAGGAACAGTAAAGTTGTCCCAAGATAAGTAGATCCTACTCATTTATCAGTCTGAGAAAAGTAATTCTCAGTATTCCTGGTGCCTGCCAGAACAGCACAGAGATGTGTGGCAGGCACAACCTGCCACCTCCTGGATCCCTGGGCTCAGTTTCACTCACTGCTGCTCCCTTCTGTGATTTCAGGGTTTTAGGCTCAAAATAGGGCAGAACCTTATTTTTGTCATGTAACTTGTCTCCTGAGGTTTGTAGTATTCAAGAATACTGTTGCTGTGTTCCACAAATTATTTTTTACCTACTAGTTTTCTTTTATGACTTAGGAAGCATTACATTTCTGTGTTTCTTAGCTGTTACTTCTGACCAAGTTAATTTTTGTATATTCTGTTCTGTTTCTTCAGTCAATATTTGCACCATTTCTTACTCTACAACTCGCTTACATGGGACTGTCCAAGTACTTTCCAAAGGTAATTTTCTTTTTTTCAGAATTAGATTAATTTGAAGTGTTTTAAATTTAAATTTGTGTTTAGATTGTATTAGGACCAACACATGTGAAGTATTCTTCTCTTGTTTTAACCTGTAGAGTTGTATTACCAATGCTGATAGTTTATACTAATTTTTAATCTTTCCAGATTTAGTCCAAATCTTTTTTTACAGTTTCTGTGAAAACACGGACTAGCAGCTTGTTTAGCTGTAGCCTAATTAAAAGCATCTGACCAGGAAATCCAGGTAGTTCTTTCATGTCTTCAGGAAATTTGCTTTTCTCCTAGACCACGCTCTTCTCTGGTTACTGTTTGCTCTGTCAGCAGCTGTTCTGCATGTAATAGCTGGATGAAATTTGTGAGTGTGTTTGCTAAAGAATGAGGCAGAACATGGGTTTTAAGAGCTCTGCATTCCCTTGCTGGTATCAGGTTGAATGGCAGCTTGAAATGAGACATTTATTTGTGTGTGAAACTTGCTGCTCATTAGCTAGATTTGCTCTATCACTTGATTCGTATATTTACACCAGGCAATTGTGCTGAAGTATTTGTTAGGTTGATGATTTTGTCAGGTTTGTGCTGCAAAGTGGGATTGAATGATGTTCAATCTATAGTTAAAAGGGAAAATTTACATTTTAAAAGGAATAATACATTACCTGTAGGAAATCAGAATAAATCAGCAGTTCTTTTGTAGTTAAGTATATCGTAATAGTCACTCTAAGCTGATGTGTCACAACACAAAACAGTAGAATTAGCCTTAGATTTGCACCAGCTCATCAGCTACATCTTCTTGATCTTGTTTCTGCTGTATTTAAAATCAGCTCTTCAGTTTCAGAATTTAAAGAGGTGTTTCCTTTCCACAACGTGCTTTTACTGCACTTCATTGCATGAGGTCAATCTGTTAGTTAGCCTTCATTTTTCTCTCAAGAAACATAGAAATGTTCTTGAAAGCTTAATTTAGATTGGATTAAATTAAGATATCCAGCCAATATCATCAAATTACCAGAATTTTCAGCCACTGTCACCTTTTCCTGCCTGTCAGACTTCGTATTCTTGGGATTCCTCATCTCAAGGATGGAACATCTTTCAGAAGGTTTTGGGAGATTTTTGAGTTCAGAGGATGAAACTTCCAAATTAAGTTGTACTAAAATAGAAACAGTTGGGTTTTCAATTCTAAATAATTTTTCTGTTAGAAAACTAACAGTATTTATGGGGCTTGGAGCAACCTGGTCTAGTGGAAGGTGTCCCTGCCCATGGCAGGGGGTTGGAATGAGATGAGCTTTAAGGTCCCTTCCAACCCAAAGCTTTCTGTGTTCTATTTTTTGCCAAGTAGTGTAATGAGATTAATCCAGTTCTGCCAGTGGACCTGCCAGGCTTGGCTTCTTACACCCAGATTGCCCCTGTCTGGGAATCTTCCCAGTCCTGCACAGCCCCACCTCTCAGCCTGCTTGGAGGCAGAATATCCAGGATCAATTTTCTCTGCTGTTCTCCAGCCTCTCACTCAGCTCCGGGGGATCCAGCACAGCAGGAATCTGTGTCTGGGATAAGTGCTGTGAATCCTCCAGTGTGTCTGGAGAGAATCAATCCAAACCTGCTGCTCTTACCAATGAATTTGGAATGTGTGAAATAGGCACAACATTGGTGACATGTAAAGCAGAACTGGATTAGGAGGACTAACATGATACTGTGTTTTTATCCCTTTTAGTGTGAGAAGAAGGTGAAAACGACAGTCCTGACTGCTGCTCTCCTGCTGTCTGGGATCCCTGCAGAAGTGATCAGTCGCTCCATGGACACCTACAGCAAAATGGGAGATGTTTTCACAGACCTCTGTGTCTATTTCTTTACTTTTATCTTTTGCCATGAACTTACTTTGGTTTTTGGCTCTGAAGTACCATAATGGCTGTACAATTCCACACAGCAGCTACACTAAACCTCTCTGGACTGTGTTTCTTAAATGTCTGACACTGTGCAGACAGGTCTAAACCTTCACTAAAATTCCTACCTGTTGAAATGCTTGAAAGGAGCCTTAAATCCAGTCATTTTGGGAAAGGAAGAGCAGGGTCCCAGACTGCCAGTTGTATTGGTTCAGTTTATTTAAATACTGTGTCTGCATATTACAAATGTGAAGACTAGGGTGCAAGTGTCAGTGGATGATTTATTTGCTTTAGTTAGATGATGCCCCTCTCAACTTCCTTCATAAATATTTACAAAGCTGCCTTTGTTCTTTTCAGTGAGAACAAGAAGAGAGTTCCCTTCAGCAGAAGCATATATATGTGTATATCCTGTATGACTGTATCTAACCAGACCTGCTCATTTTGTGGTGTTCCCATTTTTTTAAAGAAAGCTCTAAATAAAAGAAATCCCTGTACTCTGTTCAAATGTTCAAGGTCAGAATGTTGAACCAAGTAGCTGCTTCTGGAGAATGTTGGTGAAACTTGCCACTTTGTTGTTATGATCCTTGCCTTGCTATACCTTATTTGTTGTGATTGTAATTAATTTCATTTGATGATGATTGTGGAAAAGAGCTAAGCAAAATCAATAACAAGAAAATCCTGGTGCTTACAAATGTCATTAATCAAAAAAAATAAGAAGAAACAAAATTAATCTCACCTGTTTATGAGTTTTCAGCAACCTAATCCTAGTGCAGCTCATCCTTGTGCTTTCTGATGCCTTTTCTTTATATTAACAGTTCATCTCATGAGGGAGTTGTATATATTGGCACCCAACCTGCAGTATCAAATCTTTGCTCTAGTGTTTGTAAAACTTACCAGGGAAACTGTTTTATTTTCAATCTCTTATGAATTTTGCACAGTGGGAGGAAGGAAGTGTCATTCCAAATAGTCCACTTAAATGGTGATAATCTCTAAAAATCTTTATTGAAGGTAAATTTGGTAGTTTCTTCATCTTGTAGTTTTCTGTTTAGAATCTGGACTTTTAGGAGATCTAGGCCGATGTCTTTTTTAGCACAGTAAAACACCTATTTAACTTGGTATTTGTCTGCAGAAATTTTTTTAGGGAGCAGAAGTGTTTGATTATAACCCCTCTAAAGCGAATGCCCTGCACTCTGCCTGTCATTTTCTGTTAAAGCTGTAATTCTAGTGCCTCGTTTCTGACTCCTGAATTAGATACATGTTTGTTTGTGGCCTGAAAACAAGAATCTTACATTTTGATTTGACTATTTTTGTGTTTGTTTTTTTTTTTTTTAACATTATGTTACAGTGAGTATTATGTTACAGATGTACAGGGCTGCAGAAGATTCTGACTTTTGTCTATGAGCACAGATACTGATTCAGAAGCTTTAAATTTGTTTATACTAGACAGGAATTTCAGCAAATGGAAATTAAGGTTGAGATATGTAAATAACGAGTTTGCTCCGAAGTTACACGTGTCCCGATTCTCTATTTATATGCCCAAACGTGATACAAATAAATTGCAAAAACACCGTGTACCAAGACCTGCATCAAGCAATGGATGTTTAATCATAATTTTAACACTAATCAGCTCCACACCGTGGGGTGAGCGGGCAGAGCTCCAGGAGGGGCTGGATGGAGAAACGGCCATCAAGAAGCCCCTTTTGACCAAGAAGCGAATCGCTTTTATTCTGCTCATGCCCATAATTCTATTTACCGTGCCTTTCCCGCCGGTTGTTCCTCCCAGAGCCCTCTCCCCCTCCCGGCTCTGTCCGCCGTCCGCTGTCTCTGCGCCCTCCGGCCGCGGGGCGCTGCGGGGCGGGCGGAAGGGCGGCGCTGGCGCGGGCGGGCCGGGCGGCGCGGGATGCGGCCGCCGTGTAGCGGGAGCGGCCGCCGCCATGGGCCGCGAGTCCAGGTGATGGGAGCGGGGGCGGCATCGCGGGCTCTGCCCCCGCCCGGGAGCGCGGCTCGCCCGGGGAGCGCGGCGCGGGGACGGGCACGAGCGGGAACAAAGGCGGGCGCGGGCGCTGAGGGCGCCGAGGCGGGGCCGGGCCCGGCGCCGGTCTGAGGGCAGCGCCGGGTCCGCGGGCGCTCCGGACGGGGCGGAGGGGGGCCGCGGGGACGGCGCTGGGTGGGCCCGAGCTGTCCCGAGCCTCCCCCCCGCGGCCTTCGCGGGCTTGCTCTAAAGAGGCGTGATTCGCCACGTAGCGCTTCGAACGTGGGTTAGACGTTTCCCTTGTGCTTCTTGAGTTCCTGCAGGGTCACGCACGTTTTGCCCGATCGCAGCCGGTATAAACACCTGGTGGGCGCTGTGGCCAGCCCGGCAGTGATGTGAGCGTGTGCTCCGGCTGGTCTGGAGCTGCTCACACCGCTCAGGCTTTGCACCGACCCCACAACGTGCCGGTGCTGTCGGGCACGTCTCTGTTTCCCAGTTTGATCAAACCATCGGATTTTAACTCCAGAGCTGCCACAGCAGCCCCCGCACGCGGTCGTCAGTGCCCTGGCACAGCCCCCAGACCCGTAATGGGGGTTTACACCGACAGAGGCAGATGAGTTGAAATTTTACCAACCGGCTTGAACTCAAATTAGTGATTCAGTGCAGAGCTGGGCACTCCCAGAGATCCATCTAATTAGCTCCAAATGAGCTGGGGCAGCGGTGGGTGGGACAGGACACTGTTACAAATGTTTAGAAATTTAAAAGCTCTGAGGAATTAAGATAATTTTTTTTTTGCTTGTTCACCTAAATATGATCAATATCCTTTAAGTGCAGATGGTTTTTGTGCTGACATTCATCTCTCTGAATTTGTGTCTCAGGCATTATCGGAAGCGCTCCGCGTCCCGTGGGCGCTCCGGGAGCCGCTCCAGGAGTCGTTCCCCGTCGGACAAAAGGGGCAAACGTGAGGACAGGCGCTCCAGGAGCAGGGATCGGGATCGCAGGCGGGAGAGGTCCCGCAGCAGGGACAAGAGAAGGTCCCGATCGCGGGACAGAAAGCGCCAAAGGTAGGACATGAGTTCCAGTCGAAGTAGATCAAAGTGCCTGTCAGCTGGATATTGATGTTCTTCCCTCTCATCAGGCACTTTGCTGATGGTTGTATAGATTTCACTGTGCTCAAGGCTTTTTGCTTATTAAATCCTTTCTAGCTGCTGGTGCTGGAGTCTGTAAGTTCTTAGTGGTCTTGATGATTGGTGGGTTCCTTTTACAGCCTGTTCCTCAATAGCAGACTAAAGTCATATGTGATCACGGGCTAAATAAATACAATTTTGTTCCCTGTCAGACGCTCGAGGAGCAGAGAAAGGGAACGGAGCCGAGAGAGAAGACGCTCCCGGAGCCGGGAGAGGAGGCGCTCGAGGAGCAGGAGTAGAGGGAGACGGTCTCGATCCTCCAGTCCAAGCAAGAACAGGAAAACAGAGAACAGGTATTCTTGTGTTCCTGGCTCTAGAAATGTGTGAAAACTGCAGGTTTTGGTCCTTTCAATGTATGTTAATGGAGTCTTCAGACATAATTGCAGGCAGTGTTATAATTGTGCTCTACTGTAAAATGGTGGGAAGTCCATAAGTGGGAAGTCTGTACACAGAATAAGCAGGTTGGTGGTACTCTAGAAATAGTGAGAAGCTGGAATCACAAAACCTTTTGGAATAAGTGTGTGTTCTGTATTAGAATAACCCAAAGAAAAAGGTGTAAAGAGGTTTAATTGGCTAAAGTGAATTTTAAATTTATTGTCGTAAGTTAGCACATATTTGGTTTAGGTGCATTTTTCTCCTTTAAATTGGAAGCAAGTTGGGGTAATAAAAGCTGTGATAAGTGGGTTTTGTATTCACTGCAAGTCTGCATGTTACATTTGTGTTAAATAAGTAGTTTTTCCCAGGGAGAGGTGTTTTTGTGTTTCAGTACCATATGCTCAGGGGAGTGTTCACACTTTCATGGCAAGATGCCAGATCACTTTACCTTTCTCTAGAAATTCCACAATTTTAGTATCTCCTTTCTAAATGCTGACTTCAAGGAGGTGTAAAATAAACTGCAGAACCACTCACGTGTCAATTGTAAGTGTTCTGGAAATGAAGTCTGTGAAGAAATGAGAAGAACAGAGCCAAAGCACATAATAAGCAATGGATTCTACATTTCTGGTAGTTAGAGGAAATAGTTCCATGACATGGAAAGATTGTCTGGGAAGCAGTGTGTTTTGTGAGGTGTTTGAAAACATAAACCTGTACTGGTTGTTCACATTTCTGTTTCTGTCCAGCACATGTGTATCCTCCCCCTGAGAAAAGCTGTAAGTTTCTAAGAAACCTCTGCTCTTATCTTTCAGATCAAGATCTAAAGAAAAGACAGAAGGAGTAGAAGTTTCCAAAGAAAAGAAAAAAGACAAGGATGACAAGGAAGAAGAGAAGGATAAAGATGCTACCACAAATGCTGTGGCCACTGAGGTAGAGACTTTTAACACTTACAAGTTTAAAAGATAAAGAATTTAAACCAGGGAGTTTGTGGATGTCCAGTCTTCTACAGCATGCTCATGCAATGGTTATATTTGTTTGAAGAAGCACAGACTAAAGTCAGTGGCCATTAATTTTCACTGGTTGGTTTTTATCACAGAATTTTGATCAGAACAAACTTGAAGAAGAAATGAGAAAACGAAAGGAAAGGGTGGAGAAATGGAGGGAAGAACAACGCAAGAAGGCAATGGAAAACATAGGAGAGCTGAAAAAAGAAATTGAAGAGATGAAGCAGGGGAAAAAATGGAGTTTAGAAGATGATGATGGTATTTTAACCTTTTATATATAGCAGAATGCTTTTATTCCTAATAATATTTTTTTACATTATCTTTAAAGCATTAAATTATTCTTCAGAATGTAAACTGTAAAATAACAAAGCCTAAATCTGGTCATGCCTTCAAATGGTTTAAGATACATTTTTGATTAAACAACTGGAGAGATTTCTATGAAGAAAAATTAGATAGTAATAACACTGAACTGTAATTATTTGGGTAGACAAATAATTTGGCACATGTGAGCACTTTTGTGTTTCCCTGTATTTTATCCTCATCTTTCTTGCTCATATCAGATGATGAAGAGGAAACTGCAGAAGGAGAAAAAGAAGGCAATGAAGTTGAAGATGAAGAGTTAGATCCTTTGGATGCTTATATGGAAGAAGTAAAAGAAGAGGTCAAAAAGTTCAATATGAGAAGTGTGAAAGGTGGAGGTGGGAGTGAAAAGGTAAAATCACCAGTTGAGATTTCTAATTTTTCAAAGATAACTTTGTGTTTTAGTAGCAAAATGGGGAGAAATGCAAAAAAGCATGAAGTTAGATGCACTTAAAGCCTGTTTACTTTAAATTTAATTTCCTGGTGTTTTTATGAAGCTGTTTTCTCAAGCATTATTCTGATAAAATTTCACTGAGGGAAGTGGAAAAAAAGCTCAGCATAATGCCTTCAGAAGTACAAATATTCTATATGTTTTATGAGTATGGGGGTTTTTTTATGTAAAATGTAGTAACTTTCTTAACTGTTTTGTAGAAGTCTGGACCAACTGTTACCAAGGTGGTAACCGTGGTGACAACCAAAAAGGCAGCTGCAGAGTCAGAAAAGAAGAAAGGGGAGCTCATGGAGAATGACCAAGATGCAATGGAGGTAATGGACATGTCTTGTATTTCTACTGTGAAAACACAACGTGCCTCTCCTTTACTTCCTGAGGTTGTGTGTGGGCCTGAAGGGATGTTAAGGGTGTGGGCACGTGGCTGTCTAGCACAGGGAGGAGTACCTGTTTCTAAATAAAGTTCATGTGTAAATGAAAAACCATTCCTTCATACTGATGTACTCACAAATGGTGATCTCCACAGTATTCCTCAGAGGAGGAGGAGGTGGATCTTCAGACTGCCCTGACTGGCTATCAGACCAAGCAGAGAAAGCTGCTGGAACCAGTGGATCATGGAAAGATAGAATATGAACCTTTCAGGAAAAACTTCTACGTTGAAGTACCAGAACTGGCAAAAATGACTCCAGAAGGTAAAGACAAACACAACCAGCACACCTTGGGTACTGTTAAAGAAAAAAATGGTGGATTTCAAAGGAGCAGCAGATGGGTTTGGAATATAAAGAACATTTGAAGCAACTTGGTATAGAAGAATATTGAATCAGTTGCATCACTGTTGTTGATACTTATAATTATTGATGAGGCTTTGATTGGAGGATAATTTACGTGAGTCCTTTCCACCTGCCTCCTGTGTTTACATGTAACAAGCAAAAAACTTTTTCTGGTGGTGATAAAATTAGTATTTCATGTTAAGGGACGAAGCAAGAATTTTTTAATCAAGGTAGTAGAGAAGTGTCAGGTTTGACTCTATTGTAATGCAAACTCTTATTTCAGAGGTGAATGTGTACAGGCTGGAGTTGGAGGGAATTACAGTCAAGGGAAAAGGCTGCCCCAAACCAATAAAAACCTGGGTACAGTGTGGTATTTCCATGAAGATTCTCACTGCCCTCAAAAAGTAAGGAAGCATTTTGTGAACTATATTATGCTTGGTTTTGCTCACCGTGTTCTATGTTCATGAGAAAAACCTTTTTCTTTGTTGCATAATGCCACATGTCCATGTTTGTATATAGTCATCAGAGTGTTTATCACTCAGTGTTGAGTAATTGTTATTAACTATTCTCTGCCATTTGTATCATGGTTTTGCTGCTCATTTTAATTATTTTTTTGAATGGCTCTGATATGTATATATATTATATATAAATATGAATATGCAGAAAAATTTTACATGACTTGGTGATTCACATCTGTCAAATCCTATTTTGTTCTTTAAATACCTTTTTTTTTCCTTTCTTTAAGACATGGCTATGAAAAGCCCACTCCCATTCAGACCCAGGCTATCCCAGCAATCATGAATGGACGGGATTTGATTGGCATTGCTAAAACAGGAAGTGGAAAAACCATTGCATTTCTGTTGCCCATGTTCAGACACATTATGGATCAGAGAGCATTAGAAGAAGGAGAAGGTCCCATAGGTACAAAGATTTTGTTTTCAAAGTCACTGTTTAAATGAATACAACCTCAAGTATATGCTTTAGATGGTCTTCAGTTCTTCTCTTGGTTATAGGGAGAAGTGCTTACTACTGTCCATTAATTAGTATCTTTTTTTTAGTTAATGCTGTCTCATGTTTCAAGAGGACTCCCATGTCCATGTGAGACCTTACTTTGATTTTGGCACTTGGACCAGAATTCCACCCCATTCTCTTATTGTCTTATCTTTTTCTTGAAATTACATTCTTTAAAATAGGAAGTAAATTGCTGTAAACATCATTACAAAAGATTAATTTTTATTGTGTACATTGCAACAGCACCTGTGTTACAGTGTATGATGAAAGTGCTTTGCTTTTCAGCTGTCATTATGACACCCACTCGTGAGTTGGCTTTGCAGATTACCAAGGAGTGCAAGAAGTTCTCAAAGACACTTGGGCTTCGAGTTGTCTGTGTTTATGGAGGAACAGGAATCAGTGAACAGGTACACAAAACACATACCTTCCTTGTCAAAGAATTCTTGGACTTTATTAGTTAATGTTACTTTTGCAGTGAATTTAGATCCTTTCTCTCTCCCATAAATCCAGGACATTTGCAGCCTTCATTATGGACTTTCTCTGTGGCAATGGTAGTAAAGCATTTTCAAGTAACTTAGCCTTAAACATACTGATTTTGAAAATTCTCAGATATGATCCTTAAAAGTTTCAGACTTTCTTTTGATGTATATATTGAGCATGGCAGTAACAGTTAGTGGGATGTGATTGTTTGAAAGGGAAGCTATATTTTTGAGAGTTCCCCTCAAGATAACAAAAGCCAGAAAATGGTAACGTTGGTTTATTGCATTATCAAATGCTGCATGTTAGAGTAATTTAGATATTAATTTCAAGGGTTTCCACACCCCCACCCCACCCACCTGCTTATGGAAACAGGAGGAGTATCCATCTGTGATGGAACATGGTGTATTTAATATAATTTGTCCCTGCTAGAACACATAATATTTCTTACAGGCTCTTAACTGTATAGAAATCATATCCCCATTATAACTCTTTCAGGTGGTAACTTAGGCTGTCAGAGGTGACTCTTCTGGGAAGCCAAGTTTTCCAAAGACTTAAAGAAATTGCTGAGTAAAATCTTTATTACAGAATTGGTTTTCTTTTTTACAAGGTGATCCATGTTTAAAAAAAACAAATCACAAAGCAAAAAATTAATTAGTTTGTTTACTGTGTTTTAAAATCAGATAGCTGAACTCAAAAGAGGTGCTGAAATTATTGTTTGCACACCTGGACGTATGATTGACATGTTAGCAGCTAACAATGGTGAGTAGAAAACCTTTTCCTATGGAGAATTTTTTGTATTTGTTGTGTAATTCTTACAAATTCAAAAGATCATGTATTTTGATAAATGGTCTTATGGAATTTTCTTATATCTCTTCAGGCTGCACTATCTAGCTATTGAGAATATATAGCACTAATAATAGGTTTAAGCATATATTGGTTTGACTCTTTTTGGGAGGACAGGAAATACTACATTCTTGGAGAGTTTCTGAGAATGTTTATCATTGCTAAACTTAAAATGTGCTGGTCCAAATTTTTGAACTCCGAGTCCCTTAGGTAAAGGTTATATAACAGTTGGTTATTTTGTCTGCCCGTTGATCTGTTATTGTGTAAGTGTAGCTCAGCAGTTTCCCACTTTTACATAAGAGCATCTGACTCTGCCTTTATCTGTTGGTTTTAAAAAACAGAGAAGCCCTCCCTAAAAACCTGCTCAAAAGTAAGAGAACTGACCTTATATCAGATATTCACATTTATTAAACTGAGCCACTGCAGCTTTAAGAGGTTTTGTCCTAGTGTAACCATTGCATGCTTATTAGATAAAGTTTTATTATTAAATTATTCCACATCAAAACCTCTACTAAACTGTTGACATTATTTAACTTCTGTGGAAAAAGTACCTTCAAGACATATAGAACTGGGCTTCCAAGACTTAAATCGTCAAAGGTAGGTACATTAATGCTGTTCCCAAGTAATTTTACCAAGTTATTATTTGGGGATGAAAATGTTAAGATGTTAAATAGATATGTAGATTTTAAGAAATATTTATTTTGTTCCCTAAGTATGAATTCCATATCCTAAAAAATGCAGCGCTAAATGTCTTTAAAATAATGTGAGGATTCAGCTACAATTTGCTGAAGCTGAGAGGACCAAATTCTACTGTAGTTTGATAGGCACAAGTCTGAGTGATAGTTGTAGAAAATGTGACAAATCTGTTCCATTCTGAGAGCATTTGACAGTGTCACTCCACAACTGTGTGGAACTAAATGCGTTTATATCATTTGAGAGTAGGATTCTTAAATCCTTGAGTTAAATCCTTCTCATGAAAGGGAATCTCTTAGCTGTTTGTTTGGGAAGGGTGCTAATTATCCTGTCCATCATAATTCAAAATGTCCACCGATCCACAACTTATTGTATTTCCAGCTGTCCCAGAGTTTGGGGTGGTTCTTGATTTTAAATTCAGTAGTGTTACTGGGTAGGTTTTACTCTTTATATATTCATTTTGAAAGGACTGCTTACTCTGTTTTATGCATATTATTAGCAGTGATCTAGAACTAGTATGCTTATCCTCCAATAGTTACTCCTAGCTCCAAGGAAGCATTACAGATTGTGTATAAAGGAGTTTTCTGAGGCTGCAGCAGTTAGCACTGGGCTTTGCCTTCCACACATGCGCTGTAATCTCTAATATGTTCTTTTCTAGGTGCCGCTGTCAGATACTGGCTGATGTGGCTCCTTGCTTCAGCTCAGTCTTAGTTTTATGATGTGTTTTGGCGAGGGCAGTTTTCTGAATTTTACAGGTTCTTCTGGCCCTATGATGGTATGCAAGAGAAGAGTTTGACAAAATAAAAGGGCCTTGTGCATACTTACCCATTTGCCAGAATGTATGTGTGATTAAAGTGTGAACATTAAAATTCACGTTTAGTGAATTTTTTAAAAAATTAATTAATGTCTGTGTTAGAAGATAGCGAGACTATGTAACATTTAAAAAAAAAATATTCCTGAGGGAAACCAGATTTCCATTTGATTTTGTTTCCCATGTGTTTTTTCCTCTCCTTTCACAGGTCGGGTGACAAACCTCCGTAGAGTCACGTACGTTGTGCTTGATGAAGCAGACAGAATGTTTGACATGGGCTTTGAGCCTCAGGTAACTCAGGACAGGAGTGATGTGGCCACAAGATGCTGTTTTCCACTTGAAGGATTTCGCAGTGCTGCATTATTCTTACACTGCCAGTGGGTGTTCAAAAAGATGTGCTGCTGCACTTGGACAGCAGTTTAAACTGACTCTGTTATTTCTATTATCCTCACATCTATTATCCCATTACTGTAACATCATATATTATCCTCACATCTACAAGGTGTCCCTGCCCATGGCAGAGTTGGAACTGGATGATCCCTTCCAACCCAAACTGTTCTGTGATTCTATGTTTTGCTTTCAATAAGCTCTTGTATAGCTTAGATTTTTCTGTAATGTACAGGGTTTTTACATCCACATTTCTAATACTTGTGGCCATGTTGTAGCCCTGTGTAATCCCTTGATACAGGTGTTGTGTTAGCACTTATAAAATCTTTGGTGTCTCTTGGCAATGTCATGCAAGAGACAGGAACAGAATGTTGGAAATGCTGGTGACAAATCACTTACTGGGAGCTTTGGGCATCCTGGACTCTTTCAGTTGCTATAGGCTATGTTGTTCTCCAAAAGTGGGAACATTCCTTTATTTCTCTCTTGAGCTGTAGGGTTTCTGCTGCATTTCCTAAGATTCCTGCTGGGCTGTTGTCAGATTGTGTATTGGCACCCAACTTCCTTTTGAATCCAGCAAGTTTTCCTGTCTTCCAATGCCAGCAGCTCAATCCCACGAGGAAATCTGTAAAGACTGCTTTGTAGTCTGTGTAGTGCAGATATCACCTAACCCTGAAGCTGAGAGCTCTGTGTGTGTGAAGTTCAATCCCAGCACTTGGATACTAACAGGGAACGTTCTCCTCACGCAGGTTATGCGCATTGTAGACAACGTCAGGCCTGACCGTCAGACTGTCATGTTCTCTGCTACCTTCCCCAGAGCTATGGAGGCCCTGGCTCGGAGGATCCTCAGTAAACCCATTGAGGTGCAGGTTGGAGGCAGGAGTGTTGTCTGTTCTGATGTGGAGCAGCACGTTGTGAGTATCACACACCTGCCTTGCCTGTCTTCTCGTTTGCTTGTTCCCAGCAATATTGAATATAAACCAATATACCCACAGGGCTTTCATTTTATGAAGTTTAGTGATCTCATTAAACATGAACTCAGGATAAGTGAACACCCTGGTGTGCAAATGCAATGTGATCACTTTTTTTGTGAACCTGGTTTATATAGCCCTAAACAGCAGTTTGGCACTAACTGTGGAAACAGCCTGAAAAGGTCATCTCCTGTTCCGGTTTTTATTTTTATGCACCCTGAATGTGTTTAATGACACCAGATACAATTTATACTCTTTCTCCTTTGCTTTTTTATTTCTTTTTCCAGATTGTTATAGAAGAGGAGAACAAGTTTCTGAAGTTGCTGGAGCTGCTGGGACACTATCAGGAGAAAGGCTCCGTTATCATATTCGTAGATAAACAAGAACACGCTGATGGGTTGTTGAAAGATTTAATGAGAGCCTCTTACCCTTGCTTGTCTCTTCATGGAGGTAATCTGCAAATTTAAGGATTTATATTTGCTGCTCCAAACTAAAATGTTGGTATTCAGTAGCCAGAATTACTTAGGTCCTGTGTAATACCAATTACTATTTCTTCCTAAGCTGGTTTTGCTTTGTAATTGGGGAGGATAATTGTCTCTTAATTTGAAATAGACAGGATAGTTTTCTGTAATTACAAGTCATTGCTCCCTGTGAGATGTCATCAGATGCCAAATCTTATGTCTGTGCAACAGGACTATTACTGAGAGTTTACACCTCTTGAATATTGCTGAATGCCATTGGGGAGTATTATATGAAATTTTTATTTGAGATTCACAGTAATAGCAGCTGTTGCTTTACTTTTCTGCTATCAAGTAGTAATACAACAGCAAGAGGAGAAAAATCTCATTAGAATATTGTCCATCCCAGAACATCTTAAAACTTTCTATGTATAATGCTCTAAAAAAGC
This sequence comes from Manacus vitellinus, assembly GCF_001715985.3. Classification (NCBI taxonomy): domain Eukaryota; kingdom Metazoa; phylum Chordata; class Aves; order Passeriformes; family Pipridae; genus Manacus; species Manacus vitellinus. The sequence goes on from NW_021940620.1 coordinate 2,426,241, forward strand.
ACAATCACAGTAAGTACAAAGAGGGAAAAATATTCCCCTTCTTCTGAAATTTCTGTTGCCTTTAGAGACCAATGCCTTCAGATGAGGTCTCAACTGAATATAAGTCATCAAATAGAAAATCATATCAAAAAACCTTTTGAGTATTCTGGTAAGGGGAAAACATCTTTTGGCAGCTGAAAAATGAAAAGTTTTCTTATTCTTGATAATAGAGATTTATTATTCTGGCTTCTGCATTTTGCCTGTGAATCTGTTGAAATTTTGTTTGCTTATGCTTTTGGTTGTTCGAAGTTGGAGGGTGTTTTGACCTGTGTATAAATTCTTTTGGCTTAAAGCAGAGCTTAATAATCAGCTGATCTGTCTGGTTTCTGGCAGGTATTGATCAGTATGACAGGGACAGCATCATCAATGATTTCAAGAATGGAACCTGCAAACTTCTGGTGGCCACATCTGTCGCAGCAAGAGGTTTGGATGTTAAACAGCTGATGCTGGTGGTCAACTACAGCTGCCCCAACCATTATGAGGATTATGTGCACCGAGCAGGCCGCACCGGACGGGCTGGCAATAAAGTAGGTATTACAGTGGTCTGGTTTGGTTAGTACTGACATTTCTCCCTTCTTTATTGCTTGATCAAGTTGTTCCCAAAGGATAGTTATTGGTGGAAAGAGTGTTTTCCTTTAATTATATTCTGAATTTTAGCACTGTGAAACTTGGAACTTACATGTCCTGATGTACGAGTGTTCTTTTAAATCCCATTTGTGGCTGAAACTTTGGATGTTTTTCACTGTTGGAAATGTGCCCTACTAAATTGATAGGATTTTCATTTTTCAAGCTTTTAACCATGACAAAATTGATTGAAAGGAAAGATTTCAGCATCTACCATCTTTGGGTGTTACCTCTGTATCAGCTCCCTGGGAAATCACATTATTCATTCTACATTTCCACTAAAAAAAGTTATTACTGACTATCATGGTTACTTTCACTGACCAGAACAACAGCATCTGTGCAAGGGTGCTTCAATAAATTTAAAGTGTCTTTAGAGCTTTTTCTTAATTGTCTTTTAAATTAACGTTGCCCAGGGCTATGCATACACATTCATTACTGAGGATCAGGCACGGTATGCTGGTGATATCATTAAAGCTTTGGAATTGTCCGGGAATCCAATTCCTCCTGATTTGGAGAAGCTCTGGGCTGACTTCAAAGACCAGCAGAAGGCTGTGAGTAATTCTTTATTCTGCAGTGGGCTTTGGTCTGGGTTTAATGTGTGTTTTGTGCACGTGGGTCCAGTTGACCAGGGTACAAACATGGGTCATCTCACTGGCTTCCCTGGGGACACGGGTGTGCCTGGCTAAGTGTGTGAGTGTCTTCAAGACTGGAGTCTTGAGGATCATTTACAGGACTGAGAATTTAAATATTGTCAGCTGATGTGTGATAGAGAAACACCTACGGTATAAGGGGCACTTGGACTTTTATACATACCAGATAATGAAGCTCTTTCACAGAATCTGTGTGATTATTTTTAGAGCTCTCACCATCAGAGGGTCTTGCTCATGCTACGAAGAGTGACTTTGGAATTTTTCTGATTTAAAAACTGGAGGGTTTTTTATACTGCATTTGAAAAGCATTTAAAATGTATATTTACAGAAAATCCCAATAGAGTATTTGTCTCTGTCTGCTGAATTAACGTCGCTTTTTATTACACTTCAGTGTAAAATGCAGTTTTTAAATTTGAAGAGCTTTTTGAATGTCTTAGGATTTGCTTTTTAAAAAACTTCAAAATTATTTGTGTAGTCTTTTAACTATCAGAACTGGGATTTTAAACTTCTCAGTATGAAAATATGTGTTTTTATTTTCAGGAGGGAAAGTTGATCAAAAAAAGCAGTGGATTCTCTGGCAAAGGCTTTAAATTTGATGAAACAGAACAAGCTTTGGCTAATGAAAGAAAGAAGCTACAAAAAGCAGCTCTTGGCCTGCAGGATTCAGATGATGAAGATACAGCTGTTGATGTAAGCACCTGGAAACAGGATTTAAGTTGCTTAAGGATTTTCAATACATTTGGGTTTTTTCTCCAGTAGATTACAGAACACATTTTGTTACTCTGTGACCTGTGTTACCAACTTTGTTAAATTCCATGGGTAGATCTGTAAGTATTCTTCGGTATAAAGAGACACAGCTATGAAGATCAAGATCTTCAAAGTCTCTTTCCAACTTTTTGGTATTTTACTATGTGTAGTTATTTAAATGTCAGATATAAATTATTTTATTTGTGATGTTAATCTCGCATAAATGAAACAGAACAATTGTCCTCAATTGCAAACATTTTTTTTCTGTGCAGTGTTTTAAAGACATTCATAGTACCCTTTTCTATTTCTAAACCATCTTAGGTTCCTTTCCTAATGTTTGTTGGACACCTTTTTGTGACCTTGCAAGTAAACACTGTGTTCAGACTTTTTCCTGATGATTAGATCATCTGTTCCTTTTGTTGAGTTGTAGTTTTGGACAGTGTTCTACCATTTATACAAGAATAATATCTTTAAAAGCATGTAAACTAAATGCCCCTTTCTTTAGGATGGTGGGATTATTTAGTGGTAAATGCAATGATCTAATAATTGTTATTTTCTTTAGATTGATGAACAAATCGAGAGCATGTTCAATTCAAAGAAAAGAGTAAAAGACATGGCAGCACCAGGAACTTCAAATGCTCCAACACCATCGGCTGGGAATGCAGAAAAACTGGAAATTGCTAAAAGATTGGCTTTGAGAATCAATGCCCAGAAGAATCTTGGGGCAGAGGCACAAGTAATGGTCCCCTTCCACTTCAAGGTCAGTCTCTTTACAGACCAATTTTTTTTCCTTTTTTTTAATAAAGGTTATTCACTTCTGTGTTCTGTGGCTGCCATTTTATTTAGTGTGTCTGCACACTGGTAACTTGCTGCTTTATTTATCTCATTTGTGCTGGGCTAACTCACTTATAGGATTTGTAAGTGAGCTAATATGATAAGACCTTGGTACAGAACTGTAAATGCTTTATCTGCCCTGGCAAAGAGTTAGTTCATTACTAATAACACTACACAGTTAGGTTTGTTGGCTTTGGCAGAGCTGCAGAACATCTTCCTCTGCTGAAACCTGTGAGATACAAATGGATTGAGGTTAATGTGTTCGGGAATGTCCAAAGATATTTTAAGATGAAGATACAAAGGATCTGTGAAATCTTTTCTATGCAGGTGTGAGGGGAGTTGTTTAGAGGAAGGAAAGAAGAACAGGAGGAGTCTAGAGAGTGTATTTGTTATGTAGACAATTATATTACATAGAGATCTTTAATGAAACCCTTGCTGGTTTATATAGAATTTTTTTTTTGCTACTTTGTGCTCAACACGGACCTGTGTTTTTACAGGATGTGATGCAGCAGGCTACAAATGCTATCCTGAGAGGAGGCACAATTCAAGCTCCTACTGTGTCTGCCAAGACCATTGCAGAGCAACTGGCTGAAAAAATCAATGCCAAGCTCAATTACGTACCCATAGAGAAGCAGGAAGAAGAAAAACAGGATGGAGGACAAAATGAATCCTTTAAGAGATATGAAGAAGAATTGGAGATCAATGACTTCCCACAGGCAAGTAACCATTTTGCTGTAATCAAGTGTAAATGACCATTATTTAACAAAACCTCTCTTTGTAGCTTAAATATGATTACACCAATAAAATATTTTGTCTGTATTTCTGATCATACCTATTGAAATAACTACATTATCTGTGATTACTTCTCAGCTTGTATATACACAGTGCTTTGGACTTATTCCAGAGAGTATCAGAAAAACAAGCATTCCTTATCAGACAGAAGTCTTTTTACCTTCTGCCACTGACTTCTCTTGTATCCAAATCTCTAACACTGCCTGGTGATTTTTGTAAAGGCTATACTGCTATGACTGATACAGCTCTTTGTTCTTTTTTAGTACTTGAGTATTTTTGCCATTCAGAATATTGCTGCTCTGACCTACCTCATCTGTTACACTGAGGATTTATGTTTCACAGTATTGAGCACAAATTCCCTGTATTTATATTTGAGGTTCTGCTCAGATTGGCAGAACTAAGGGATTGCCATTTTGTGTGGTGCCTTTCTCCTTGCTGATCCTGCCATATCCTTGCCTTGCAGACTGCCAGATGGAAAGTTACCTCCAAAGAAGCACTGCAGAGAATCAGTGAATATTCTGAAGCTGCTATTACAATCAGGGGAACTTACTTCCCTCCAGGCAAAGAACCCAAGGAAGGAGAAAGAAAGATTTATTTGGCTATAGAAAGTAAGTATTCTTTTAATAAATGTTGCCATTAAAGCTACGAGTCTGATTTTCAAATTAGACATGGCATCTCTGTAGTCAGTGTTTGGATACTGAGTTACAGACCACTGTATTTATTTTGCAATTACTAAAAAACCACTTGTTTATCTTCCTGCACTTTGTCATATGATCTGTGGGGATCACAGAGATGCTTCTCCTCACCTGCCACAGAACAACAGCAAACATGTATGGAATCAGTTTGGAGGAGAGGGAAAGAAAAGAGTAAAAAAAAAATAGAATAAGCACAGAGAGGTCTGTGCCAGCGTGAAATAAGGAAGAAAATAGAATTCTGTGGGTTTAAACTGTTAAAGGTATAAGAAATTGCATCAACTGCTACAAAGAAAACTTTGCAAATGTCGTGGTGGTTGAGTAGAATTTTTCTCAAAGAAATGTCTAATCCTGTGTATTTCTGAAAAGTATCATTTATGACTGTTTTAAGTATCTACCTTAAAACAGAACACAGTGGAGCTGTGGCAGACTAGAGTGCTCTTCAGCTGAGGATATTCAGCAAGTTTTGCTGTTCTTCTGAGAAGAGCCAGCAATGTAGGCCTCACATACAGAAAGTGTTTATGATTATAATACATATTTTTGTCTTCAGGTGCCAATGAACTGGCTGTACAGAAAGCAAAGGCAGAAATCACACGACTTATAAAAGAGGAGCTCATCAGATTGGTGAGTCAAATATCCAGAATGCCAAGGGAAAATGCCTTAATTTGTGCTTTTTAGGATTGACTTGTGCAAATGTTTGTGCTCTGGCGTATGTTTTTATTCGTGTCAGGGACTGGGACCTACAGATCTCAAACACCCCTTTTCATTGAGCAGCCTCAAAATCTGTGGCTGTGTTTAATCAGCCAGAACACGGCTGTTATCCAGCCAGCAGATGGAGATAACACATTGACAGAGCTTTTTGAATGAAGACCCCTCAAAGAGTTGGGTCCCAAGAAATTTCCTAATTTCAGCACCTTCAGGCAGGGGAGAGGAGAATTATTCCTCTCAATTTAATATTTTACATGTGTCGAGAGATCTGTTTTGCTGTAGCTTTGCAGCATACCCAACTGCTAATCTAGTGGGGGTTTATTGCAATTCATTGTCCATTTTCACTTTTAACTGTGATTCTCCTCTCCTTTATTTGCAGCAAAATTCTTACCAACCAACCAACAAAGGAAGATACAAAGTTCTATGAGTATTTGGAGTTCTCTGTCTGTCAGCAGCTGGTGCGTGAAACTTTGTGGCTTCTGTTGTTTTTGCTGTTTACATTGCTTATTGTAAATTAAGAATTTTTTTTTTTTTATTTTGTCCTGAGGACGTTTTTTAACAGAAAATTGATCCTTGCTGAAACATCTTAATTCTCTCCACTGAAGTTATCAGTCTTAAAGCAGACCAGTTTGGGCGGAACGTGATTTAATTTAAAAGTGCATTTTATATACTTTTCATCAGAAGGAATATTAAATAAACAGATTTTAATTTTTATGACAGACAGTATGCTGTTAAGTAAATTAAACAGTGTTGGGATTTGTGTTGGGAATTGTTAGAATGTACCTGCTTCATTTTGTTGGGATGGTTCATGCCATATCAATTTATACTGGAAAAATGATAAAACACCAAAATAAAGGCAGGATTTTTCTCCTGATCCATAGATCTCTCTGGCTGGTTCCACACACATTACTTCCCTGTACAAATGTCCCCCTAAGGTCAGAGAGTCTTGCAATGATTAAAGAATCTTATGCAGAAATACTTGAGGTCTTGTTTTAAGATCTTCTTATCCCTCTCATGTCCCATTTTGTCTTTCTCATACATACTAAAATAACTCTCTGGGTTTTTTGTAAAGTGAAATGTTTTGTAGTATGACCGTAGTTTTCCTGTTTTTTTCTAAACATGAGAATTTTAGGAGTTGATTTTTTTTTTCTTCCTTCTGTGACATAAGAATGAAAGCCTGATTAAGTTTAAAAAGAAATTTGCAGGAAAAAGAGAGAAACCTCTTTTTTAATGAAATACAACTTTGTCACTCTTTTATAGTGTTCTTATATATATGTTTAATGTGATTATTCCCCTGGGATTGTCATCTTTATTGCTGTTAGGACGTGGCTTTAAGTAAAAATGAATAATGATATTTATGAATGAATTCCACAGATATTGACTATCATTGCAGTCAATAAGCTACTGGGACAGGCAAGACCTTTCTTTTTGAGGTCTCATCCCCATAAGCATTAGTATTCGTGGTGGACAGTACTTGTCTGGAGAAGAAGCAGTAGCAATTTGAATTGTCTCATTCTAGCAGCTGCAAGACTTTCAAGATGATGATTTTCGAAAGGACTTTTGTAGAAAGCTTTTCTTAACTGACACATGGAGAAGAAATGTGTCATTTTAAACCAGCTGTGTATATACTGCTTTAACCCTGGTGAAGACAAATCATACAATCTGCATCGTGGCTGTATAAATTCACAGCTTCTCTTTCCAGACTTCAGGTAATTCAAGTGACTCTTTCTGCCTACAGCTGTCTGTAACCCTGTCAGTGCACCTTATCTGCAATATAGGAAAGGAAAGGAATGATTATACCAGCTTTACAGTCTACATTTAGGATGAGAACACCCCTAATGTAGTACTTGCCAATATTAATACATGGAGTAGAGCAAGAGGAGCAGCACACACAGTAGCACTTCTCAAAACTTAAAATAGAAAGCTCAAACTAAAGCCCTGTGATGCCCTTTAGATACATCAGGTTTCCTTCCCTTAAGAGCTGGGGTTTGATGTGTTTCATACCACTTGTTCTTTGAATTGTCTTAACTTTTAGACAGTGTCCCTTCCCAGAAGAGCGACAGATTTTGGTGTATTTAATGAAGAGCACTTGCAAGTTTGGACAGCCTGACACTTCTTTAAAAATCTTGTTTCAAAATGTTCATACATATATTGGTATCTCCTAAAAAAAGCATGGTGGAGACATTTTTGTTGAATTTCAGAGATGCAACAATGTATAATCTTTAACTTCCTGGGGTTTTTAAATGCAATGTCAATATTCTTATGTTTTTTAAATTCCAGCAAAAATAAAAAATAATTTCAATGTATATTTTTCAGAAACTGTCTTTCTGAATAGCTCCTCTGTTTTCTGCACTTGCACTGCTTGTGTGTTTTTTCCTCAGACAGTTAGACTGTTTGGAGTAGGGTGATGTGAACAGCAGTTTGTGCTTTTGTTTTTCTTCTGGAAATGGGACAAAGCTCACACTCAGTTAAGAAAGTCACAGTGAAGATCTTTGGATACATGAAAGCAGGAGGAAAATGCATATAAGCCAGAGGAAAAGAAACTCTCAAATTAACGAATACACAGGGAAAAAGTAGTGGAAACAAGATGAGAATAGAAGTTTGGAGGAGATACAACAAAGTGATGAAAAACACTATATTTAGTTCTTCACAAGTGTGTCCATGGATATAGACAAGATCTTTGTAAACATCCCAGTTTGGCAGCTCTCCAGGGAATCTGCCCTGGTTGGCTTCCTGTTGTCAGAAGAGCACAGGGATGCTGTATTTGTTGGGTTTTTTTCTTTTCAAATATACATAAGCAGAGCTTGTTCTGTCCCCTGCCCCAGGTGATCCACTGCCAGCTTTCAAGGTTGCTTTACTCTTTCAGTGTGTGAGTAAACAGTGGTATTTTGGGTGGATAAGTGATATGGGTATTTGGTACTGGGTCCTGAATGAGCTCTTGGTTGCATGTCACAGCAATGTGATAGGAGGGAGAGCGAGACCCCTGATCACAGCTCCTTCATCCATGTGCAAGTGGCCCACCAGGGATGCACACAGCAATAATCCCCACCACGCTGTGAAGGGTTAATTCCCTACCTAGGAAAACAGGAGAGACTAAATCCAGTGTTTTGTGGGGGGGAGAAAATCCACAGCAAGATGAAAAGTGCCTGCAATTGCAATTCAGAATTTTATACTCCCTGAACTACCTGGTACGTTGTTGCCACCCTTTGTTTCATTAAACAGGCAGCTCAAGGCCTACTTTGCTGTTAGGTTTTATGCTATAAAAGTTGTAACCAAAATGTAATGAGTGTAGATCACCAGCCAGGCATGTTCCGTAGCTTTTCCCTGTGCTGGCTGTCGGAGATTTTACTTGCACACTTAAAGCAGTGCAATCTATTTAAATGTGCATTTGGCTGCTAATTGAATAAAAGATTCAGAGGCTCAAAGTGCCATCTGTAGGGGCTTTTATGCCTCAAGTCTTCCAAGTGGAAGACAGAAAAAAATAAAGATTTATTTAAGCAAAGTTTTGCTGAAATTCTGCAATTGAAACAGCCGAATATAAAACAAACCCCAAAGGCTGGATTGGGGATCTTCCTAAAATAAGAAAAAGAATGCTGGAGTTGAGGGAGCACTTTGGTATTTCAGTCCTTCAGGCTTGTGTACAGTTGTAAGAAGTGGTTACTTCAGCAAAACTATTGACAGGGTTGGAGACAGGTACCTGTGTCTGTGAGGGTGGAGACTTGCCAGAGATAGTTTTTAGCTTTCTGCTGTGGGCATAACACTGTCAGTGGCTGTTGAACCCCACCTTGCCGAGAACCTAAATTGGCTGGAGAGGCGGTTCCCAGGGTGAAGGTGGTGTAAAACCAGCCCTTGGTGGTGTAAAACCAGCCCTTGCCAGCGAGTTCCCGTGAGGGTCCCGCGCAGCCCCTCCGCTCCCCCGAGCGTGGGCGCCGGGCCCTGTGCGCGTTCTGGCCTCCTCACGTGATGCCCCAGGAATGCACTTTCCTTTGATTATTTTCCTTGACCCAGATCTCTTCCAAATATGGTCTCAGCTTAAACAAGTTTGTGTTCCTAGAGCTCGGGCGTTTGCAGAATAAATCCTGGCTTCCAGCTAACTGTGCTGTATGGAGGAGTGGAGGCGGAGAGCAGCCTAAAAATGCGAAGATAAAAGGGGCACAGCTGGACTCAAATTTGTCCCAAAATGTACATTTTGTACAATGTTTATACAGTGCTAGGCAGGAAGATTTGTTTTCATAGTTTTAGCTACAGTGGAAACAATTGTTTTTAAATAAATGACCATTAGGCTGAGTGATTGCCACCCAAACATTGCTTCTCTGAGACTTCTCATCTGAAACAGATTTAAATATTTTTCTTTCGTCAAACTGAGAGATACAAAATTGTCAAGCTGACCAACTAACATCTCAGAACTGACTACGAAATTATTAATCACCTACTGTGGAGTGAGCATATGATTAAGTTATTTTATACTTTGGCCATTCTAAGTACGAAGTTCGTCATCACAAACGTTTCTCAAAGCAATAAATACCACTGGGCAACTGCTCTGAAATAAACTGCCCAGCAAGGAAAATGTTACACTGCAAGTTAAGATTAAGGGTTTTCATTAAAACCTACATTTTTTTTGCCTGTATGAGTTAGCGAGGATACCAAAAAGGTATCGAACTGAACTGTTCTTCCTTGGCAGCAACATTTCCAACAGGAGTTTAAACAGCAGAAAGATGAGCTTTGTAAATAAACTGAATCATTTGCTAAATTAAGCTAAATAAATGCTGCTTTTCCCTGCTGCTTTCTTATATTGCAAGTGAGGATTCCTGCATGTGTTAGGAAGCACTGGCAAAAATATGAAACATCATCTTGGCAGGATGTTTCACAGCAATTTTCGACCTGAATAACTCCAAGTACTGTAGAAATGGAATATCACAGTGTTGGAATACAGTAGTTGGCTCCCCAAACAACAGCAGGAGAGGAAAATAGTTAGAAAAACAGAATTAGCCATTTGTAAAAGCTGCAGATTCTTTTCTTTTCTTGGTCTTTTTTTGCTTTTATTTTCCGAAACCTCATCTGAATAACACAGAACATCTTTCAGGCTCTCTCGTATGTCAGTGATTTAAGGACTGATATGTTCATTTAGATCCTGTGGTTTGAAGATGTGTTGTTGCTGAATGTCAGTGGCCCAAGGGTGCTAACAGAGGGCAGGAAGGCATAAGGATAAAAAAATGTATTGGTCCCAGCCCTCCACAAAGCAGGCTGTCAGGTTGTTTCACGAAAACTTGACCTTGGGGACAAAATGTTACATGGTGAAATGTGTTGGGCACTTAAAATTCCTGTTTCTATGGGATCTCTTTGGAAACAGTTGAAGTTGCTGTTCCCGCTTGAAGGTATGAAGTGTCATTTATAGTGCTATTGCAATACTGAACTCTTCAGAACATGGGGGAAACAGAGCAAAATATTTAACAACCAAAATGAGAAATATTTAATGTCCCACACTGTAAGACGCCAGGGGCTGATGGTCTGTGCATGGACCCAACCCTGTGTGAGCTGTGTTGGAAATGGTGCCGTTCTCACTGCAAAGTCATCAGGGAAAGAGAACTAATTTAATACATTAATCTAATAGTCCTAAAGCTGAACTATTCCGTAATGCGCTCTGTGTGCGGTGGAGGTGGTGGAGTTACCATCCCAGGTGTCTAAGGAAGGACTGGACGTGGCACTCCATGCCATGGTCTAGTTGACATGGTTGTGTTGGGTCATGGGTTGGACTCGATGATCTCAGATTGATTAGGTTGATTGCTTAGATTGAATCTGATCGATTAGATTGACTCTGATTGACTTTGTG